>NC_136411.1:183021439-183621439 GCF_051521515.1 Lactuca serriola | reverse complement strand
CATCTTGTTCTAAAAATAATCAAGAAGAAGAGGATGGTAAGTCCCCTAGATTTTCGAATCAAGAGATATGAAACAAGATATATCTCAACCTGATAAATAAAGTGTTGTACTAAGCGATAAACAAAGAAGTTACCAATGCAAGTAAACTATCGCTAGGAAGAAATAAGTAGCAACACTTGGAATGAATCTCTACATTGTATTTGGCTCTAGCTAAAATGCTCCTATAGTATTTTAAGTTGTATGCTCTGTTCTATAGATATCTTGTTGTATATAGCTTGGTATGTTTTAGGCTTGCTGCAACACCACAGTCACTCCTAAACACATGTTGGTCATGTCTCAAATAAATATAGTTGATCAAGCTATATTGATCCCAAACATGATTACATAACTATCCAGGTTTAACTGTTGTGTCCAACATCCAAATACTTTTTTTTTATTCTACTTGTGATACTGTTTCTGGTACGTATGTATACTTGTATACTTCTTATAAAATACTTATAATTTAAAAAGTATACTTTTAGTTCAGAGCACTTCGGCCCCTTAGCGTTTATAGTTGTATACCATGTAAGGTTCGGTATACTTAGTTCACTATAAACAATAGCTCTGATACCAATCTGTCACACCCCCAAACCGGAACGGACGAAATGTTCAAGGGTGGATGACGTCATGTGTAGTATCACAACAATTGCATCATAGTAATCAAAGTAAACACAACCATTACGTTAAGTTATGAATATTTACATCTGTTTGATACATGGATTTTATACATCAAAAGTATAACAAAATATAAAGACGTGAATCGATATGCTCCGGCTTCTCAAAAGCCGACGGGAGTACCTGTCTACAGCTTCCCTGAGAATACAAGAGATTTTGAAAGAGTATCAGCATAAAGCTGGTGAGTTCATAAGATGTTTCGGTAATATAATTCCTGTCAATGAATCTCAAAAATGTATGTACGTTTCCCAAGAAAATCCAATATTTTTTAACGTATAAGTTCTGTTTGAAAACCCTGGCTACCGCCAGTATGTATAGTATGTTCTGTTTGAAAACCCAGGTTACCACCAGTATGTGTAGTATGTTCTGTTTGAAAACCGTTGTTACCACCAATATGTATAGTAGTTTTATTATTTAAAATATAAAACCGAGTATCGTATCCCTGGAATCCTCCAGTGTAATGTATGGTAGTTCTATTAATTAAAATAAAACTAATGAAGAATGAATTCTCGTAAACAAAGGTTAGTTTATACTATTGTGAGTTCATATAACCATGCTTGATATGAATGATGACCTCAGCGACATTTCTTCAGACGTCGTACAGTATGATATTTGTCACCCCAGGCATGCCTGCCTAATTGTAGCTAGCAGTTTAGGTGTGGGATTGTTGGTACCGAATAGATCTATTCATAAATCTCACGCTCTCCCTCAGTTTGAGTTCAGACACACCCGAGAGTATCCCTAAATCCCTCAAACCAAGGCTTTGATACTAACTTGTAATGTCCCAAAAATCCAAGGTAATTTTCATTTTTAAAACAATAATTTATACCACAAATTGTTATTAAAACCATTCAAGATAAAAATAGCATTTAAACATCAGATTAAAAACTATCAACACGAAATTAAACTCTAAGTGATGTTGTACAGGTACGTCGGGCCCTTCCATTTCGAACTGGAAGTACCTGAAACCATAAACAAAAAACCATAAGCACAAAGATTAGTGACTTCCCCAAAATACCCCATACTATACATGCATAACAGTCAAAACATAATTGGGTCTATTTCACCGCCTTTGGTACCTTTCAACTGGAATTGGGTCTATTTCACCCCCTTTTGTATCTTTCAACTAGTATTGGGTCTATTTCATCCCCTTCGGTATCTTTCACTGGTACTTGGTCTATTTCACTCACTTCGTCTCTTTCAACAGGTACAGGGTCTATTTCACCCCTTTCGGTCTCTTTCAGCTGGTATCGGGTCTATTTCACCCATACAGGTAAACATACAATCATATCAGCAAGAGTCATAAAGACAACAAGCACATACAAGCATAATAGTAAGTGTCTCAAGGACAACTATCATCCTACAAACATAATCTAGTGGGCCGACATTGGTGCCTTCGACCCACGAGTACATTGAAGAGACTCACCTGAATTACAAAGTTAATCTCAGCTAACCGCTCTCCTGCCAAAAGACGGGTGCTCGACACCACCTATCAATCCATACAAGTCAAAACCTAATTCTACCTTCTAAAATAGAATTTTGACCAAAAGTCAAACCATACCAAAAGTCAAGGGTCAAAGTCAAAGTCAACAACTCAAATGTCAACTATCATTCTCACGTCATGGCCCGCCCTTGGTCACGTTGTGAGAGCTCACTTGGTCCAATTCAAAATCATCACGACTCAAGCTAGCCAACTCAGTCAATGAAGGACACCTGAGTTGACCTCACGACGTGGGCATCCTTCCTCACGTCGTGAGCCCCAAGAAGCTCATCAGAAACGGGTCCAACCCCTCTTCACGTCATGAGACCTTATGTCTCATGTCATGAGAATAGTCTGAGGTCAAAAATCAAACTTTTAAGTTCTTAATCCATTAAGCCTTGGACTCCAACTTTCTTGAAGGCCTTATAACTTCATAATACACTATAAAGTCGATGCTTTTAATATATATATATATATATATATATATATATATATATATGTGTGTGTGTGTGTGTGTGTGTGTGTGTATGTGCGTGCGTGTGTGTGTGTATATATATATATAATACATGTCTAGATCTCAATCGGGTCAAAAGTAGAAGAAAAGACATCCAACTTTCACGCAAGGTTCTACAACTCAACCATTTTCTAGATCTGAATTCCATAACACTCTTAAGACCCTTATAACCAATAAAGTTGCCAACTTTATGATTTTCATTCATCAAACTTGTACAACCAAGAGGAAAAGTGGGACAAAACCTAGATCTATCCTTATAGAACAATAAAGGAGGAATCTTTGATACTCAAAAAGGTCTACAAACAATGTAAGATGATGATGAAGATTCCTTGCAAGCCTCAACACAAGATCACCTTTTTCTTTTTCTTTTCTTCTTCTTCTAAGCCAAGAAAAGCTCCAAAATGATCAAAGATCAAGCAAGGATGAAGATTTGGGTTTTTCTGGGGTGAATGAGGGTTTGGGGCTAATAAGAAACCCTAAAATGAGTTTAGAGATGGTTAAATATGAAGGAAACCCTAAAATGATCATGGGCTTAGGCTGCATCAGTTCTCGTGTCGTGAGCTCTATGTCTCATGTCCTGAGATCAATCCCGAACAAACGTTTTCAACAAGCTCATTCTCACGTCGTGAGCCTCTAATCTCACATCGCGAGGCCCGTTCTTCCAAAATGCAACATTTTGACCCCCTTGAAACCCTAATTTGATTCGTCCAGGAAAACAGGTGTTACAAAGGCCCAAGGATATGTATGGCATGTGGTATTTTAAGGAACTTACTAAGCTTTGTGCTTACGGTTTATAGTTATGGTTTCAGGTACTTCCAGTTCGAATATAAAGGGGCCGGTTTGACTGTACAGCATCCTCCAGAGTCTTCCGCATTGGCAAATTATAACCTTTACTCTGACGTTTAAATAATATACTTGTTTTAATCGGTTTTGGAACAACTATTTTGTATGGTTTACTGTTTTAAAAATAAAATTTTTACTATGAACTTTTGGGACGTTACAATAGCATGTCCACGATGTGACAAGCCAAAGTGAGGAATATGTATCTAGACTGCAGTCATGAAGTGACACGTATACAGTCACAATGTGACGAAGGCTGCTACCCAAGCCCGTGATCTTTTAGGGTTTCCTTCGTATTTGAACCCCATTAACTTGATTTTAGGATTCATTAACAGCCTCCATCACCCTCAAACCTCAGAAAATTATAACCTTAATCCCTCTTGGTGATTCTTGGCACTTTTTGGTGCTTTTGGTATCGTGAAGATGAAGAAGAATGTGTTCTAGAGTGTTGATCCAACAAGGAAACATCATCATCCTCCTGTGCACATTCTAGACCTTTATAAGTGTCCAAGATTCAAACTTTATGTTTCTAGGTTGCTAGATCTAATTCCTTGTCCATTTATCTCCAAGTTTGAGCAAGTTGAAGTGATGGGATTCCATAAAGATCGCAACTTTATGGATCCTTGAAACCTTTTTGAGTTTTATTTGGTTCAGATTTGGAATTTAGTTGTAAATTAGGAACCTTGCCAAAGTTTTGGGTCATTTTCTTGACCTTTGACCTAGATTAGATAGAGGACATGCATGAAGCATGCATGTCTAAAAAGTTATCATTTTTATGATCCTTTGGAGTCTTTTAAAGCTTTCTGGAAAGTGGGAGTGGAAGACTTAATGGATTAAAGACAATCATTAGTTGGTTGTCTCAGACTATGGTCACGACGTGACAATGAGGATGTCACGACGTAACTGAGGAGTATTATGCGACTATATTGTCCTGTTGTGCTCACGACGTGACCAAGAAGGGTTCACGTCATGATGATTGTTGAGTGAGTTATTTGTGACCGAGTTGGATGAGTTGGAAGGAGATAGGTTGGAATCATGTTGAGTATGCTCTCACGACGTGACCAAGGTTTGGTCACGGCATGAGGTTCAATGGTTGATATTGTTGGCTGTTGACTTTGACATTCACTGTTGACTTATTGATTTAGATTAACTTTTGGTCAAGATTGTTGGATTTAGTATGTAAACTAAGGTTGGGCCTTTATGTTCTGATAGGAGTGTTGTACCATCTTTTGTGGGGCATTGAGTTATGGTTTGGTTGATTTCATGAGTCAGGTGAGTCTTTTCAGTATACTGTGTAGGATGCTAGTAGCCTGTATCATTTGTATGAAAGACCATGGTGGTAACCCGTGATACTTGTTTATAAGACCTTGGGGTAGCCAAGGCACTACTAAAGAAGACCATGGAGGCAACCCATAGAAATGGTATCAAAGACCAAGGGAGTAGCCCATGACACTTGTATGCAAGACCATGGGGGTAGCACATGACAATGTATGTATGGTATGCGATATTTTGGGAAAAGGCCCAAATTGACTACACAACATCCCCTAATGACTTTTCTACACTAATTATTACTCCCTTCGTCCCATAATTATTGTCTAATTTTGACTTTTGAAGTATTTATTCATCAACTTTGACCTTAAATATTTTTACTTTTGTTATGTATTACTTGATGAAACTTATAACAATGAATATACATTTAAAACACGATCTATTAATATATTTTGCATCAAGTATTATATATCTAAAACAAAAATATTAAGGTCAAAGTTAAAGAATAAAAATTTCAAAAGTCATAACTAAACAATAAATTTAGGACGGATATAGTATTGTCTTACTGTGATATTTGGAAAGTACATCTTTCTCTGATTGGTTTTGGAACAAATGTTTGTATGGATTTAATGATTTAAAAATGAAAATTTTTATTGGAATCTTTGGGATATTACATTTGGTCCTTTTTATTGTGTGTTTCCTATATTAACGTGTCTTCGCTCCTCTTTAACAACCCTAAACATTTACAAGCTTCTCTTTAATTATTAGTATCTTTTCCAAAACAAATAGATAAATGCATATAACTCAAGATGAGAATGGGAACTTTATCATACTTGCCTTTTACGTTGACAATATTTTCTTGGAAATTTATGAAATTGATATTTTTTAGGAGTCGAAACTTTTAGAGTGTGTATGAGATTTTATTTTGAAGTTAAAAAGAAACTTTTACCCAAAGGACTTCTTGACTTATGAAGATTGAAAAATAAGTTTTTAAAAAATATTTGGATTAGTTTTTATAATTGCAAAAATCAATAAATTAAAAAGTGTTTAGCTTAATTTTGTCTTTTATCTATTTTGTAAACCTAATAAATCATTTTCAAAGACTAAACAAAAAAAAAAGTTATTTTAAAATCCACTTTTGTATACCTAAACATTTTTTTTCACTTATTCACTTTTCGATAAATAAATAAGCTAAAAAGTCATTATGTTCATAGAGAAGCCACTTATGTTACAAGCATTTAAATACATCAATATAGACCCAGCATGGGTCGCCCTAAATACCTATATGAAACATGTATTTAGTCTATATAACATGCAACAATGCACCTCTCGATCACTCTAGTTAATTTCTCTGCATTCATATCTTCTATTTTTGTACTTATCTGGAAGCTAACGTTAGCTATGTGCAGTTTTACTGTCTATTATTAGTTTTTTTTGTAATGCATATTACTACTGTATGATGTTTTTTGTTTTCTTTCGTCACGAACCAAAGAAGAAATTTAATTAGTTTACCAAGACTAATAATAATAACAATGACATGATAGTAAAAGATGAGGAATATAGAAAAGTTAGCTTGATATACAGAGCTACTAAAAGCACACAGGGGTTAACAATGGCTGATTAGAGAAGTAAGCAACCAGATTTGCGACAACAAGATCAGCCATAGCTTTGCGGGTTTCATGGGTGCAAGTTCCTACATGTGGTGATAAAACTACATTATCAAGATGAATGAGTTCCTGGGGTACCTCAGGTTCATGTTCAAGCACATCGAGCCCTGCACCACCAAGTCTACCTTCAACAAGAGCTGAAACGAGCTCTGATTCATCAACATGAGCCCCTCGTGCGATGTTGATGAGAAATCCATTTGGCCCTAAAGCATCAATGGCTTCACGGTTGATTATGTGATGATTTGCTTCAGTTAGTGAACAGGCGATAACCAGGATTTCACAGTTTGAAGCCAATTCGATCACGTTTGGATAGTATTTGTAACCTGAATTTGGTTTCTCTGATCTGGAGTAGTAACTAATTGGACAACCAAATCCCTCCAATCTCTTCGCAATTGCTGATCCGATTCTTCCCAACCCTACAATTCCCACCGATTTCCCACTAACCTGCAAGTAAATCAAACAATCAATGACTCGCGGAAATCGCCAGACAAACGATTTGAGCTTAAAACCCTTTTTAATTTTCTAATCTAAGGAGAAAGAAGCGTACTTTTGTGGTCAATTTGAAGTCTCGTTGCTTCCACAACCCACTTCTTACGAACCGATCGCCTGCACAAATCCTTCTGAGAGTCGCCAAAGTAAGTGTTACAGCCAAATCAGCGACTTCATCAGTCAAGGAATCAGGAGTGGATGTGACGAAGATCCCCTTTTCTTTGCATTTTACTAAATCAATTTGGTTTAAACCAGAACTGTGACTCGAGATGATCTCTAGACGTGGAAGCGACTCGATTAAGCTGGAGTCAGCTCCATGGATTCCGTTTCCTACAAGTGCTCTGATTGAACGTGAGTGTTGGTTGAAGAACTCGACCTTGGAGGGGATTTCCCATGATTTGAAGAGGTTGAATCGTTTTGAGAGCTCATCTTGAAGATATTTGGTCATTGGGCAGGTCATCCATACACCTATTTCGTCCACCATCTTCGTCAGATTTGCATCGGATAGCAAACCCTTGAAGGGTGGGAAGTTTGGCCGTCAATGGCGTAGCGCTCCTTGCCTTTGGCTTTGAAGCAGAATAGTTACTGGAAAATGATTCCGATCTGCCATAGACGCATCAGAATCTGATCTCAATATCAGAAACGTGATAGATTACTCAAGCATCCACGTCATCGTTTAAAAGTGAATTATGATGACATACCAAAGATCACATATATTATTTCGGTCTTCTTAATTTATAGAAATCATAACAACCAATGTTTTAAAAACCAGTTTGAACCGGCTGGTCGAACCGGTTGGATCGGAAACCGGGAGAGGGAGCGGTTCAACTATCACCGGTTTTACATTGATTTCTGAACCGGATTGAACCGGCCGGTTTTTAGAAAAAACCGGTTGAACCGGTCAAAATAAACCGGTTGAACCGGTTAAACCAAATAAAAACAAATGAAAAATAACCATTTACATAATAAATTTTGAAGATTTTTTTTTTCAAATCTATTTAGTTTTCTATAATAAAAACATATGGTAAATGTTATAAATTCTTTTGATGTGTTTGTATTCATCAAAAACTATATTTCGTTTCGATATTATATTTTATTTTCTTTTTGACATATATGGATTGATGTAAAACACTAAAACTTATGGTTATGTGTTATTTTAATGTATTTGGATTCATCTACAACTTATTTTTATGTGTATGTTTAATGTTTCAACTTGTAAACACTAAATTCATAATTTCTATATGTACGTACGTATAAGAAAATAGAAAAAAACATGAAAAATATAAAAACCGGTTCACCCGGCTGTCGAACCGGTTAAACCGGTTGAACCGGGAACCGGTCACCATACCGGTTCACTTAAAAAACCGGTTTTTAAAACATTGGACAAAATCGTACAAATTGTCACTTTGGTTAGTTGAGAGTTGTCATTTTGATCTAAAAAGGTTTAGATTAGTATCAGAGGTCCAAACTTTTCATTTTGTTGCGAGTTTGGTCCGACTTTTTATTAGCTTTTCATAATGACTATTTTACACTTATTTTTTTTCTTTTTCAGTTTTTTTTATTATTTAAATATTTTTTTTGATTAAAAGAAAAAAGAAAAAAGAAAATTTGTATTTTCTATTTTATTTTTATAATTTTTATAAGTAAATAAAAAAATGAAAATGAAAAATCTCTCTCTCTCTCTCTCTTTCTCTCTCTCTCTCTCTCCTTGCTTACCACCGGCCTAGGATGCCCCTCCGCCTCTCACCGGTCAAGTAGCACCACCCCAAACACCCGTTTCGATCGTTGTTGCCCTTCATTTGAACCTCCACGAAAAAAAGGAGACCGAGATCTGAAAGTTAGGGTTTCTTGGCGGCTAGGGTTTTCAAATGGGGCGTTTAATGACTAGAAAGGGAGACACATGGGGTTGCTCCGAGGGGTACTGCTTCTTCGTTCCACAGCAGCAATCAGCGACGGTGGCTCCACAACAGCAACGTCGGTGGTGGCAGGGGATACTCCAACGACTTTTGCTGCTTCGTTTCTTGCTGTTCTGACGAGTTCGACAAAGGGGAGGGCAGCGAGGCGATGATTGGAACTTGAGCTCGTTCCAATTCAACAGAAAAAAAAAAGATTAGAGATGGTGGTGTCCTGCGGTGGCCAAGGAAGAACCCCAACTGCAGCAGTAACGGTGGATTTTGGTTGGTGTTTGTTTGACGAAACAGAAGGAGTTGGGTGGTTGGAGTGGTGGTTTTCGGTGGTTACAGTGGTGGTGAGTGGTGGGTTGTTCTCAGAAGGGAAAAATACAGCGGAGGAAGGGAGAGGGAGGTTGCACCAGTGATGGTGGGTGTTTCTTGGTGGCCGGAATACAGCTCCACCTCCAGTGGAATTCTCTTGCTCAAAAATGAAGAAAAAAGGAGGATGGATAACCACCTCCTTTGACTGGTAGGATTTTTCTTTTTTCTTTTTTCTTTTAATCAAAAAAGTATTTAAATAATAAAAAAACTAAAAAAGAAAAAAAATAAGGGCAAAATAGTCATTATGAAAAAGTTTATATAAAACTGGATCAAACTCGCAACAAAATGAAAAGTTTGGACCTCTTGTGCTAATCTAAACATTTCTGGACCAAAGTGGCAATTTTGTGACAACCCAAGTGTTCCCGTTACATTTTCCCCGTTACCGTTAAAGGAATATTCAATTGTATAAAAGTTCCGTTAATTAGAAGGAGTCAATTTAATAAACATCCCATTTGTTTATAATTTATATGCCGTTAAGTCGTGATATAAGGGAACAAAAACACATGACACATATTTCCATTGAATTGGAAAATGTCAAGTTTTATTATTACGACCACTAGATCGGGTGCGACCAAAAGCCCCGTTTAACGGTAGTAATGGGTAGAATTCCACTGAGCCCCGACTCAAAACCCTATATAAGGGTGAGTGGAGTCCATTGGAGACTTTTTACACTCTCTCTGTAAACTCTCTCTCTAGACCCGTTTTCGTCCCGAATCCACAACCAAACACTTCCAAATTGTAAGTCCGCTTACCCTAGCTTATTCTAAACGTATGGAATTATGTTTATAGCCCAAAAATCATCCAAGAAGGCATGATATAAGGAGTTTACGGCCCAGGAACATTCTAGGGCCGTAAACCCCTAAAATGGTGCCAATCATGCCTTTAAACTTGACCATAAGCTTAGAAACTATTAGGGGATATAGCCTAGGGGTGTTTAAACACTAAAATGCATGGATTTAGGACTCAAAGAAGAGTTTACGGCCCAAGCACATGCTTAGGCCGTAAACTCCACAAGTCATGGTCCCAAATGCACTCCAAACTCATCCTAGGGCTTCATACATAATTTAGGAACTTATCCTCTTGATTTTAGATCCTTGGAACACTCCAAAATGATTTATTAAAGGGAGTTTACGGCCAGACAAGGGTCAAGGCCGTAAACACCCTTAAACATGCCTAAAATAATTATTTTGTTCCCCAAATGGCCTTATACACTTACCATAAAATACTAGGAGGGGATTTAAGGGCTTAAACACAAGGAATTGAGGGATGACTTCGAGTTTACGGCCCAAGCAATTATATAGGCCGTAAACTCCCCAAAACCCACTCAAATGTTGGTTTTAATCCTCCAAAATAGCATCACACTTCATTAGAAATCACTAGAAAGGCAATAGGGCTTTAAACTTCCCAAAACTCTAAGGATTAGAGTTTACGGCCGTAAATTCCGTTAGGAGTGGCCCCTTGGCCGTAAACTCAAAGAACATGCCCTTAGAGGCCTCAAACCGACTCATGCCTTTTGGGAAAAGTGCTTAGAATAAATCAATAAGCAAGCTAGAAGCATAAAACACCCAAGAATGTACCCTTGGGAGTTTACGGCCGTAAACTCCTTAGGTTGGGCCGTAAACTCCAAGTTTGGTCCATATTAATGCTTTAAATCCATTCACACACTTGATATTTGAGTTTAGCAAAGTTCCACAACTGATAGGAGGCCCTTAGCACCCTTAAACGCTACCCGGGACCCCAAACACTCAACCAAAAGTGTTTTCCGCTCCTTTGAGCGTGTATAATGGTTTAATTAGTATTAAATATACTAATTGTATGTGAAAATATGTCATCATATGATAAAAATAGGTCATTGTGCGTGTTCAAGTCCTTGCGTGACACCGAACGCCCAAGCGACACCTCCGTCAGACCTACTTACACCAGGTGAGTTCATACCCCTGAATGAACCTTTTAAATGTTTTTAAATGTTTTATAGGGGGGATTACAAGTTAAACATGCCAGTTATCATATCAATCACATGTGATTGATAACCCGCATGCACAAGATTTTGCCATTGTACATTGTTTTTACCAAGTAGGACGCTATAACGCTTTTCAATTGTTTTAAAACTCTTACTTATACCTTTTAAACTAAATTCATTCTAAACTGGTTTGTGAAAGATTTTCCAAGATTTTCAAACATATTTTACAAAAGAATACAATGTGTGAAATTTTCTATTCGTAAAGGCTTCTCATTAAGATTCCTTTTTATGTATATTTTACTTGAAGTTATTGCTGATTCGCTTATACTTATTTCATATTCCTACTCGGTAGCGCTTCCATTTATACTGGTAGACGCTTATACCTGATGACACTTATACTTATTCACGCTCTTACTTAATGATACGGTTATTCTTCACTTATACTTGATAACAACTCTACTTCACTTATACTTGATACGCTTTTGCTTCACTTATTGTCGCCTCTACTTCATGATACGCTTATACTTGTTCGACACTTCTACTTCACTTGCGACTACTTCTACTTCACTTGATTAGACACTTCTACTTCACAAGGATCACTTCTACTTGAAACACACTCAGTCATAGTTAGATGTATGTCCGGGCTTATATAGGTATATATATAAGTAATGATTGAAAGACTTAGGAAGGCTCGTCTGCCCTATTTCCTTTTCTTCGTTGAGATGTGGTCTGGTGGGATTGGATGGCCGTCCAAAGGTCGTTCGACTCATTAGTTATATATATTATGTAAATGAGAATGGATATATAGGAATTCTCTAGTCAGTTCAGTTAAGAGTCTCTACCTCTATTCTACACTTACTTTAGAAACACACTACCCACTGTTTGGAAGTCTCTACCTCTAGTATGTCACTTGCATTAGAAACTCACTCCCCTCTAGAAATACACTACCCTCTATTTGGGATGCATCTTCGGGACGCGACATTCTCCGTCGTCTAGTTGGTAACCAGAGTCTCCTGTAGGGAGAGCGGACATTGTGTGTATAGATCTATACGGGATTGACAACCCCGCACCCTGACTGCTAGCTACAGTCCACGGCCCACCAAGCCAAGGGGTGACAAATATCACATTATATAGATGCTTGTAGGGCGTCTGGAACTCTAGTCAGTATGGTTACAAGTATCCTGGGTTGCCTTATAATTCATGGCTTTAAGGTAACGGTATTTCGTAAGCAATTTACACTGTAAGTTGATGTCACTTTTCAGAGTCACACTGTTTTTGACCTTGCTAGATGTATCTTCCATTTGATACTGTCTGCGGTCTGTAGTCTCTGTTTTGACCTTGCTAGATGTATCTTTCATCTGATACTGTCTGCGGTCTGTAGTCTCTGTTTTGACCTTGCTAGATGTATCTTTCATCTGATACTGTCTGCGGTCTGTAGTCTCTGTTTTGACCTTGCTAGATGTATCTTTCATCTGATACTGTCTGCGGTCTGTAGTATTTGTTTTGACCGTGTGAGATGTACCTTTCGTTTGGCATCGTCTTCGGTCTATATTTACTATTTTAGACTTTACCAGCTATACCTTTCATTTGGTACCTTCTGGGGTCTATGTCTCCCCTTTGTTAGACTGAACCAGGCGTGTCGTTAGTTCGATACTCTCCTGGAGTCTATGATTCTTTGCCTTAGTCAGCAGTCCTCACTGCTGAGGCATATGCTATTCCCTGATGTCTCTTGCTTTCTTTAATAATCAAATTCATTATTTTGATAATAATAGCAATTAAGGGGAAACTACCATTTACCACATTACACTGAACAGTCTTGGTAGAAGGCTGCTTATTTAAAGAAAATATAGGATTTTCTGGAAAGAACATTGATGCACTGAAAACACTTAGACTACTTATTAAAGTTATTTGACTAGATGACACTAAATACTTATGAACTCACCAGCATTTGTAAAAATGTTGATACTCGCTTTTCAAATAACTTGTAATCTCAGGTCAGCAATTAGACAGGTACATCCACGGAGCTGCTGATGAAGATGGCTTAGTACCTTGCTGTACTTAATATGTTTGATGTATTACTTTGATACTATGTAATGTAAACCTTGTAAAACTATTACTATTAATGCAATGTTTTGTTGTACTTTGATTACTATATGCACGTGTTGTGATACTTGACATGACGTCATCCACCCCAGAACGTTTCCGTCGTTCCGGTTTTGGGGTGCGACAAATTTTCAGCTAACCACATGGACCATTTGTGCAGTTTTGTCTAAAAATTAAACAACGAACCAAATTAGTCATGATTGATAAAGTTGATATCGACGAAAATCTTTTGTCATTTTATAAAGCTTTCAGTAGAAACCACTTCGTAATAAGGTTTCATAGGAAGAGTATGAAAAACCGTATATTTTGATAGGTTAGAAGTTGGGTTATGAGAAAATATACATTTTCTTAGATGGATTTGAAATTTTACCAGCCTAAATCTGCAAGAAAATCATTTTTTCATGTAGATTTATGAGATTATCACATATCTTACCTGTAAAAATCTCATAACCTTTTTAGAAAACAATTAATTAATTATATTTTTGGGTTTTTTTAACATGTTATTTGTTAAAATAACATGAATACCCGTTTAGTTGACAGATGAATGTAAGCGCCAATACGAGTAATATTAGATCGACTATATATATACAGTTTAACAGGAATACGACTCAATTTACTTTGGTCACCATGTTCAAATAATGCGTAGACATACCCGGAGAAGGGGGCCCACTCCTTGTTGATGAGAAAATGTTTTATGACACAAGTGTATTTGTGATTTAGATTAATCGATTCAAATTTAGTGCTTGTCATCTGAATCTACGTAAGGAAATGAAGCACATTGAATCAATGCTCATGCAACAGTTCTCCTTTGAGCAAATAGATAGCTACTTAATAATTGGTGATTTGAATCGTCTTATCTTTAACAAAATGTTTTTCTACATATATCAAATGAGGACTTTTATATCAATCAAATGGTTTGTAGCCCAGAGGTATCCGGTGTTGTCCTCCTTAAGGTTGATGGTTCAAGTCTTGCAGTAGATATAGGTGGGTTTTAAGAGTTGTTTAGGAGTAAAGTATATATTTGTGATTAAAAAAAAAACTTTTAAGAGTATGTTCACTTAACGTTGTCACTAAAGGATTTTTAAGCAATGAGAAGAAAGATAAAGTTATAGTTAAGATGACTTTTAGTGGCTCAGGATTTTAAGAAATGGAATAGGTCTGAAAATTTTCAACTCATGTGTTTATTGAAATTTTTATTTATAAATTCAAATTTAATTCTTTATATAACATATAGGCATGGGGGATGTTTTTTTTCTTTTTACATGAGATTCGCAAATGTTCAAGGAAAATACGTAAGAGTAAATTACGTGAATGAACCCTATAGTTTGAGGTAATCTGCGCACTTGCTTCTTAAAACTGCTTTTTAATTCGGACGGTCCTTAAGATGTATTGTTTTGCACATTGGGTCCCTCACAAACATAAAATGACAAAATTACCCTCATTTATTTATTCTTTAATTTATATATTGTTTATTTGTTATTTTTTTTTATCAAAAATCATGTTAATTCATAAGATGAGACACACTCTCTTAGGTTGTCTTCTTCATCCTTTCAACCGTCTTTAACCCTGAACTACCAATCCATCATCGGTATCCACTTCTGACCAATATCATCTACAACATACCCTTCCTTGAACAAAGATTCGAACAACCACTAACTACCGGTACCCTGTCCACCCTAACAACCGCCATCACCAACCATTAATACCTATGTCCACCTTTAACAACCACTATCGCTAATCATTGTCATCAAATCCAAATGAAAATCTCAAAATCAAATCAAACCTTAAAACCTAAAAATGAAAATATGTGTAACGACCTAATTTTCACATCCAAAATTTCCATTTTAATTGCTTAATTTAATTAAACATTCGTAGAAAATATTGTCGAATCATAACATCTCATAAAACTATGCATAATGTCTGAAAACTCAAATCGTAAAATAGTGATACTGTCAGAGTACAAACCCAAGGAATCTCATAGTGCGGAATCTGAGGTGTGTGTATGATGTGTAGCTACCGCGCCGGCTCCTTCCCCTTCGCTGGAGAGGTACCTGAAACAAAACTGAAAACTGTAAGCACGAAGCTTAGTGAGCTCCCCCACAGTGCCACATACCATACAATATACTGTCAGGCGATTCTGGGGCGCCCGACTTACCCAGGTCAAACCATTCTGGGGTGTTTGACGTACTCAGGTCAAGCCATTCTGGGGTGCTTGACGTACTCGTCGGTCTATTTCACTCAACTACCGGGACTATTTCACCTTTACTACTACCACATAAACACATATCACATATATCATAATCTGGCTAGCATGGCTGGGTACTAAACTATCTATTCGGTCCTATCGACCGGTAACCGGGGACTATTTCACCCCCTACTACCACTATCACATAACATCATAACATGCTAGCACCTAAAACATAACAGGTAGCAGCAAACCTAGATGGATATCACAAAGACAATCATCTAATTAACATACAACTCCTACTAGTGGGCCGACATTGTGGCCGTAGAACCACCGCTACTGGAAGGTAACTCACCTTGTAAGGCTGACTGCTAGAAAACTGCTTGACAACTGTGTGACTGCTTCTCCGGTAATCCTCCGGCTATAATCCCCAAAAAACACTCAGTCAGAATCTAATACCTACTCTTAGGGTAAAATGACTATTTTACCCTTAACCAAATCCAAGTCAAAGTCAACTTCCAGTTGACCTGACTCGTCGAGTTGGGCCGCCAACTCGTCGAGTCCCTAATCCTTTACCCGTCCTTGTCAACGACTCTACCCGTCGAGTTTAGCAATGACTCGACAAGTTCCCCTTCTATGTGAACATCGAATGAACCTTCATCCGACTCGCCAAGTTGTATGAACAACTCGTCGAGTTTACCTTCATCTGATAAACAAGTCATGTCCTTGACTCGCTGAGTTGTATGAACAACTCGTCGAGTTCATCTTCAACTGTAAGGAGATTGCTTGGACCGAGTCTGTTCTAGCACTCGTCGAGTCCCATGAACTCTAGGTTTAAGGCTAAGTCCAATACGTTGGGTCACTCCCTTGCACCCTCTAAAAACCCTTCTAGCGCTCAACTGGGTTCCTTCAAACCCTAACAACAAAGGGGAGTTTTGCCTCGGACTCGTCGAGTCCCAAGAACGAATCGTCGAGTCGAGCATGTCCAAGTCTCATTTCTCGATTTCCAGCGTACAAATCTTGGCCAAAAGATAGATCTAAGCTCCTTCAATCATTCTAGCACATGAAGTTACAAACTTTACGTGCATGCATGGGGCTTTGAGCTCAAAAGGATATAAAATAAGCTCTTATGATGCATGGGACCTTACATTGGCGCAAAAGCAGCCCCCAACTGCCTTGTGACTCCCTTAATGACCTGATTCTGAAGCCTCAACCCCCAACCATGTTTGCAATCATGGTTGGTTAACAAAAATGGTTTATAAAAGCTCTAAATCTCCCCAAAAAGGGATCTGTCAAATGAAAGAGCAAGGTAACAACTTTATACCTCCAATAAATTGTGGAAGATGCACAAAATTGGGTTCCCCTGGTCTCTACTTGTTTCCTCAAGTCTTTCACGTTCCTCCTTATGGTCACAACTATCAAGATCCACCAAAAATTCCTTAGTTCTTCTCAAAAACGGCTAGGGTTTGCTATGGGGAGTTCTGGAAGCATTGGGGACGAAAGGGAGGCTGAATAAGTGGTTTAAATAGGGTGCAAACCCTCATCTAGGGTTATGTCCGGACAGTGCCAACTTGCCGAGTCCGAATGCGGACTCGTCGAGTAGGCCATTAAACTTCTGCATCCAATACGCTCCGACTCGACGAGTTGGACCTCAACTCACCGAGTCCAAGACCAAAATGCAAAGTACTAGAATGAAATACATACCAGGAACCAGGTGCTACAATATGATACCATAGAACATAATTCACATAAGCCTAACTTCAAGAACCTGTTACTCGAAGAACAAACAAACCCTAAATTGGAGATGTAGGTTATCGAAGCTGACACGTAACCAAAAAATATCGACGAACAAACCAACCCCTAAAGAATTACGTGTGTTCTTTTTTGTAGAGGTTAAATTGTAAAAGTCGAATTGTGTGTTTGTTTAGTTTCGCATTTTTAGTTATTTTACTAAGTCAGTTTTATGCGAAGCGTATTGTAATAGACTTAGTGTATTTTTTGTACACTCAGGTTCCCTATAAATAGGGACTGAGGATAGAAGTAGAGGATAACTTTTGGAACTCAAATATCCTTTATGCTTATTCTTGTAATCAGTCTTTATCAATATAAGATCTGATTAATATTTACTCTTCGTGTTCTTACTTTTCAATCACTCAAATCATTATTGCTTTCATAATCTCGATAACAATTCTCTTCAATTGGTATCAGAGCAGGATTCAAACTGCATCGATCTGATTTTCGTGTTAGAATCATTTGTTTTTTGAGTAGCAATTTTACTCAAAATTTTCCGCGCATTTTGGTTTTGAAAATCAAATTTGATCTTCAGATTTGAATTGATTCTGTCTTTGAATTTTTTAGTCGAGTAATCGATTAGCGATTTGTGATCAATTCAGTTGACCAATTCTCAAACTCATCAAGTTTTTCAAGCTTTCTGAAAATTTCTGTGTTCATCAATGGCGAACTTCAACATGAATACAATGACTTCCTTCTCTCACTTGCTTGGTTCCTCAACCAAAATTCCGATGTTAATTCCTGAATACTATGATCAGTGGGCTGATAGAATGGAGGATTACTTAAATGGAATTGATGAAGAACTTTGGGACTGTATCAATGGAACAGTTCAAGTTCCTGCTAATGTTCAGGCAATCGGAGCATCTGCTACAACTGCTAAAGTAATTGAAAAACAAAACCATCTGAAGAATAATGAAAAGAGGTGCATGAGGGAACTAAGAGGTGCTTTACCTCCTGTGGTTTACAATTACATCCGTAGTTGTAAAACTGCCAAGGAGATCTGGAACACTCTAAAAGAGAAGTATCAAGGTAGCGAAAAGATGAATATCAACTCTGTGAAGCAATGTCTAGTTGAACTGAAGGAATTCAGACAAAAGGATGCTGAAACTCTTGAAAATTACTATGATCGTCTGAGTGAACTTATGTTTCGCTGCAATAGGTATGGAATCACTAGGTCTCTCGTGGAGTTCAATTTAACTTTCATCATGGGTCTTCGCAAGGAATGGCAAAGCGTAAGTATGATGATTAAGAATCAACAGAGTTTTGATACAACTCACTTGAATGATCTCTACAATCAGCTGAAAACACATGAAAGTGAAGTTTCAGAAATGTATGAAGAATCAAAACAGAGTATTGGAGGTCCTTTGGCTCTTGTTTCAAAGGTATCAGAAGTTGATGTTAATGAAAAAGATGGTTCAGATAATGAAGGATTTTTTATGAACTCTGATGATGAAGCTGTGGCATTCTACTCAAATAACAGAGTTAAGAAATTTTTCAAAAAGCCTTTTAATCCAAAAGGAAAGGCTAGTGATGCGAAGAGTGGAGTCACAAAAACTAGAGGAGAGGAGAGGAAGAAAATGGAGAAAGCTGATGAGAAACAAAAAGATGCGAAAGAAGTGAAGAAGCTGGAAGGTGACTCAGGAATTTACTGTCACTACTGCAATGGTGCAAATCACTTCGCAGCCAATTTCATGTTGCGAAAGAAAAAAGAGAAGAAGGAAAAAGTTAAAGATGAAGCATACTATTCGGAAAAGATTGAAGAGTTGCGCGCTAAGACAAAAGGAGTGTCTCTAGTTGTGAAGGGTGAATATGATGATGAAGAGAGTGGAACGTATCAGATCTGGTCTTCAGTATCTAATGACGAAGAAATGAGGCATCCTACACATGGAGCTATGTTTGCAAGTTTTGAAGATTGCGAAGAGGATATTTCAGGGAGGTGCTTCATATCCAAATCCACGGACAAATCACCCATGACCACCAAGGTATGTGCTATACTTGAATCTTTTAATATTCCTTTATCTGCTTATGATGCTGAAATCACTTCATTTGATGATACTGTGGCTTATTTTGATTTTGTTATTGTGTCTGCTAGTACTGAAGCTCAAAATTTACATATGCAACTAGGTGAGACACGAAGAGAATTAGAAATAAAAAGGAGCAGAGTAGAAAAACTTGAAATGCAGATCAAAAATGTAAATTGTGATAGGAATAATCTTACAAATGATGTTAGGTTGTTGCTAGCACAAAGGAACATATACTGTAATTCTGCCAAACGATTGTATGCAAAATTAACTGCTTTACATCATTCTTCTGACATTAGCAAAGAACAACATAGGAAACTTTTACCTTTTCTTGAATATGAACGTGAAAAAGTTGATGTTGTTTCTTATGATTGAGAAAGTACAATTGCTCAATTTGACAAAATACCTGATGATAGATATGCATATGGTATTGTCAAAATTGATGAATTCCTGAATGCTAATGAGTTGGTTAACATTGTCAATGAAAGTTTGACAAAGAGTGAACAAGTGAAAATCATAAAGAAAACCGAAACTTCAACTCTTGATTCTCAATTCTATTATGCTGATGTCAATGACAATTCAGACAATATGAGTGAGATCAGTGAAATCGAAGAGGAAGAAGAGGTTGATTGTTCTAAATTGTCATTCATTAATATCACATCTAAGATCAAAGGTAAAGAAATTATAGTTGATTCGATAGTAGAGGATGAAACTGATAAACCCTCTACTTCACAACATTGTAATTTTGATAATGTGGAAGTTGAAAGCTGGAAATCTGATGACACTGATGAAAACAAAGAAGATGTGAAAGATTCACATGAAATACCTCCACGAGTTATGGTTGATTTAGTGTTTGAAAATACAAAAGAATTTGACAAAATTTTAAATGATAAAGGCGCACATATTTGGAAACCAACATTATGGTATATCCAAATTTTGTATGCACTGATAAAACCATTTTTCCAAATCAAGTTTTTGTCACTACTGGGAATGCTGAGAAAATTCATCCTGAATTCAACAAAATGATTGAAGAAGATAATTAAAGGTCAACTACTGAAGGTTTTTTCGCAAATCAAAACACAGAAGAAAACAATTTAACTCAAAATCCTTATGTGTTTCAAAAACAAAAATCATCACAAAAATGGGTGGTTAAAGGTGAAAAAGAAAACAAAGTTTTTGAAAAAATTGAAAAACCAAAGGCTGAAGTGAAATTAAATTCTCATGAATTCAAATTGATGGTTGGAAATTATTCAACAGAAAATAATGTTTCAAAAAGAAAAGCAAGAAAAGCAATCTTTTGGCAAGTTGTGTCTAATGATAAACCAAAAGTTGAAAAAGAACAAATTTCAAAAACAACATCATCAAAATTTCAAAGAAAAAATAAACAAACAGATACAAGTTTTCACAAACCAATAAATTATGTTGACAAAATTCCATGTGCTCGCAAATATGACAACAATCGAAAATTTGAAGACTTCGCAAAAATTTGTAAATAATCAAAAGTTTCAAAATGTTGGCAAATTCACGAATACTTCATCAACTTTGAAAAATTCAACTCAAGGAAAAGTGAAATTTTCACCAAAACAACCAAAATTTCCAAATCCTTCAGTATCAAAACCGACCAAAGTTTCGTATACAAAAGGAAAATCTGATGTAAGTACGATCAATTATTGGCTTGAAGGGAAAGGAAGACAATATAAAAGTGGGAAGTTTTTAGAGCAACAAATAAAGAATGCATTTGACAAGTTTGCAAATAACTCTTCCACTGCTAGTTCATCATCTCATAATTCGCAAGTTCCGGTTCAAAAATGGAAACCAGTTATCAAAGCTGCGAATGTTGTGAAGGATGAGATTACAATCAATGGAAATCCAAAACTATTGAACGACTATATTTCAATATCTAGATCTGATGATGTTGATATAATGGATTCTGTCACAAACAAAGTGAAAACATGGTTTTCAAATTCAAAGAATTTGTTTCATTCTACTAATGATGGACCCAACAAGTCTTGGGTTCCTAAATTTTTTCAATAAATGCAGGTGATGTGTGACGAGCAATATGATGTGAAATGGTATATTGATAGTGGTTGCTCTCGTCATATGACTGAAAAAAAGGAAAACTTGCGAGATTATAGAAGCTTGGAAAATGCAGGAGTAGTCAAATTTGGGAATAATCACAAGTGTCAAGTGAAAGGCTATGGGACAGTCACAAATGGACAATTCACTGTTAACAGAGTTGCTTATGTTGAAGGACTTCAACATAACTTGATTAGTGTGTCATAACTTGTTGTGGGTACTGGAAACCAGGTTGTATTTAATGAAGAAGGAAGTATCATTTCAAACGCGAAGACAAATGAAGTACTTCTCAAATCCAAAAGATATGGTGATATGTTTACACTGGACATCAAACCAATCGTGGGAAAACCTGTTGTGTGTTTACTATCAAAGGCATCTAATGATGTCAGCTGGATTTGGCATAGAAGATTGTCACACTTGAACTTTCGCAATATTAACAAACTTGTCACTGAAGATTTAGTTCGAGGTTTACCTGTACTAAAATTTGACAATGATTCTCTGTGTGCTGCTTGTGAATAAGGAAAACAACATAGAAAAGGTCATCCGATTGTGATAGATTCAAAAATCGTAGAACCATTGGAACTTCTTCACATTGACTTATGTGGACCGTCGACTGTTGCTACAATCAATAAAAAGCGGTACATTTTAGTTATTGTTGATGATTTTTCTCGATTCACATGGGTATTTTTTCTCAGGTTAAAATCTAAAGTTGCTCAGACGATGATTGACTTTATCAAATTGATTGAGATTAGCCTTAAAAAGAATGTTCGCAAAATTAAAAGTGATAATGGTTCTGAGTTTAAAAACCAAACTCTTGATTCATTTCTCATAGGCAAAGGAATTTCGCATAATTTCTCCTCACCATATACTCCACAACAAAATGGTGTTGTTGAAAGAAGAAATCGATCTCTATGCGAAGCAGCCAGAACAATGTTAACATATGCAAATCTACCTCAATATCTTTGGGCTGAAGTAGTTTCAACTGCATGCTTTACTCAGAATAGATCATTTATTCATCGCAGATTCAATATCACTCCATATGAAATCATCAACAATTGAAAACCTAATGTCAAATTTTTCCAATTTTTTGGTTGTAGGTGCTTAATGAATCTCAAAGATAATTTGACAAAGTTCCAAGCTAAAGCTGACGAAGACATATTCTTAGGATATTCGCAAAATTCAGTAGCATACAGGGTGCTAAACAAGCGAACAAGAAAAGTTGAAGAATCTTTCAACTTAACTTTTGATGATTACTATCTTAAACAAACGGATAGTAAACTTGAGAATAAATCAATTCTTGTTGATTCAGATACACAAATTGATAATTCTAAAATAAATGATTTTGATTATGACTTAACTTTTGGAATTCCTGACAGGGCAATTGATGCGGAAAACAATGCTCCTGATAATCAATCAACAAAATCCTCAAAACATACTGATGATTCAACAATCACTACAAGTTCAGAATCATGCGAAAGTGTGCATGAAGTTCATATGGAGGGGGAGCATACGATTAACAATGAACTCAGAACACAAACTTTCGAGGGGGAGAATGAAAATATGAATCATTTTGAGGGGGAGCATTTGCAAAATCAACAGGAACATCATTTTGAGGGGGAGCATCAAGATGAACATCATGTTGAGGGGGAGCATGATGAAACAGAGACAATTAATCTTGATGAAAATGATGAGTTTCATGAACTAAATGATAATTTTTCTGTTGCAGGATCTGAAAATGAAGATATGTATGAAGATGCACCATTGGAATTAAATCCTGATTATCCACCACTTGAGAAATGGACAAGAAATCATCCAAAAGAACAGGTAATTGGAAATCCACAAGATGGTGTGTTGACAAGAGCTCAAATTCGAGCGAAAAATGAGGTATTGAATGCGAACCAAGAACTGTGTATGTTTAATGTCTTTATTTCGAGAATAGAGCCAAAGACAGTAAAGGATGCTATGGAACACTCAGATTGGGTTGTTGTTATGCAATCTAAACTGGCTGAATTTGAACGAAACAAGGTTTGGAGATTAATTTCTAAACCTTTTGATGTTTCAATTGTCGGATTAAAATGGATTTTTAAAAATAAAACCTACAAAGATGGCAATATTATTCGAAATAAAGCTAGACTAGTTGTTAAAGGTTACTCGCAACAAGAAGGAATTGACTATGAAGAAACATTTGCTCCTGTTGCAAGACTTGAAGCAGTTCGCATATTTTTAGCTAATGCAACTCACAAGGACTTTGATATTTTTCAAATGGATGTTAAGTGTGCATTTTTAAATGGAGAACTTGAAGAAACAGTCTATGTTGAACAACCACCAGGATTTATAAATGATGAACATCCTGATCATGTTTACATCCTAGACAAGGCAGTGTACGGATTAAAACAAGCACCAAGAGCCTGGTATGCAACACTTACAAACTTCTTGAAACAATCTAAATTTAAACAAGGATCAGTAGACCCCACATTATTTCGCAAGAAAGTTGGGAATCATCTAATGCTTGTTCAAATTTATGTTGATGATATTATCTTTGGCTCAACTGACCCAACATTGTCAATTGAATTTGAAAATCTAATGAAGAGTCAATTTGAAATGAGTATGATGGGAATAATTAATAATTTTCTTGGATTGAACATAAGACAGAACAGGGATGGAATTTTAATCAATCAATAAAAATACACGAAGAACTTGCTTGAAAAATTTGGAATGACTAACAGCACGAAATTGAGAGTACCAATGGCAGTGGGAACAAGATTAACTCCTTCGTTAGATGCTCCTGCTGTTGAGTTAACACTTTATCGAAGCATGATAGGGTCTTTATTGTACTTTACTGCAAGTAGACCTGATATTATGTTTTTGGTATGTAATTGTGCTAGATATCAAGCTAATCCTAGAGAACCTCATTTGACTGCAGTGAAAAATATTTTTCGCTATCTTAAGGGAACAGTTTCGTTAGGACTTTGGTATCCTTCGAAAACAGGATTTTTCATTCAAGCTTTTTTAGATTCTGATCTAGGAGGATGTACTTTGGATAGGAAAAGTACAAGTGGTAGATGTCAACTATTGGATAGGAAGTTGGTAAGTTGGCAATCGAAGAAGCAAACTTGTGTGGCTATATCAACTGCTGAGGCTGAATACATTGCTGCTGCTGCTTGCACTTCGCAAATTATTTGGATTCAGAGTCAACTTCGTGACTATGCAATAAACATGAAAAAGATTCTCTTGTATTGTGATTCGCAAAGTGCAATTCACATTTGTCATAATCCAGTACAACATTCAAAGACAAAACACATTGCTCTTCAATATCATTTTATCAAAGATCATGTGGAAGATGAGAATATTGAAATTCATTTTGTTAAAACAACTGAACAACTTGCTGATATTTTTACTAAACCTCTTGATGAAAAATCATTTGTAAGAATTTTAGCAAGTTTGGGGATGATTGATGCAAATTCAATTCCAAAATATCAAGCATGAAAGTTTCATTCAGCAGTTATGAGTCAGAATTGTTCAGATGTTACTGTTCATATAGAGGCTTCGCATGGCTTCGCATCCACATTTCTTCGCATTTGTGATCATAACAACTAAGGTTAGGTTTACAATTCATTTTGTAGTTTTTGTTTTTGAAAAATCAAAAATCCAAAAAGATTTTATGTTTATTCATTTTTGTTTTTGAAAAATCAAAAATCCAAAAAGATTTTATGTTTATTCATTCATTTGTTTTTGAAAAATTAAAAATCCAAAAAGACTTTATTTTGTCATGTTTTTAATTTTGAAAAATTTAAAATCACAAAAATATTCTTCAGTGTGTTTTGAGTTTAGTCCAGGGCTTAATGCGAAGAGGTCATGCTTATATGTTTCTATGGGAAGGTGTCAATTTTTTTTATTTGAACTAGTTAGGATGTCCCTAGAAGCATGCTGCAGCATGTTGACTCAAGCCTCATATGACTCTATGTGTGAGAAAAGAAAGCCTTAATGAAAATATCACATGAAAATTTCTTCCCAAAAGGCTTGTTTTCGCATAAGTCAAAAGAGCTACCTTACTCTTCTCATATGAGTTAAGAGTTTTCTGTTTGGTCCACATATAACAGAGGTACATTCGATCTAATAACCAATCTTTTTCATCTCAAAATGTCTTCACACAAATCACACACAAAGATGTATGTCTCAGAGGTCTCTGATCCAACCCATCGAGACTTAGATATACAAAAATTCTGTGTTTATGATCTGACATCATGAGTCCGTGATGGAAGTGAAACCCAAACATCATAAACCTTGAGGAATTGACGGGGAACATAGTTCCAGATTTTAACGAAACTTTTGTTTCAGTAAGAAAATTTCAAAACTCCAAATCATATCCAATACGCATATGTGGTCTTGATCAAACATTCGCAATCCACGATGTTTGTTACCCAACAAGATCCAGTACAATTTTTTTTTTATGAATATGATTTCTGTGTGAGTTTTATTCGCAAATCCTAGTCATGATAAATATCTTCAAAAGCCAACTTGTCACTGACTACACTAGTCATACAAGTAATTTCATTTACAATTTCTCACCTTATGTTAAGGTTGATATGTAATGAAATTTGAAACCAATCCAAAAATATCTTTTAAAAGAAGCCCTTCGATACTTATCAAAAAGTATTCGATTGTAATTCATGGGAAACTACACAAGCTGTTGATCATCTCTCTTGATGATTAACGAAGCAACCTATGCCTGAGGTTCAACTGCATTCGTGTCAAATTGAATTTTTGACATCACAGAATTCCAAAAAAAAATTTAATTGATTCTCATCTTATTTCTTTGGAACAATGCACACACGAAATCCTTGAGGTTCTGAGTAATACCAACTCAGGCTGATGATTTCACAAATCTGGCATATGACTTCACTTTTCATCCCAAAAGTGAAAGAGCCTTGCCTCCATGCGAAGGGTTTTAACGGTTCAAATTCTATGACGGGAAAATTGACAGGCTATGTACTCATGATGGTTGGTATTCTGTCTGGTTTTCTAGGAGATATGACAGTTACTTTTTGAAGCATGGTTATCTTTTACAGTCATTATCCGATTTTCAAGGTGCCACATCGGATAACATTAAATATATCCCGCTTTAATTTAAAATCGATTTGGGTAACCTATAAATGGGGGATCAAGATCATTGTATACGGTTACGCGAACAAAACTCTCACAATCCTAAAAAGCTTCAAACTTTTTCAACTTCATCTCTTTCAAACCCTAACAATGGCTGGCACTCAATCAAACACTAATGAAGTTCTCTCACAATCACTCATGAAGATCCAAAGCACCAACGATCAAGTTGATCCGAATGTCCCTTCTTATCTCGAAGGACTGAAGATGCTTATAGTTGCCTTGAAATGATCACCCCTGTCCACCGCCATGTTTAGTTCTTTCTCAGTTCCGATGACATGGTTGTCATTGGCAGCTTCATCGGCTTCACACAACTACACCACTGATGTGATAACCTTCAACATGATGAACAACAAACGGGTTAAACTTACCAAGAAGATGTTCGTTGAGTTCTTGAAAATCCCTAACAACCCTCCATTTTTCAAACCCATTAATTCTCAAATCATACACATGTTCAATGAAATGGGCCATCAACCAACACTTGAGAAGATCAGTGACTTCAGAAAGTCAGGATTACCGTGTATGTGGAATTTTCTGTTTGGTATTTTTCTCAGATGCTTAACAGGACACACAGTTGGTCTTGATAGGGGGCGTATGGAAGTTTATGCCATGGTACTGGGCTTGTACTATGATATTAGTGTGGACTATGCAACTCAGTTATGGAAGGAGTTTGTTAAGTGTCTGGAAAACACGAATTCGGAAAAATGAATTTCATGCGCAAGGTATTGGAGCCTTATTTTGGAAAACGTGTATGACAAATACTGAATTCAAGTTCCAGAGGGTGCTGATGTGGCTGAATTTTCATTATATCAATTTCCTAAGGAGGTGGAGGATGATGAAAATATTTTTACTCATGTTGCTCGCATTCCGGATGCGATGCTTCGCAAAGTATCATCCACTCACAAGGTGTTGATACGCTACATGAAGACTTTCGATCCAGCTGTGGAGACTGGAATTTTGTTAGAAGTTGCTGCCAAAACCCCAAAGGAGAAGAAGGCTACTAAGAATGATGCAACTACTCAATCTTCAAAACAGGGTCAAGAAGAGGAGATTCAGATAGAGGAAACCTCGCCAAAATCGAAGAAGGAAACAATACCCTCAAAATCAGGGGTATTGAAAAAGATTCGCAAGACTGAAGTGAGCAGTAAGGGGGTGACAGTTCGCAATATTCCAGCTCCTGTCTCTCCAGGATCTAAGAGGCAACGTGCTCAAGATGTTGTGAAACAAATGCAACAAACATTGTTGAAAATGCGAAAGCTAATAATTTGCAATGAGTCTTCCGATGAAGAGGTGGTTCCAGACACTTCACTAGTTTCTACACCGGTAATCATTTCTGTTCCACCTGTGTCAAATATTCAAGTTTCGCAAATTTCCTCACAACCACTTGAAATAGTCACTACCAAATCAGTTTCTGAGGAGGTACCTATTTTCGATACGGTTGTCAACATATCTGATACGGGGGCACCTATCACAAGTGTTGAAACCACTTTGCCAATTAGCCTACCAGTCACCTTACCTATTTCTTTACCACCTGTATCATTTTGCAACTACTACACTATCCACAACCTCATCCATTTTTGATCATCCTCTACAAAACCCATTTACAACCCTATTTCCTCACAATCACCTGAAAATCCTCAACCTTTGCAACCCATGTCTGATAATGAAACCGAAGGAGGAGCTTTTGGAGGAGTATTTGAAGATATTCACTTTGATTCAGAGGAGGAGGATATACCTGATCATATGTTTATGACAGGAAAGCAGTTCAAAATCCTTAATCATAAGTTGAATGCCATTATTCAGTCACAAGCTGATTCTGGCAGAATATCATCTATCTCAGCAATGGAGGTTGATGTTATGCTTAAGGCTGCTGAGAAGCGAATACTGGATAAGGTTGATCAGACAGACAAAAATAATGAGCTTCGCATTACAGCTCAAGGAAGTTCATTCAATGGAGTCGTCAAAGATTTACAATCTGTTGCAAAAGAACGCCATGTTCTGTTTGTGCAGGATGTAAAGAAAGTTCGGGAGGATGTAAACTTCAAGCTTGAAGAGTTAAAGACCGAACTTGAGAAGGAGCTTCGGGATATTACTTCTCAACATATCGAAGTCCAAAAGCGGGTTGATGTGGTTGCTACAGCAATGCACAAAGTTGTTGCTGCCCCTATCCTTGAAGCTAACCACAAAGAAACCAAGGAGAAGTTTGATAAGTTGATCAAGTTGGTGACTGAGCTGAAAACTGTGGTTTCGCAATCTTCATCTCAGCAAATTCTCACTCCTGAGTTCTTGTCTCTCAAAGTAAATACTTTGGAACAAGCAATTCAGAAGGCACTGGCTACGATTGCGAACTTCACCTCTTTACTACCAAAGAGTGCCCCACCTGCTTTCATAAGGGTGCAAGGGGGAGAGAAAAATTTAAGTAAAGAGGATGATGGGAAGACCGTGGGGAAAGTAATATCTACTCAGCTCAAATCTACTCTTCCAATACTTACGATGCCAATTTCCTCAACAACAATAACCACAAGACCAATTGCCAAAGGAATATCGATTGGGGCAAAAGAAGGAAGTTCGAGTATGAAACCTAAAACTGATATTGTGGGAAAAGGAAAAGGAATTTGTACAAAAAATCAAAGGAAGAGAAGAAAGCTGAAGCAGAGGCTGAGTTGGAAAGAATGAGACAAGTCCAAAGTATTATGAGGCAAAGGGCAAGTGATCCTCCTATAATGAACAAAGGAGATCCTGCGAAGCTGTACTCTTATGAAACTATGGAGTCAAAAGTTGTGGGAAGGGAAATGTATGAATTCGAGAAAAAGCCAAAGAGAAGTTATGATATTGCGAATTCAGACAATTGTCAGTTAGATTTTCCGATTAACGAAATGCTCTTTATTACAGCTCAATACAAGATTAGCGAGAAGTTTGATAATCCTGATGACTACATACACATGAAAATCAGATTTCATGCTGTATTGGGGAAGAATCCAGATGAAGTATGGTCTTTAATGAAGATCAAAAAGGTGTTAATGATCAAGAAAGATACGATGTTTGAAGACATGCTTCAGAATTTTCGTTACTTTGTTATTCGAGCTAATAACAAGCAATATGATTTCACAATAGCTAACTTCCCTCTGATGAATTGAAATGATTTGATTCAAGTGGCTCTCATTTTGAAACATATGGAAGAGAATAAGCTCAAAGGATCTGAGACTGAAGTGTTTAAGATCGGGTTCGCACATGTCAAGACGTATATCGACAATTACTTCGATTGTTTGGCTCTAACTGATGAAGAATTGGCAACTACTTTGGGAAGGGAAGTGAACGTCCCTTGGGAAGAAACCTTAACCCAGTCAGCATTATCAAAGTATGTTGTTGGGGAAATATGCCTAAAACCTTTCGGCATGGTGTTTTCGGGAAGAGATACGAAGGGAAAGCCCAAGAAATTTTTGTTTAAAGTCTCAGAGGTTGAAAGATATACTTCTTCGCAATATACGCACTTTATTGTTTGTATGAACAACTGCAAGAAGAATAATGAAGAAGACAAGAAGGAGCTCAAGAAGGTGATTTCCTGGTATGGAGAAGTGCGAAAGACAATTCACTCAGCTGTTCAAAGGCTTATGGACTGAATAGCTTCGACTGTTTACAAAGGGGGAGATTGTAGAGGTTAAATTGTAAAAGTCGAATTGTGCGTTTGTTTAGTTTCGCATTTTTAGTTATTTTTTTGGAATAGTGTCTAAGGCTGCAACTATATTAGGCAATTATTTGACCCGATTGTGCATGGTCCTTTTGGGTTGCCTTCACCATAACAACTTGACATGATGATTTATTACGAGAAAATAAATATTATTAATATATTATGAGAATAATATAAGGAATAATAATATTTTCATTTGATTAATATAAGTCATAAATTAATTAGAGTTAATTTGGTGACTTAAAGAGATTAATTAAATAAGAGGGTATAAACTATCAATTGTTTGATAGTTACACTTTGGGCTGTAAATCCTTTATGGATAGGGTTGGACGATTTCTAGGGCTTGGGATAAGCCACAAATCGTCCAAGGGCTTATCTTGGAAAGGATTTGGATTGCTTTGAGTAAAGATTATCCAACTAGGGTTTAAGGGTGAAACCCTAGGAGCCTTACAAGTATAAATAGACCCTTGGGGCAAGGGAAATAGGCACCTCTGCGAAAGCAAAGAAACCCTGGCCAATTCTATTCCCTCTTCTCTCTCTCTCAAATCATCCTCATGCTAGTTGGTGTTTGTAAGCCATTAGAGGAGTGACATTTGTGACTCTAAAGCTCCAAGAACTAGAAGATCAAACAAGTGTTTCAAGGTATGCTTCTAACTCTGGTTTTGTATTGTTCTTATACTCTATTAGTTATTAGAAGTCTTGGATCCAATGCATGTTTAATTAGAGAAACCTAGATCCAAGCATTAGGGTTTGCATGTGCACATAGGAATGTTCATATGGCTAAAACCCATCAGTGGTATCAGAGCCTAGATTGGTTTCTATTAAATTGATGCATGATTGTTTGTTTCTTGCTTGCAAAATTCAAATTTTGTGATTCTGTGTCATGAACTCGATGAGTCCCATGGTGGACTCGGCAAGTTGTCCTGACTCGACGAGTCCAGTTGGGAACTCGGCGAGTCCGAGCGTCAGGAAGGGCCAAAATCGCGATTTTTGATATTTATCTTATGGAAACTTGCCTTTATCATATTAGATCAACCCTAATCCGATTTTTTGATATATATGACTATAATCTTGATCTAATTAAAGATATTTATCAATTAATAAAATATTTAATTTCCTTATGTGATAATTAATTAATTATTTTGATTAAATTGGTAAATTATTTTGCAAGAAATCATTAAATAAATCAAATATGGATAATTATGGAATTAATTGTTAATTAAGATTATTTGCTATTTGATCCTCCATGTTTTACATGTTTAAAACTTTCCCTCAAGTTTTGAAATTTATGTTTTGTAATTAAAAGTTTAATTTAGACAATTTAAATTTCAAACCCTAGAATTTTAAAAGCTTAAAATTCAACCCTATACTAATATAATATTACAAGACTAATATATATATATATATATATATATATATATATATATATATATATATATATATATATATATATATATATATGTATGTATGTATAATTAAAATGCTAGTCTTACCGTTAGTAGGCCTCATTCAAGAAGCCGGTCTATAAGGTGGGTATAAGGTTGCGGCCTATAAAATGGCGCTTAATGGGTGTACACTCACACCCACTACTTGCTTGATCGGTGGTGGGTCGTTAGCCGAACGGATAGGATAGGGCAACCTCATCTCTCATTAAAAGTATAATATGAAATACAAAGTAACTACATGTTTTTCAAAAAATTTCCCAATCTTAGTTACTTTAGGAAAAGTGAATTGATGCAATTCCATGAAATTACACTTTACACCCTTGCTAAGACGTTAGTGGAGCGTGTGTGGTTTACCGGCGCACTAATTGGTTCTAAGTAAAGGTGGCAAAGGGTGATTCATTGTTTATCATAGTTCGATGGAGCGTGTGTGGTTTACCGATACATCGAATAGGTGATCATTACAATGAAGGCACCATGTAAATTTGCATGGTAATTCACACCCGCTTTGTGATCCTCGGTATCCCAATCACAAACAAGAGGGGCATATCGAGATTTAAACATGCCATTGAAAAGTTTCAATGAATCTCATCTAAACCTAGGAATTCTCAATACATTTAGAGCTTAAAGTTATGTTTTGTGGTGGAGAATTAGTGAATCCTCATTCACTTACCTTCAAATTGTTTGCATGTTAGATTACAGCATCCCTTTTCTAATATGTAAATATTGTTGTTGGATCCTAGCCCTAATTTTCTTATTGGGTGATAATTAGGGATTCATATTCTAATCTATCTTTGTCCTTTCTATTTGTAGATGTCGAACGCCAACAACGTTGCTGCTAGTTCATTCACATTGATGAGCCTTTGTCAAAAGGTCACTTTCGATGGGACGAACTTTAGCGAATGGATAAGATACATTCGCACTATTGCTCGCTATGAGGACAAAGAGTATTTCCTCGATGAGAAGCTCGAGAAAATCAACCCTGAAATCGCTACTCCGGCTGAAATGACCGCTTTTGAAACTCACGAGCGTGATGCAACGAAGGTACATTGCATCATGATAGCCACTATGAACTTCGAATTCCAAAAGTCCTATGAGGACATGTACCCATATGAGATGCACCAAGACTTGTTGAAGAGATACCACAAAAATGCGAGACAAGAGCGTTATGAGATTTTCACTAACATGATTTCCGCTAAAATGGGTCATGGAGAGTCTCTTACCGTGCACCAGCAAAAGATGCAAATGTATGTCGACCGTCTTCGCAAGTTGAATGTTGACTTTGGGGAAGACTTGGCGATCGACATAGTGCTTCACTCTTTGCCTCCATGTTACAATCAATTTAGGATGACCTACCACATGAACAAAGAAGAGGTCACCCTAAGCAAGCTCCAAGGTCTCTTGAGGGTCGTTGAGAGCAACTTCAAGGACAAGTCTATTGCACCAACACCCAATCCACCCGCTGCTCCTATTTTGGCTATTGGACAAGGAAGGGGAAAGAAGAGGAAGGCTTCATTTAAGAACCATCTCAAGGTTAAGTCCCGAGATGGTGCCTCTTCTAGTGGGACCAAAGTTGATCCTGCTAAACCCTGCCCTAACCCAAAGGAGGCAGAGTGCCACCACTGCCACAAGATACGACATTGGAAGAGAAGCTGCCCAGAGTACCTGCAAGCCATCAAGGAAGGAAAGATCAAGCCGTCTTTCGCAGGTATATACACAATTAAATCTAACGATTCATCTCATGCTATTTCTTGGGTTCTTAATACCGGTTGTGGTTACCACATTTGTTCTAATGTGCAGGGACTTAGAAGAAATAAGGATGTGGAGCTTGGAAGGATAAATCTAATCATGGGGAACAGAAGATCGTCGCCTGTGACCAAGATTGGATTGTATTCTTTAGTGCTTAGGAATGGTTTATCTTTAGATTTGAACAATTGTTGCTATTCGCCAGAAATAGCTAGAAACATCATTTCATTTCACGGTTTGTTTAGACAAGGTTTTAGATTTTCTTTTAATAATGAGAATGGTTCTATTTTGGCTTATCTAAATGGTGTCTTTTATTTTGAAGCTATACCATGTAATGGAATTTATGAAACCGTTATGATTGTAGATAACTTAGGAAATGATGTTTTATGCATGGATTCTTCCAATAGTATGGATAGAGCATCCTTATGGCATTGTCATCATGGACATGTCAACAAGAAGCACATAGCCCAACTCCAAAAGGATGGAGTGTTGGAGTCGTTCGACCTTAGGGAAGATGACACATGCGAGTCTTGTTTACTTGGAAAAATGACTAAGTCACCCTTCAAAAGTACGTGTGAAAGGGGTGAGGGTCTATTGGACCTTCTACATACCGATGTATGTGGACCGTTTAGATCAACCACGAAGGATGGGAACCGCTTCTATGTGACTTTTACCGATGACTATAGTAGATATGGGTATATCTACTTAATCAAGAAAAAGTCAGAAACCTTTGAAAAGTTCAAAGAGTTCAAGAATGAAGTGGAGAATCAATTGGGCAGGAAAATCAAGATGCTTCAATCCGATCGAGGAGGAGAGTACCTAAGTCTTGAGTTCCACGATTATCTCAAGGAGTGTGGAATAGTTTCACAATTGACGCCACCTAGGTTACCATAATTGAATGGTGTGGCAGAAAGGCGTAATCGAACCTTGTTGGACATGGTTCGCTCTATGATGAGTTGTGCTTCGCTATCAATCTCTTTTTGGAGGTATGCCTTAGAGACTGCCACCCATATCCTTAACCGAGTCCCTACTAAAAAGTGTCACACCCCCAAACCTGAACGGCGGAAACGTTCGGGGGCGGATGACTTCATGTGGTAGCGTAACAAATGAATACATAGTAAAGAAAGCAATACAACCATCATATATATAATTGAAAGTTTACATTTGTCAAAAGTTACATGTTCAAAACTCAATTACAATATGATGTCAAAAATACGAGATTAAACTGGCGCCGCAGCATCCCTTCATCAAAAGCGAAATGAATACCTGAAATTACTGATTTCCTGGGACATACAAGTAATTTTGAAAGAGTAGATCAGCATTTATGCTGGTGAATTCCATAAGTATTTAAGTGACAATGTTTGAATGAAATGAAATGTTTTATCTTTGTTTGTTTGTGTTTAGAAAATCCTATATTTTCTACTAGTATAAAAGTAGCCTTCACTCAAGACAAATGTTTGTTTCCAAAATGTATGTAAATGTAAAATAACCAATGAGTTTGAAAACCTTGTAAATCAATGCATTTTTGATACCCCTTGTGAGTTTTATAACCATACTATTGACTCTGAATGCCTATACACAACGTTCTTCAGGCGTTGGAATGTTATGACGTTTGTCACCCCAAACGGTGGACTGCAGCTAACAGTCAGGGCGCGGGTTGTCAAGCCCGTATAGATCTATACACAAACACCATGTTCCCCCTCCAAGGGATTCTGGTATATAATACAGGACTTGAAATGTGTACTCGAACGTACATGAAGTTAGTGTCTCACAAATCCGTGGTATAAGAATAGATCTACTTGTTAAAATGTTACGTTTGTTCTTGTATACGAAAGTAAACTTCTTGAAATATGTGTTTCTAGTACATAAGAGTTAGAAATCTGTTCGTAAAACTATACCTATTATAGTTTCCAAAAAGCGTGTCTTGTTTGTTTAGAAATATTGAGAAAAGGAATCACTTGTTTATGAAAGTATAGATTTTTGGTGTAGAGTCTAGGATAGACAAGAAAAATCTAAGAACAGTTTAGTTTATACATGCATTACAACAACATTATATTTTAAAAGGTAAAATGCTATTGTGACATATGTTATATATATATATAAAAGTTCCTTTAAATGTTTATAAATCGCATGTGATTTGAATATATAACAGTATATAAAAGAGTTTCTTTATGTAACACACGATAATACTCGTGTGTTTTACTTGTAATCCCCCCCTTGAAAGCATATAAAAGTATTTAGAATAATTAAAAAGGTTGATTAAGGGGTATGAAACTCACTTGAAAGTTTTGGAGATAGCGAGATGGAAAACCGGGCAAAGTTTCGTCTCGGGAAACGGATTTTCCTCGGGATTCTCGGGAATCTCGGGAGTATAATCGACCTTCGGGACTTGAGCCAAAAAGACCAGAGCTTCGGGTTTGAACTGACACGGAAAACGAGGCAAAGTTGAGAGAGAGAGAAGAGAAATGAACCCTTTCTTTGGAAACCCTCGCATCCTATTTATAGTAAGGCTGGTCTGCCTCGGTACGCAGGGCGTACACTCGTACGCAGCGCGTACGCGTACGTCATGCATGACCGAAGCCTCGACTGCCTCGGTTCGGATGGGACGGGTTGCTGGGTACGCGGGTCGGATGGGACGCCGGGTCAGATGGGACGTCGGGTCGGACGGGTCGGGGCTTCGGACGGGTCGGATGGGTCGGTTTCTTCGGATAGCGCGACGTGGACGATCAGAGGCCAATCCTCTCGGTTACGCGGGGCGTATAGGGGTACGCAGCGCGTACCTCGGATGAGGACGCTGACTCCCCTTCGGATAATATCCGAATTTTGAATTAAATAAATAATTAATTTAATTAATAAACTTCAAAAATTCATATCTTCTTCATACGAACTCCGTTTTCGATGGTCTTTATATCCTCGTGTAGGTGAGACTACGCTCTACAACTTTCGTTTAGACTCCGTCGACAAATTCCAAAATTATTTTTTTTTATTATTTATTAAAAATCCATCGTGTTTAAGGAATTTCTTAGAAAATTCATAACTTCTTTATCTGATGTCAGTTTTTGCCAGACTTTTTACCGCTGGAATACCATTGTCGAGACCTTCGATTCTCGTTTAGGTCATTCCGGCCAAAAGTCGCTCGATTTCCGATTCGAGTTTTTAGCTATCTGTTGCTAAGCCGAACTTGGAAAAAATCATAACTTCGCTATATGAAGTCGGATTTGGGCGTTCTTTTCACGTACGATCATGGTTCAAAGACATTTAATCATAGAAGGAATTTAAGTAGAACTTATTTATACATTTTATTATGAAAATAACTTTTTATTATTCAGAAGTGGTTACAATACTTGACCCATTTTGGTCGTTACAAAGAGTTGAAATATCGGGTTGTCACAAAAAGGTTGCCAAAACACCTCACAAGATGTGGACAGGAAAAGCTCCCTTGTTGGCACATATCAAGGTTTGGGGTTGCGAAGCTTTCGTAAGACGAGATACTCACGACAAGCTCGAACCTCGTAGTGAGCGATGTATTTTCATTGGGTACCTAAAAAAATCCTTTGGATATCTCATCTATAGACCGAAGGACAATGTTGTCTTTGTTGCGAGGAGAGGAGTTTTCCGAGAGCGAGAACTCATAAGCCAAGGAGACAGTGGGAGGCAAATCGAGCTTGAAGAGATTCAAGAATCGATGGATAAAGGAACCTCTACCGCTGGCACTCAACCCGAGGAGGAAACTCCGGTTGAATCGATTGACGAATCCTTACCTCTTAGACATTCCGAAAGAGTTAGAGTTCAACCCCGGTTTTATGGTTTTCATATTACTACCGAGGGGGACACGTATATTAGTGATGGTACACCAATAAACCTTGATGAACCTAATAGCTATAAGGAAGCCATGGCAGGCCCAGAGTCTGCGAAATGGAAAGAGGCAATGGATAGCGAGATCCAATCCATGTATGATAACCATGTTTGGAATTTGGTTGATAACGTGCCCGGACGTAAGACTGTTGGGTGCAAATGGATCTTCAAGAAGAAGACCGACGTGGATGGAAACGTACACACATATAAGGCGCGATTGGTTGCGACGGGCTTTACTCAAACTCCCGGAGTTGACTATGATGAGACCTTCTCACCAGTTGCGAAGATAAAGTCTATTAGAGTGATGCTAGTTATTGCCGCATTTCATGATTATGAGATTTGGCAAATGGATGTCAAGACCGCTTTCATTAACGGAAAGTTGGCTGAGGATGTTTACATGGCTCAGCCAGAGGTGTTTGTGGATCCAAAGCATCCGAATAGAGTGTGTAAGTGTAACAACCCGATATTTCAACTCTTTGTAATGACCTAAAAAGTCAAGTATTGTAACCACCTTGGAGTTAATAAAATTAACATTGATAATAAAATGCCCAAAAAGTATCTATTTAAATTCCAACTATGTTTAATATCATTAAACCGGGATCGTACGTAAAATGGATGCCCAAATCCGGCTTCGTTTATTGAAGTTAAGATTTTTTCAAGTTCGGCTTAGCAGCAGACAGCTAAAAACTCGAATCGGAGATCGAGCGACTTTTGGCCGGAATGACCTAAACGAGAATCGAAAGTCTCGACAATGGTATTTCAGCGGTAAAAAGTCTGGTAAAAACCGACGTCATATAAAGAAGTTATGAATTTTTAAAGAAATTCCTTAATCACGTCCTTTTAATAAATAAATAATAAAAATAATTTCATAATTTGCCAACGGAATCTAAACGAAAGTTGTAGAGCATAGTCTCACCTACGCGTGGATATAAAGACCATCGAAAACGGAGTTCGTATGAAGAAGATATGATTTTTTGAAGTTTATTTAAATAAATTATAAATAAATTTAAATCAAAATTCTGGTAATATCCGAAGGAGGAGTCAGCGTCCTCATCCGAGTTACGTGCTGCGTAGCCTCGTATGCCCCGCGTACGCGAAGGCCTTGGTATCGGTCCATCCACGTCGCCCCTATGCGAATCCATCCCATCCGAGCTCCGGGGCAGTCGAGGACTCGCTCATGCATGACGCACGGGTACGCGCTGCGTACGCCCGTACGCCCCGCGTACCGAGGCTTCTCAGCCCCTATAAATAGAGATCCGAGGGTTCCGGAAAATTCACCCCATTTCTCTCATTTCTCTCACGATATTGCCTCGATTTTTGTGCCCGCACTACCCCGAATCCCTGATCATTTTGCTCAAGTCTCGAAGGTCGATTTTTCTCCCGAGATTCCCGAGAATCCCGAGAAAAATCCGTTTCCCGAGACGAAACTCTGCCCGGTTTTCCATCTCGCTATCTTCAAACTTTCAAGTGAGTTCATACCCCCTTCAAACACACTTTAAATACATTTTAAATGCTTTTATACTCTTTTAGGGGGGGGGGAATACAAGTAAACATACAGTTATTATCGTGTGTTTCATAAAATTTCACTTACTCATTTTTATCAAATGAATGACTTGTGATTTAGTACTATTATGTGAAAACTCTTGTCATACTTTGCATGCACTAGATTTATACAAAGTATTAAGTAATTCCAAAGTATCCTTCGTTGCTAGACCATTTTATACATTCTAAAAACTTATGATTTATGCTTTGTCAAACATTGTGAAAAAGGATAAACTTTGCACACAAAACTATTACTTTAATACAGACTTAGTTGAGAATCCATGAGACATGTACATCTTCAAATACTGCCTTTTTATTAGAAGGTTTCGCTACAAGTCCTGTCTATAACCTGAGTCTCCCGTTCGGAGAACATGTCAAATGTGTATAGATCTATACGGGAAGTCATGATCCCGCGCCCTGACTGTTAGCTACAGTCCTTCCTTTGGGGTGACAGTTTGTCATAACGCTACGACGCCTGAAGAATGTCGCTACAGGCATATTATGTTTAGTCTGGTTATAAAACTCATCGGATACACAACTATTATAGTACTTCTGATTGATGAACGAGTAGCTATTAAAACTATTCTTTATCTAACAAACTGAAATCTTCTGATAGGTTTATTATATAAATCTATGTTTAAAATCTTCTAAAGCATGTGGATTGCTTCTAATTTTTAGTCTTGGACATTAAACAAATTATTACTTTAGGAAAATATGGGATTTTCCTATATACAAACCAAACAACTATTAGGAAAATAAGGGATTTTCTTGGTTCAACTAGCTACATTTTTCAACACAAATACTCTCATGCATTTCATACTTTTATAAGAAAATAAGGGATTTTCTTGGAAAATATACACTCATTTTGGAATGGCATTCAATGTTTCTAAATCACTTATGAACTCACCAACATAATTGTTGACACTTTTTCTTTGAAATAACTTGTATTCTCAGGGAACCGTTAAGCAGGTTTGGTAATCAACTTTTGGGGATTAATGCGCTGGCGTTAATTATTTCTTTTGAAAGATGTTTATGCATTTATCTTTTGAGCATGTAATGAATACAATGATGTAAACATTTTTTAAACCTTTATATATGTATGGTGGTGTGTACTTTCCTTTCTATGAACTGTTATGATACTGAATATGACGTCCTCCGCCCCCGAATGTTTCCGCCGTTCTGGTTTGGGGGTGTGACAGATTGGTATCAGAGCTTTGTTTATAGGGAATTAAGTATATCAAAACCATTTCTTTTTGGTATACAACTATAAACTCAACTGGACAAAAACACTCTGAGAAGAGTCATACTTTTGAAATTAAATTTAATTAGTTTTTAAAGTAGGCATGCACTCATTTCATACTAATAAAATTTTCATATCGGATAATTTTAGAAGTATTATAAATAAGTTGTGCAGTACAAATACGCCTTGGTACATGTAATCGGAACTGGGAAGAATATAGCCTGATCAACTATATTTGTCCGAGAGTCGACTAACATGTGCCAAGGAGTGTCTGTAGTGGAAAACAATTTTAAAACTTACCAAAAGCACATCATTACATAATACTAAGGGAGTTTTTGTGTTGTCATCAACCATTAAACTTAAGGGTAAATTTCATGTACTCTAGCTTATAGTAAATTCTTAACCCTATTCTCGTACAGACTCAATGGCTGGATTCCACCACCCCAATGACCCCTACTACCCCAACCAAGGTAATGGAGGATGGGTCGAAGAAGATCCCGAAGAAGACGAAGAGCCGATAGAATTGGATGAGGGAGATGACTCTGGTACAGATTCAGAACCAAAGGTTATCAATCCACCGGCCCCACAACCTCCTGTCCATGTGAGGAACTTCCAAGGACCCACTCCTGTGTGGGGAAGTCACCTCCACCATTGGAGCCGACAACAAAGCTTACGCCCTCCCTACGGCATGTGCCGAGACTTTTACGATGTCAGAGGCGGGGGATCGGCAAACCGAGCACTTCCGGTCATGGTTGGCAAACTAGCCAACCAATGCTATCAATCCGGAGTTCAAGCCAACCGGATCCGCGAGATCAACGTAGAAGTACAGGTTCACACTTCTGACATCCGTAGGCTGGATGGGATTCAGGACCATGCCCAACTCCAAACTCAAGCATTTCAGGCACAAATGATTGCAGCCCTAGCCGAGTTAAGGGAGCAACAAGCCGCTTTTGATAGGCGTCTAATGGAATCGAAGCAATCAGATGCGGAGTCAAGCTCTAAGCGCAACCTACGTCGCAAATAGTGCTTGCCAGGATTTCAAATTTTGTTATAAATTAGGACTTCGGATAAGAATATAATTTTCTTTAAAATTTTCTGTAATCGGAGACCTTTAGAAAGGTCAAAAAGTTTTGTCTAAACTCGGATGTAACACAACTATATGTTTAACATATATAGGGTATATCTCTTTCTTGTTTTAATTATGTGTAGTCCGTTCAATTCATAAAGTACATCTATTCAAACATTATTTATGAATCAAGCTCAAAACCCTGTGTTGGCTAAACCAAATTCTTAAAATATTAAAGGAAGTTAACGCAATATCATTCAACTCGCTACCACCAAAACTTATAATCTCTCATTTTTTTCTTTTGGCAGCGCAATGCCTCCTCGTAGATCAGCACGTACAAACGCAACCCCACCACCACCTCCACCACTAACATATGATCCGGCCATGGTCCAGTCTGCTATCACAGTAGCAGTAACAGCAGCTCTCTCGCAAATAAACTCCAATGCAAATGGAGGTACAGGAAGCAGCACGAATCATCCTAATCGTGGCACCGGCCAGGGTCATGTAAGGGAATGTACTTACAAGGAGTTCTCCAACTCAAAGCCAAAGACTTTTAATGGCATTGGATGAGTCATTGCACTAATGCAATGGTTCGAAAAGACCGAAACAGTCTTCGAGATCTGCTCGTGCCAAGAAACAAGCAAGGTTAAGTTCGCTGCTTACACCTTCATAGATCGAGCCCTCACTTGGTGGAAAATCCATGTGAATTCAGTGACGCTCACTATCGCTAACGCCATGAGTTGGGAAGATCTGAAGGTTCTACTACTGGAAGAATACTGCCCAAGAGGCGAAGTGCAAAAGCTTGAGCAGGAGCTCTGGAATCTGAAAATGACTAGGTCTGATCTAGTCGCCTACGCAGCTAGGTTCAACGACCTCACTGCTTTGTGCCCTACCATGGTCAACCCAGAATCAAAGAAGGTCGAAAGGTACATTTGGGGGTTGTCACCCAGATTCAAGGGCATGTCCTAGCTTCCAACCCTATTACCTACAACAGCGCTAAACGCCTGGCTCAGCGACTTATCGACCACGGAGTAAAACAGGGTACCATTGCAGCAACTGCAAATCCACCTAAGGAGGCTCAGGGCCAGAGTAGACCTTGGAACAAGAGGAGGGGTCAAGCCCTACAGGAGAATCCCAAGAAACAACAAGTGGTAGCGACCCACGCTATTACTGTACCTACCACCACTGCTCCCACAAGTTCATACAATGGAAAACTTCCGAAATGTAACCAGTGCAACTTCCACAACCACGGTCTCTGCCGTGACCTTCAATGCACCAGGTGCAATAAGAAGGGTCATACAGCCCGCTATTGCAAAGAGCCAACCCAACAATCCGCCCCCACTTCTAATACCGGAGTAAGCCGCGCCTGCTTTGAGTGCGAAGACACGGGGCACTACCGCAGGGACTGCCCGAAGGCAAACAACATGAATACTGGCGGAAAGGGCCGAGTTTTCGCAATGGGACAAGATGAAGCCGTTGCGGACCCTACTGTTGTTACGGGTACGTTTCTTCTCGATAACTCGTATGCATGCATTTTGTTTGATAGTGGAGCGGAAAGGAGTTTTGTGAGTCACGACTTTAAAGGCATGCTAAAACCAATACCACAATCATTAAGTGAACCATTCATAGTAGAAATGGCCAACGGGGAAACCGAAGGCACTAAGGAGATATATTTAAACTGCACCCTAACTCTAAACGATAATCCCTTTCCAATCAACCTCATGCCAGTCTCGATTAAGAGTTCCGATGTCATCATTGGCATGGATTGGCTGAGTTCACATCATGCGGACATTTTATGTTACGATAAGGCCGTTCGCCTTAATCTGCCAACCGGCGAAATTTTCCTTGTCTTGGGCGACAAACCTAGTACCACTCTTCGTATCATCTCAAGTATCCAAGCTCAGAAGTACCTACGCAAGGAGTGTCACGCGTTTTTGGCACATGTTGTAGATGTGAAGCGCGAAGTCCAGGACGTCAAGGATGTGCCCGACGTATGCGATTTTCCCGACGTTTTTCCCGAGGACCTTCCAGGAATACCACCCGCAATACAAGTCGAGTTCAGAATCGATCTGGTTCCCGGAGCTACCCCAGTAGCCAAAGCACCCTATCGATTAGCCCCGACAGAGATGCAGGAGCTATCCAGCCAACTGAATGAACTACTTGGAAAAGGATTCATCAGGCCGAGCTTCTCACCATGGGGAGCACCCATGTTGTTCGTGAAAAAGAAGGATGGGTCGTTCAGGATGTGCATCGACTACCGAGAACTCAACAAACTTACCATCAAGAACCGATACCCCCTACCCCGAATCGATGACTTATTCGATCAACTCCAAGGAGCCAACTATTTCTCCAAGATCGATCTGAGGTTGGGATATCACCAGCTCTGAGTCCTGGAGAGTGATGTTCCCAAGACGGCCTTCCAAACGAGATACGGACATTACGAGTTCGTAGTGATGCCGTTCGGACTAACCAATGCCCTGGCCGTATTCATGGATCTAATGAATCGGGTATGTCGTCCATTCTTGGATAAATTTGTGATAGTATTCATAGACGACATACTCATTTATTCAAAGAATAAAGAAGAACATAGTCAACATCTGAGACAAGTCTTAGAGACGTTACAGAATGAGAGACTTTATGCAAAATTCTCAAAATGTGAGTTTTGGATTAGAAAGGTGGACTTCCTCGGTCACGTGGTCAGCAAAGAAGGAATCCACGTGGACCCCGCAAAAATCAAGGCTATCGAAAACTGGTCTGTACCAACTACACCAACCGAAATTCGCCAGTTTCTAGGTCTTGCTGGTTATTATCGAAGGTTCATCCAGAATTTCTCCAGCATCGCAAAGCCTCTTACCGCTTTAACCCAGAAAGGTGTGACCTACAACTGGGGAGAAAAGCAAGATGCTGCATTTCAGACTTTGAAACAGGCCCTTTGCAGTGCACCCATACTTTCTCTTCCAGAGGGGACCGAAGATTTTGTGGTGTATTGCGACGCTTCGAAGCAAGGACTGGGTTGTGTGCTAATGCAGAGGGGAAAGGTTATTGCATATGCCTGACGACAACTGAAAACGCATGAGGTCAATTACACCACTCATGACTTAGAACTTGGAGCGGCGGTCTTCGCTCTTAAAATCTGGAGGCACTACCTATACGGTACCAAGTGCACTATCTTTACAGACCACAAGATCCTCCAACACATCTTCGACCAGAAGGAGTTAAACATGAGACAACAACGTTGGGTCGAATTGCTCAACGACTACGAATGTGAGATTCGCTATCATCCGGGAAAGGCAAACGTCGTGGCCGATGCCCTTAGTCGAAAGGAGTACTCTGGCCGAAGAGTGAAGTCATTAGCTATGTCGATCCATTCGCACCTGTCAGCGCAAGTCAAGGAAGGTCAAATAAAGGCCTTGAAACCCGAAAACGTGACAGGTGAGGGCCTTAGGGGAATGGACAAGAACATAGAAATCAAGAGTGACGGAGCACGCTGCCTCATGAACAGGATCTGGACACCCAAGTTTGGTGGATTCAGAGAGGTAGTTATGAGCGAGGCACACAGGACTCCATACTCCGTACACCCAGGGTCAGACAAGATGTTTCTAGATCTCAAGCAAATCTACTTATGGCCAAACATGAAAGCGGAGATTGCTACCTATGTGAGCAAGTGTTTGACTTGCGCCAAAATAAAAATAGAACACCAGAAACCCTCAGGTCTACTCCAACAACCTGAAATACCTAAGTAGAAATGGGAGCAGATTTCTATGGACTTTATAACGAAACTGCCCAAAACTCAGGGTGGCCAAGATAATATTTGGGTGATCGTCGACAGATTAACCAAGTCCGCTCATTTCTTACCGATCAAGGAAACTGATAGGATGGAAAAACTATCAAGAACCTACATCCGGGAGATCGTACGACTTCATGGAGTACCGATGTCCATCATCTCAGATAGAGACAGCAGATTCACTTCCAGATTCTGGCAATCACTGCAAAAATCCATGGGAACAAGGTTGGATATGAGTACAGCATACCACCCACAAACTGACGGATAGAGTGAGAGGACGATCCAAACCTTGGAAGACATGTTGCGAGCATGTGTAATCGACTTTGGTAAGGCATGGGATGTTCACTTACCTTTGGTCGAGTTCTCTTATAGCAATAGTTATCATACTAGTATCAAGACTGCTCCATTTGAAGCCCTTTACGGCCGTAAGTGCAGATCACCCTTGTGCTGGACGGAAGTGGGCGACACGCAATTGGCAAAAGGTCTAGTCCCTAATAGCACCCTCACTGGTCCGGAGTTCATCAGAGAAACGACTGAAAAGATCTTGCAAATACGAGAACAACTGAAGTCCTCAAGAGATAGGCAAAAGAGTTATGCCGACAAAAGACGTAAACCCTTGGAATTCCAGATTGGCCACAGTGTACTACTGAAGGTCTCACCCTGGAAGGGCATGATACGTTTTGGAAAGCGTGGAAAGCTAAATCCTAGGTACATTGGACCCCTCGAAATCATTTCAAGAGTTGGTCCAGTGGCCTACAAACTCCGACTTCCAATCGAGCTTAACAAAGTACATCCAGTATTCCACGTATCGAACCTGAAAAAGTGTTTGTCCGACGAAACACTTGTAATTCCACTCGATGAAATCGAACTAAATGAAAATCTTAACTTTGTGGAAGAACCCGTTGAGATCATGGATAGGGAAGTTAAACGAACTAAACAGAGTCGCATTCCAATAGTAAAGGTTCGATGGAACTCTAAGAGAGGACCCGAGTTCACATGGGAACGGGAAGACCAAATGCAACAGAAGTATCCGCACCTCTTCCTCAGCCCCTAAGACTTCTCTTTTGTATTAAAATTTCGGGACGAAATTCCCTCTAACAGGGGGATGATGTAACAACCAGATATTTCAACTCTTTGTACTGACCTAAAAAGTCAAGTATTGTAACCACCTTGGAGTTAATAAAATTAACTTTGATAATAAAATGCCCAAAAAGTATCTATTTAAATTCCTACTATGTTTAATATCATTAAACCGGGATCGTACGTAAAATGGATGCCCAAATCCAGCTTCGTTTATTGAAGTTAAGATTTTTTCAAGTTCGTCTTAACAGCAGACAGCTAAAAACTCGAATCGGAGGTCGAGCGACTTTTGGCCGGAATGACCTAAACGAGAATCGAAGGTCTCGACAATGGTATTTCAGCGGTAAAAAGTCTGGCAAAAACCGATGTCAGATAAAGAAGTTATGAATTTTTAAAGAAAATTCCTTAATCACGTCCTTTTAATAAATAAATAATAAAAATAATTTCATAATTTGCCAACGGAGTCTAAACGAAAGTTGTAGAGCATAGTCTCACCTACGCGTGGATATAAAGACCATCGAAAACGGATTTCGTATGAAGAAGATATGATTTTTTGAAGTTTATTAAATAAATTATAAATAAATTTAAATCAAAATTCTGGTAATATCCGAAGGAGGAGTCAGCGTCCTAATCCGAGTTACGCGCTGCGTAGCCTCGTACGCCCCGCGTACGCGAAGGCCTTGGTCTCGGTCCGTCCACGTCGCCCCTATGCGAGCCTATGCGAATCCGTCCCATCCGAGCTCCAGGGTAGTCGAGGACTCGCTCATGCATGACGTACGGGTACGCGCTACGTACGCCCGTACGCCCCGCGTACCGAGGCCTCTTAGCCCCTATAAATAGAGATGCGAGGGTTCCGGAAAATTCAGCCCATTTCTCTCATTTCTCTCACGATATTGCCTCGATTTCCGTGCCCGCACTACCCCGAAGCCCTGATCATTTTGCTCAAGTCTTGAAGGTCGATTTTTCTCCCGAGAAAAATCCGTTTCCCGAGACGAAACTCTGCCCTGTTTTCCATCTCGCTATCTTCAAACTTTCAAGTGAGTTCATACCCCCTTCAAACACACTTTAAATACATTTTAAATGCTTTTATACTCTTTTAGGGGGGGGGGGGAATACAAGTAAACATACGGTTATTATCGTGTGTTTCATAAAATTTCACTTACTCGTTTTTATCAAATGAATGACTTGTGATTTAGTACTATTATGTGAAAAATCTTGTCATACTTTGAATGCACTAGATTTATACAAAGTATTTAGTAATTCCAAAGTATCCTTCGTTGCTAAACCGTTTTATACATTCTAAAAACTTATGATTTATGCTTTGTCAAACATTGTGAAAAAGGATAAACTTTGCACACAAAACTATTACTTTAATACAGACTTAGTTGAGAATCCATGAGACATGTACATCTTCAAATACTGCCTTTTTATTAGAAGGTTTTGCTACAAGTCCTGTCTATAACCAGAGTCTCCCGTTCAGAGAACGTGTCAAATGTGTATAGATCTATACGGGAAGTCATGATCCCGCGCCTTGACTGTTAGCTACAGTCCTTCCTTTGGGGTGACAGTTTGTCATAACGCTACGACGCCTGAAGAACGTCGCTACAGGCATATTATGTTTAGTATGGTTATAAAACTCATCGGATACACAACTATTATAGTACTTCTGATTGATGAACGAGTAGCTATTAAAACTATTCTTTATCTAACAAACTGAAATCTTCTGATAGGTTTATTATATAAATCTATGTTTAAAATCTTCTAAAGCATGTGGATTGCTTCCGATTTTTAGTCTTGGACATTAAACAAATTATTACTTTAGGAAAATATGGGATTTTCCTGTATACAAACCAAACAACTATTAGGAAAATAAGGGATTTTCTTGGTTCAACTAGCTACATTTTTCAACACAAATACTCTCATGCATTTCATACTTTTATAAGAAAATAAGGGATTTTCTTGGAAAATATACACTCATTTTGGAATGGCATTCAATGTTTCTAAATCACTTATGAACTCACCAACATAATTGTTGACACTTTTTCTTTGAAATAACTTGTATTCTCAGGGAACCGTTAAGCAGGTTTGGTAATCAACTTTTGGGGATTAATGCGCTGGCGTTAATTATTTCTTTTGAAAGATGTTTATGCATTTATCTTTTGAGCATGTAATGAATACAATGATGTAAACATTTTTAAAACCTTTATATATGTATGGTGGTGTGTACTTTCCTTTCTATGAACTGTTATGATACTGAATATGACATCCTCCGCCCCCGAACGTTTCCGCCGTTCTGGTTTGGGGGTGTGACAGTAAGCTTGAGAAGTCCATTTATGGACTTAAACAAGCATCTCGCAGATGGAATCTTTGCTTCGATGAGAAAGTCAAAGAGTTTGGATTTATACGAAGCGAAGATGAATCGTGTGTATATGTCAAAGCCAGTGGGAGTATAGTAAGCTTCCTCGTTCTATATGTCGATGACATATTACTCATAGGAAACGACGTCCCGACTCTGCAGGAAGTTAAGTCCTGGTTCAGGAAGTGCTTCGTTATGAAGGACCTCGGAGAAGCTTCTTATATTTTGGGAATAAGGATAGTAAGAGAAAGAAGTAAGAGACTAATAGGACTTAGTCAGAACACTTACTTAGAGAAGGTACTAAAACGTTTTAGTATGGAAAACTCGAAGAAGGGAGAATTAACGATACAAAGTAATGCCAAGTTGAGTAAGAATCAAAGTCCGAGTACCGAAGCTGAAATAGCAAAAATGAGCCGAGTACCATACGCTTCCGCAGTTGGCTCAATCATGTATGTTATGACTTGTACTCGCCCTAATGTAGCCTTTGCTTTGAGCATGGTTAACAGATATCAAGGGAATCCTAGCAGAGCCCATTAGATTACGATTAAGAATATCCTTAAGTACCTTCGGAGGACGAAGGAATGGTTCTTAGTCCTCGGAGGGAGTGATGACTTAAAGGTGCGAGAGTATAGTGACGCCGGCTTTCAGACCGACAGGGACAACTACCGTTCGCAGTCGGGCTGGGTCTTTACCCTAAATGGAGGATCAATAACTTGGAAAAGTTCCAAGCAGGAAACCGTAGCTGATTCAACGTGCGAATCAGAGTACATTGCAGCGAGCGAAGCGTCGAAGGAGGCAATATGGTTGAAGAACTTCATCGGTGATCTTGGAGTTGTACCTGCCATAAAGGAGCCCATGGAAATTTTCTGTGATAATGAAGGAGTGGTTGCCTTGACCAAGGAACCAAGGGATCATGGTAGATCTCGATATATCGACAGAAAATATCACTTTATTAGACATCGTGTAGAAGAAGGACAACTCGTAGTGAAGAGGATATCATCAGAAGATAACCCAATAGATCCGCTTATGAAGGGACTGAGTAGGGTTAAGCACTTGCAGCATGCTAGGAGTATTGGGCTGAAGGATGATATTAGCATAGATTAGATAGTAGTAGAAACACGTAATAGAAAAATGTAATTAACATTTGATGATTAAATAAAGGAGTATTATTTATGAGTAATGTTACTGTCTTATGTTAATTGTTTAACTATTGTTTCATTTTGCATGTTTTGACTTCCAGAATAATTGAGTTTATTAAGAATATTCGGATTATTCAAATTGTCCACAATCGTTCATATGTTGGAAGTAGATATGAATGAAGATTGTCATGAATCGGTGTGTAGATTGTCTAAATGGTATTAGACATAGAAAAGGGTTGCTGCAACGTTCATGGGTGCTTATGAACTGGTTTTGAGCATTAGAACAAACCCGCGCTTGCTGGAATCACCTTATGGAAGATGATATAAAAGGGTGATCGCAAGACGATAATATCATATAGTCTTAAAACCTAGATATATGGTTTGTTATTTGTTAATTGGTTGTACATTGATAATGCGAAAACGCATCAGTAACTCGGTGTTATAAAACACATTGTTGTGTATAGTTGATTAATGAATAAGTAAATGGATATAAGTCGAAGTTTATCTGTTACTTTTATCCCAAGAGGGTAAAAGCGATATCTCGGCCGCTCGATGATTTGATTTGACTTATGTGTCGGGCCCGGTCAGAACTGAATTGATGTGTTCGATTAAGTTTTATGTCAAATGAATCGGAGATCGAGAAACCAAAATGCTAGACTAATTATTCCATAGAATTGTCAGCATGATATCTAACAGAGGACTGTACGATCCCTTATCTAAAGGACAAGATTGATTAGATCAGAGTTTGACAGCGTCTTTGAGAGCTACGATTGCAAATCGAATTGTACTTGTGCATATAGTTACTAGACTTATCCAAGTGGGAGACTATTGGAATAGTGTCTAAGGCTGCAACTATATTAGACAAGTATTTGACCCGATTGTGCATGGTCCTTTTGGGTTGCCTTCACCATAGCAACTTGACAGGATGATTTATTATGAGAGAATAAATATTATTAATATATTATGAGAATAATATAAGGAATAATAATATTGTCATTTGTGTAATATAAGTCATAAATTAATTAGAGTTAATTTGGTGACTTAAAGAGATTAATTAAATAAGAGGGTATAAACTGTCAGTTGTTTGATAGTTACACTTTGGGCTGTAAATCCTTTATGGATAGGGTTGGATGATTTCTAGGGCTTGGGATAAGCTACAAATCGTCCAAGGGCTTATCTTGGAAAGGATTTGGATTGCTTTGAGTAAAGATTATCCAACTAGTGTTTAAGGGTGAAACCCTAGGAGCCTTACAAGTATAAATAGACCCTTGGGGCAAGGGAAATCGGCACCTCTGCGAAAGCAAAGAACCCTGGCCGATTTATATTCCCTCTTCTCTCTCTCAAATCATCCTCTTGCTAGTTGGTGTTTGTAATCCATTAGAGGAGTGACATTTGTGACTCTAAAGCTCCAAGAACTAGAAGATCAAACAAGTGTTTCAAGGTATGCTTCTAACTCTGGTTTTGTATTGTTCTTATACTCCATTAGTTATTAGAAGTCTTAGATCCAATGCATGTTTAATTAGAGAAACCTAGATCCAAGCATTAGGGTTTGCATGTGCACATAGGAATGTTCATATGGCTAAAACCCATCAATTTTACTAAGTTAGTTTTATGCGAAGCGTATTGTAATAGACTTAGTATATTTTTTGTACACTCAGGTTCCCTATAAATAGGGACTGAGGATAGAAGTAGAGGATAACTTTTGGAACTCAAATATCCTTTCTCCTTATTCTTGTAATCAGTCTTTATCAATATAAGATCTGATTAATATTTACTCTTCGTGTTCTTACTTTTCAATCACTCAAATCATTATTGCTTTCATAATCTCGATAACAATTCTCTTCGTTTTTCCAAATCGAAAACCTATCTGAAAATTAAAACACCTATAAATGAAAAGCCATAAGTTTAATTTCCAGATCTTGATGAACACCAAGAAATCAAACCTGATGAAATTAAATCTAGAATCCGATGAGGATGATTTAAAAAAATCAAATCAGTGTGTGTGTATATATATATATATATATATATATATATATATATATATATATAGACACACACACACTAGATGTGTATCCGCGCAAAACGACGACGATAAATAGCTCTTTTGGCGAATAGTTTCATATGAAAAAATAATTATTAGATGTTATTATTAGTTATTGTCTAATAAAAAAATTACCACTATTAATAAATAAAATATTTATGTTTAGACTTTATATTTATATTTTTGTTTATACATTTGATTTAAATTAATTAATATAGGTATCTAATTTAAGAAATCCAAATTAATTTTTATATATGAATTTAATATTTTAAAAATGTCATTTTGCTCCAAATTAAATTTCTAAATAATCTTCTTTAATTCAATTCGTCAAATTTTTTGCAAGTATTAATGATTTATTTATGCATAATTGATTTGTACAAAATCTTTGTATCTTATACCTCTTAAAATTCAAGATATGGCCAATATGCTAAATAATATAGTATAATATATATATATATATATATATATATATATATATATATATATATATACAGAGAGAGAGAGAGAGAGAGAGAGAGAGAAAGCGAGATAGGGGATGCCAATAGGTGGATTTCACGAAAGGAAGTTTTGGTGTCGATGTTCATGTTGGGTTTCATATCAGAGAAAAAGGAAAATGACAAAGATATTTAAGGGGGATGCAACTCGCCGGTAATGATGAAGGAGGGAGGCAGTCGTTGGCGAGGAAGTGAAGATGGAGAGGGTGCAGATGGAAACGATTGAAATGATAGGTGTATGGTTCTACAAATGGAGTTTAAACAAGAGATAGTGAAAGGAAGAAGGAGATCGAGAGTTTAGATGGGTAACATTTGTTGGATTAGGTGTCTAAGCTCATACCTATAATTGGTATGTACTTTTGTTTTGATAGTAGCACAGTCCTTTTGGGTTGTCTTTATACTAGCAACTAGATAGGATGACTTATTGAGAAAGATGAAGAATTTATTATTTGATTAATAAATTATAATAAATGATTTATTAATGTATTATGAAAATAATATATTAATTAGAAATTATATTATTTAATTAATATTTAATCAGAAATTAATTTGGAATTAATTTTGGGATTAAAAGAATTAATTAAAAGTATAAGGGTTGTTTGGCAATTTAGTGATAGTTATGGAATTGGGCTATAGAAACCTTCCTAGATGGGTTGGAAGAAATATTCTAAGGAAGTCCTAGGAATTTCTTCCAAGGGCCTCTTGGATGAGGTTCTTGGGCTGCTTAGACCTTAAGCTAAGGAATTAGAGTTTCCTCCTTAAAACTCTAGCTTTGGCTCTAAGAGATCGATAACTATATAAAGGACATACCTATAACACCCCAAAAATCAATGATAAAAATTCCATTTTTATTATAATCAAAACATTATTGTAACTTGTTCAAAACATCGAAAAGCATTTTAAATAAAACAATCATTAGAGTTCATTTCCCAAAGATCTCATATAGCGGAAACCATGGGTGTATGCGCTGTGATCGTTCCGAGCTCTTTCATTTTAAAATCGGAGTATCTAAAACCAAAACTAAAAATCGTAAGCACAAAGCTTAGTGAGTTCACCAAATATCACATACCATACATAACAAATATACTGCCAAGCATATACGGGTGTTGGCCTACCCCTTTAGTCTATTTCCAACTGGATACTGCCAAGCATATCTGGGTGCTTGACCTGCTCCTTCGGTCTATCTCAACCGGATACTGCCGAGCATATCTAGGTGCTCGACCTGCCCCTTCGCTCTATCTCAACCGGATACTGCCGAGCATATCTGGGTGTTGGCCTACCCCTTCGGTCTATCTTAACCTAGGCAATTATAGCGGTCCGAAATCAAATATCGGTCAACGGCTGATATTTTGGATATAGGTTATCGTGGTGGGATATCGGTATTTTTATATCATGCATAATATATATATATATATATATATATATATATATATATATATATATATATATATATATATATATATATAAACATAAAACATATATAAAAGTAATATAAAAAGTCAAAATTCAAAACTGTCAATGTTGGAAACATAATCTTACGTAAGTCATGGTATCTTCCACCAAGTCCACATCAACTAAGGCATCTAGTTATTTTATCTAGATCATCCACATCAACTATAATATCATCATCATCATTTAAGAATTATTTACTTAACATATCAACATGATCAAACCTATAGAAACTAGCAAGTTAACACTTAAGTATGTAACAATTAACATAACAATAAGATTGGTTAATACTTAAAACATGAGTCTATGACCTAAAACTAACAATTAACTACTTACCATAATAGCAGGTTCAATTAAGTTAAGTCCATAAGACTTAAGGCCATGACTTAACGCTAAAAAAATAAAAAAAAATTACTTAACTGATATCCCACCTGGAAATCGCCTGGAAATAACGATAAATATCAGTTAAATATCGGTAAATATCACCAATATTTTGCGGTCCGATATTTTGGACCGATATTTGACACCGCTATTTTGAAAAGTACTGATAACCGATATCCCACCTGGAAATCACCTGGAAATCATCGATATTAACTGCTTAGATCTTAACCGGATATCGGGTCTATTTCACCCCTACCACTACCACATAATATCACACAGAAAGCATCAAACAAACACATTCACAACTGATAATTATCACAAAGACAATCATCACACTATAACATAACAAGTGGGCCAGCCTTGGTGCCTTCGACCCACATATTCTAAGAAGGGAGACTCACCTCGAATGTTGAACCTCACAGAAAGAATTCCCCAACTGCAGCCCTGACAATTCCCCGAGCTATCAATAACAAAATATCACCCAATTACCATTTGGTTTCCAAAACATGATCCATAATCCAAACTTGGGGTAAAATGACTATTTTACCCCTGGCCCAACAAGGCTTGCTACCAAGACCCAAACTCAAAACCAACAAGCCCAAAACTACAAGATCCACAAAGCCCGCTAGTGGCCCAATTTTCCAAATTGGGTGCTGTCGCACCCCAAAACCACGAACAGTGTAATAAAATAAACAAGCAAAAACATCATCCATTGCATTATAAGTAAAGTTTTAATACATGTGTGTTCTTTCATTGTAGTAAGACACCAAAAATATACAATCAAAATAAAAGACGGGACTTGTCTGCTCCGTCTTCTCAAAACCTAGCCTTCGTACATGTCTACTGATGACCTGAGAATACAAGTTATTTTGAAAGCGAGTATCAGCTTTAAAGCTGGTGAATTCATAAGTATATAAGTGTTGTTGCCTTGTTTGTGAAAATCTATTATGAAGGCCATGTAAACCTTTAAATGAGAATGTTGAGGTAAGTATGAAATCCCTAGAAAAACCCTTACTTTCTATAAGTATGAAATGTAGTCTTCTACCAAGACCCGAATGTTCTGTACGTATGAAGTGTAGTCTTCTACCAAGACCCGAATGTCTTGTTTGTAAAATGATAGTTTTCCTTTAATTGTTTAGTACTAAAGTACTTAGTCTAACTCATCGTTTATGTGAAAGTATCACAAAATAAAGTAAACAGGAAAATGTACTACTATAAGTGTTGTCACTGGGTACTAGGACCAACACAGCCTAGGTAACTGTTATCCCGAGGTACTAGGGTTAACACTACCTATATAACGTAATGAACATCCGAAGATTGTCCAATTGTCCTCTGTAGCAGCAGCAGGTGGGAGGAAGGGATAGTCCCTGTAAAGGTACTCCTAGTATAAGTAATAACTGTAGGCATCTTTAGATGTTCATTACCCACTGTTGCTAATAGATGGGTTCCGGAATGGTTAGTCCCATCCATATATCTCGAGGTACTGGGATAGAGACCTATTCTAGATATCCCGAGGTACTGGGGATATGTAGGATAATTTACACAGAAGGTACTAATAAATTATCCTCGCAATTTGTGATACAAATTTTCAAATAAGTATACACAAGTAAAGGTATCAACGTAAAGGTACTCATGTAATGTGTTCATGTATCAGGTAAACATATGTAAAGGTACTCATGTATCAGGTAAGGTACTAGTAAAGACTCATGAATGAACTGACTCTTGTGTGATTCCTTGTAATAAGAATAATTTTTTGTTATCTTCAAATTATCCCTATGATAATTTACTGTAATCTAACTAGTTGATCATGTAAGTTTACACACTCTTACTACTCAAGGGTGTGGGAAACTAAATGAAAGATGCAAACTATAACATCAATACATATATAAGAATATAAGTGTATATGCATAGTTTAGTTCAAGAATGAAAAAAATGGTTTTTGTAAGACATTTTATGGGTTTTGAACAATAATTAACAATGACTTGATGTCATTTTAATAAACATTTCAAAGATAAAACATTTGGTAACAATGCGCTTTTAAGATGTAAAACCATTTCATTCATCACATTTTGTAGCATGTGACATCTGTTAAATGACAAACAACGTTATAAAATACATATCAATGATTTAATAACATGTTTGTTTCTACTTGTATTCCCCCCCCCCATTAAAGCATTTAAAATCATTTAAAACATTGATTAGGGGTATGAACTCACTTGGAAGTTTGAAGATAGCGAGATGGAAAACCGGGCAGAGTTTCGTCTCGGGAAACGGATTTTTCTCGGGATTCTCGGGAATCTCGGGAGTAAAATCGACCCTCGGAACTTGAGCAAAATGACCAGGGCTTCGGGTCTGAACGGGCATGGAAAACGAGGCAAAACGCAAGAAAATAGAGAGAGAATGAGCAAAATTTCCGGAAAGCCTCGCATCCCTTTTATAGGGGCTGAGGGGCGTACGCTCGTACGCGGGGCGTACGCTCGTACGCAGGGCGTACAAGATGTCACTGCTTACCGCATCCTCGGAAGAAACATCGGAGCGACGTGGACAGTTCGGAGCCCTTGATTCGAGTACGCGGGGCGTACGAGGGTACGCAGGGCGTACTCCAGTCCTATCTGCTGACTCCCCTTCGTATATTATCAAGAGTTTTTATTTATTTTTATATTTATTTTAAATGAACCTCTAAAATTCATATCTCCTTCATACGAACTCCGTTTTCGATGTTCTTTATATCCACACGTAGGTGAGATTAAGATCTACAACTTTCGTTTAGATTCCGTTGGCGAATTATGAAATTATTTTTATTATTTATTTATTAAAATGACGTGATTAAGGAATTTCTTTAAAAATTCATAACTTCTTTATCTGATGTCGGTTTTTGCCAGACTTTTTACCGCTGAAATACCATTGACGAGACATTCGATTCTCGTTTAGGTCATTCCGGCCAAAAGTCGCTCGATCTCCGATTCGAGTTTTTAGTTGTCTGTTGCTAAGCCGAATTTGGAAAAATCATAACTTCAATATACGAAGTCAGATTTGGGCGTTCTTTTTACGTACGATCATGGTTTGATGAAATTTAAACATAGAAGAAATTTAAATAGGAACTTTTTGGACTTTTTATTATCGAAGTTAATTTTATTAACTCAAAAGTGGTTACAATACTTGACTTTTTAGGTCAATACAAAGAGTTGAAATATCGGGTTGTCACATCATCCCCCCGTTAGAGGGAATTTCGTCCTGAAATTTAAAGTAAGAAAACACTTGTGGATTAGGGAAACAGATGTGGGTACTTGCGTTTCATCTGATCTTCACGTTCCCAGGTGAATTCAGGTCCTCGCTTTGCATTCCAGCGGACCTTCACGATAGGGATGCGACTTTGCTTGGTTTGCTTGACCTCTCGGTCCATGATTTCTACTGGTTCCTCTACGAAGTTGAGGATCTCGTTGATCTCGATCTCGTCGAGTGGAATAACAAGAGTCTCGTCGGATAGACACTTTTTCAAGTTTGACACGTGGAAGGTAGGATGTACGTTACTGAGTTCTTGCGGTAGATTGAGTTTGTAAGCTACAGGACCGATTCTCGCAAGAATCTCGAAAGGCCCTATGTATCTTGGATTTAGCTTCCCACGCTTTCCAAAGCGTATCAAGACCTTCCAGGGTGAGACCTTCAGTAGGACTCGGTCGCCTACCTGAAACTCCAATGGTTTCCTACGCTTGTCAGCGTAGCTTTTCTCTCGGTCTCTAGAGGCTTTCAATCGTTCACGAATTTGAAAGATCTTCTCTGTCGTTTCCCGAATGATCTCCGGACCTATGAGAGTGCTTTCGGGAGCTCGTCCCTTAGCTAACTGGGTATCACCCACCTCAGCCCAGCACAGAGGGGATCTGCACTTTCAGCCATAGAGGGCCTCGAATGGAGCTGCCTTTATGCTCGTGTGATAATTGTTGTTGTAGGAAAACTCGACAAGAGGTAAATGGGTATCCCAAGCTCTTCCAAAGTCAATCACACATGCACGCAACATATCTTCTAAGGTTTGGATAGTTCTCTCACTTTGCCCGTCGGTCTGTGGATGGTAGGCTGTACTCATGTCCAACCTAGCTCCTAGGGAATTTTGTAGTGACTGCCAGAACCTCGAAGTGAATCTAATATCTCGGTCTGAGATGATAGATAAAGGAACATCGTGCAGCCTTACAATCTCCCTAATGTAAGTTCTAGTAAGTTTCTCCATCTTGTGTGTTTCTTTGATTGGTAGGAAGTGTGCAGACTTGTTCAGTCTATTGACGATGACCCATATGGAATCAAGTCCACCCGTTGTCTTGGGCAACTTGGTTATGAAGTCCATAGTGATCCGCTCCCACTTCCATTCTGGTATCTCCGGTTGTTGTAGAAGACCGGAGGGTTTATGGTATTCAACCTTGACCTTTGCGCAAGTAAGGCATTTACTCACGAAGGTAGCAATATCTGCCTTCATGTTAGGCCACCAGTATAACCTTTTAAGATCCAGATACATCTTATCTAAACCCGGGTGGACGGAATAACGAGGGTTGTGAGCTTCTGTCATGACCAACTCTCTGAAGCCACCGTGTTTCGGTGTCCAGATCCGATCCATGAGGTATAAGGCTCTGTCACCCTTGGCTTCTAGGTTCTTATCCATCCCTCTAAGGGATTCACCAGCCACGTTTTTAGGTTTCAAAGCGTCGAGCTGAGCCTCCTTTATTTGCGTGGACAAGTGTGAATGGATAGTTAGAGTCAAAGAATTGACTCTACGACCGGTATATTCTTTCCGACTTAGGGTGTCGGCTACTACATTGGCTTTACCCGGATGATAACGAATTTCACACTCATAATCACTAAGTAGTTCGAACCACCATCGTTGTCTCATGTTGAGCTCCTTCTGGTCGAAAATGTGTTGCAAACTCTTCTGGTCTGTAAAGATCGTGCTTTTTGTACCGTACAGGTAATGTCGCCAGATCTTCAGAGCGAACACAACCGCTCCTAGCTCAAGATCGTGGGTTGTGTAGTTAACCTCATGTGTCTTTAGTTGTCTCGAGGCATAGGCGATGACTTTACCTCGCTGCATCAGAACACATCCGAGTCCTTGATTGGATGCATCGCAATAGACAATGAAGTCTTCTATTCCTTCGGGAAGGGATAGTATCGGGGCGGTGCACAAGGCTCGTTTGAGCGTTTGGAATGCTCTTTCCTGTTTCTCTTCCCAGTCGAAGGCCACGCCTTTCTGGGTCAGGGTTATAAGGGGTTTCGCTATGCTGGAGAAGTTCTGAATGAACCTGCGATAGTAGCCAGCTAGACCTAGAAATTGACGAATTTCAGTAGGTGTCTTTGGTGCTGACCAGTTCTCAATGGCTTTGATCTTGGAGGGGTCCACGTGTATACCTTCTTCACTAACCACATGGCCCAAAAATTCGACTCGCCGAATCCAAAATTCGCACTTTGAGAACTTCGCGTAGAGCTTCTCCGATCGCAATGTCTCTAAGATTTTATGGAGATGTAGACTATGTTCCTCCTTACTTCGAGAGTAGATGAGTATGTCATCAATGAAGACGATGACAAATTGATCCAAGTAAGGACGACGCACCCTATTCATCAGATCCATGAATACTGCGGGCGCGTTAGTTAATCCGAATGGCATCACTACGAACTCGTAGTGCCCATAACGAGTTCGGAAGGCTGTCTTGGGAACATCCTCCTCTAATACTCGTAGTTGGTGATATCCGGATCGCAGATCTATCTTCGAGAAGTAGTTGGCTCCTTGAAGTTGATCAAACAAATCGTCAATGCGGGGCAAAGGATCTCGATTTTTAATGGTAAGTTTGTTGAGTTCTTTATAGTCAATGCACATGCGAAACGATCCATCTTTCTTCTTGACGAACAAGACCGGTGCTCCCCATGGTGAGAAGCTTGATCGAATGAATCCCTTCTTGAGAAGTTCGTTAAGTTGACTGGACAGTTCCTGCATTTCAGCCGGTGCCAGACGACACGGGGATTTGGCTACGGGGGTAGCCCCTGGCACTAAGTCGATTCTGAACTCGAATTGGCATTGTGGTGGTAAACCGGGAAATTCTTCTGGGAATATCTCGGGAAAGTCGCGTACTTCTGGGATTTTCTGGATGTCTTTCAGTTCTTGATTGGTATCGACGACGTGTGCGAGAAATGCATGGTACTCCTTCCGCAAGCACTTCTGGGCTTGAATGCACGAAATGATGCGAAGGCTCGTACTAGGTTTGTCGTCGTAGATAATTAAAGTTTCGTTGTTAGGAGGGTTAAGACGAACCGCTTTTTCGAAGCACATAATGTCGGCACGAAGAAGACTCAACCAATCCATACCGATGATAACGTCAAAACATTTAATTGTGACTGGCATGAGATCTATCTTGAAAGTATGGCCATCTAAAGTTAAAGCACAACCTACGTATATGCAGTTTGTACTCTCTGTTTTCTCGTTAGCCATTTCTACCGTGAATGGATTATCTAATGCACATGGTTTTTGTTTAAGCAGGTGTGCAAATTTGTGACTCACAAAACTTTTCTCGGCTCCACTATCGAAAAGTATGCAAGCATATGAGTTATCGAGGAGGAACGTACCAGTAACTATCGTAGGACCAGCTACTGCTTCCTCGTGGCCTAGGGCCAAAACTCTTCCTACCCCTCCAGCCATTCCTGCCTTAGGGCAGTTCCTCTTGTAGTGACCCACCTCGCCACAACCGTAGCAAGTTTGGCCCATACCGACATTTGGGACCTGGGCGGCTTGAGCTGTTGGAGCCTTGCAGTAACGAGCGGTGTGCCCCTTCCTGTTGCAGTTAGAGCACTGCATCTCCTTGCAAGGTCCGTGCTGGTGGAAGTTGCACTTGGTGCACTTCGGGAGAGACCCAGCATAAGTTTTTGCTGGTAAGGGGTTCGTAGGGACAACGGGTGTCACTGTGGCAGCATTGATTGCCACAAGTTGTTGTCTCTTGGAGGATCCTTGCGAAGCCCCCTTTTTCCTCTTAGACCACACTTTCTGGTTGTGGCCAGGGCTGGACTCTTGGGGTACGGGTGTAGGGATTGTTGTGTTCTGAGGTTTTCGGTGATCGATAAGAGATTGTGCCAGTTCCTTGGCACTATCAAAGGTAATAGGCCTGGAAGCGATCACACTTGACTGGATCTGGGGCGACAGTCCCCAGATATATCTCTCAATCTTTTTGCTCTGGAGAGCAACCATATCCGGGCATAAGTTTGCCAAATCACAGAACCTATTTGTGTAGGTAGTGATGTCGGATCCAACCATTTGTAGACCCCATAATTCTTGCTCGAGTTTTTGTATTTCACCTCGAGGACAGTATTCTTTCATCAGCATGTCTTTCAACTTTTCCCAGCCGATGGAATACGCCACCACCAAAGTTAGATAGTTAAGATGGTTGTTCCACCATGTTAGTGCTCGGTCAGAGAAGGTACAAGCTGCGAACTTGACCTTGTTGCCTTCTTGGCATCCGCAGATCTCGAAGACAGATTCCATCTTCTCAATCCATTGTCTCAACACCATAACACCCCCAGTTCCATTGAAGCTGCGGGGTTTGGCGTTAGTGAAGTCCTTGTAGGTGCACTCCCGAGGGTGTCCATGGCTTTCACCATAGTTCGAGGGAGGTGCACCTGTTCCCGATCCACTAAGGACAGGAGCGTTGATTGCTGACACAGCAGCTGCAACTGCTGCTGTGAAAGCTGCCTGGAACATGCTAGCATCGAAAGGATTAGGTGCTTGAACAGGTACAGGCGGTGGTGGAGGTGGTGGTATCGGTGTTTCGTTGATTGGATTACGCCTTGTACTTCTGCATGGCGACATCTTTAACTATACGTTTTAAAAGATGACGACATGGATAAGAATAAATGATTAATGAATGTGTCTCATGGACTAATCCCCATAGTCCAACAACAGAAGCAATAATTAAAATAGACGACTGACTAAGGTACTGATAGTAAGGCCAGTTACCCATATGATGTTTCTTTATGGTTGTGTTGGTAAGTTTTTAGACTTGTTGCCATATCGCAACCATTCTTGGGCATATTCTAATCACTCCTCGGACCAGCATAGTTGATCAGGCTATGCCATTCCTAAGACTAACCATATATCCCCAGGCTTACTTGTGATATTCAACAATCTTAATACTTTTGTTCTTATCATTGTGACACTGATTTTAGGTATATTTTGTTAAATATTTTATTATTTAAAAGTATAACTCTTAGACAGAGTGTTTTGATCCCATGTATTTATAGTTAGTATATCTTTTATGGGTTGATATACTTAATTCACTATAAACAATGCTCTGATACCAATCTGTCGCACCCCAAAACCACGAACGGCGGAAACGTTCAGGGGTGGAGGACGTCATGTACAGTATCACAACAGTGTAATAAAATAAACAAGCAACAACATCATCCATTGCATTATAAGTAAAGTTTTAATACATGTGTGTTCTTTCATTGTAGTAAGACACCAAAAATATACAATCAAAATAAAAGACGAGACTTGTCTGGTCCGTCTTCTCAAAACCTGGCCTTCGTACCTGTCTACTGATGACCTGAGAATACAAGTTATTTTGAAAGCGAGTATCAGCTTTAAAGCTGGTGAATTCATAAGTATATAAGTGTTGTTGCCTTGTTTGTGAAAATATGTTATGAAGGCCATGTAAACCTTTAAATGAGAATGTTGAGGTAAGTATGAAATCCCTAGAAAAACCCTTATTTTCTATAAGTATGAAATGTAGTCTTCTACCAAGACCCGAATGTTCTGTACGTATGAAGTGTAGTCTTCTACCAAGACCTGAATGTTTTGTTTGTAAAATGATAGTTTTCCTTTAATTGTTTAGTACTAAAGTACTTAGTCTAACTCATCGTTTATGTGAAAGTATCACAAAATAAAGTAAACAGGAAAATGTACTACTGTAAGTGTTGTCACTGGGTACTAGGACCAACACAGCCTAGGTAACTGTTATCCCGAGGTACTAGGGTTAACACTACCTATATAACCTAATGAACATCCAAAGATTGTCCAATTGTCCTCTGTAGCAGTAGCAGGTGGGAGGAAGGGTTAGTCCCTATAAAGGTACTCCTAGTATAAGTAATAACCGTAGGCATCTTTAGATGTTCATTACGCATTGTTGCTAATAGATGGGTTCCGGAATGGTTAGTCTCGTCCATATATCCCGAGGTACTGGGGATAGAGCCCTATTCTAGATATCCCGAGGTACTGGGGATATGCAGGATAATTTACACAGAAGGTACTAATAAATTATCCTCGCAATTTGTGATACAAATATTCAAATAAGTATACACAGGTAAAGGTATCAACATAAAGGTACTCATGTAATGTGTTCATGTATCAGGTAAACATATGTAAAGGTACTCATGTATCAGGTAAGGTACTAGTAAAGACTCATGAATGAACTGACTCTTTTGTCATTCCTTGTAATAGGAATAATGTTTTGTTATCTTCAAATTATCCCTATGATAATTTACTGTAATCTAACTAGTTGATCATGTAAGTTTACACACTCTTACTACTCAAGGGTGTGGGAAACTAATTGAAAGATGCAAACTATAACATCAATACATATATAAGAATATAAGTGTATATGCATAGTTTAGTTCAAGAATGAAAAAAATGGTTTTTGTAAGACATTTTATGGGTTTTGAACAATAATTAACAATGACTTGATGTCATTTTAATAAACATTTCAAAGATAAAACATTTGGTAACAATGCGCTTTTAAGATGTAAAACCATTTCATGCATCACATTTTGTAGCATGTGACATCTGTTAAATGACAAACACAGTTACAAAATACATATCAATGATTTAATAACATGTTTGTTTCTACTTGTATTCCCCGCCCCCCCCCCCCCATTAAAGCATTTAAAAGCATTTAAAACATTGATTAGGGATATGAACTCACTTGGAAGTTTGAAGATAGCGAGATGGAAAACCGGGCAGAGTTTCGTCTCGGGAAATGGATTTTTCTCGGGATTCTCGGGAATCTCGGGAGTAAAATCGACCCTCGGAACTTGAGCAAAATGACCAGGGCTTCGGGTCTAAACGGGCACGGAAAACGAGGCAAAACGCAAGAAAATAGAGAGAGAATGAGCAAAATTTCCGGAAAGCCTCGCATCCCTTTTATAGGGGCTGAGAGGCCTCGCGTACGCGGGGCGTACGCTCGTACGCAGGGCGTACGAGACGTCACTGCTTACCGCATCCTCGGAAGAAACATCGGAGCGACGTGGACAGTTCGGAGCTCTTGATTCGAGTATGCGGGGCGTACGAGGGTACGCAGGGCGTACTCCGGTCCTATCTGCTGACTCCCCTTCGGATATTATCAAGAGTTTTTATTTATTTTTATATTTATTTTAAATAAACTTCTAAAATTCATATCTCCTTCATACGAACTCCGTTTTCGACGTTCTTTATATCCACGCGTAGGTGAGATTAAGATCTACAACTTTCGTTTAGATTCCGTTGGAAAATTATGAAATTATTTTTATTATTTATTTATTAAAATGACGTGATTAAGGAATTTCTTTAAAAATTCATAACTTCTTTATCTGACGTCGGTTTTTGCCAGACTTTTTACCGCTGAAATACCATTGACGAGACCTTCGATTCTCGTTTATGTCATTCCGGCCAAAAGTCGCTCGATCTCCGATTCGAGTTTTTAGTTGTCTGTTGCTAAGCCGAATTTGGAAAAATCATAACTTCAATATACGAAGTCGGATTTGGGTGTTCTTTTTACGTACGATCATGGTTTGATGACAATTAAACATAGAAGAAATTTAAATAGGAACTTTTTGGACTTTTTATTATCGAAGTTAATTTTATTAACTCAAAAGTGGTTACAATACTTGACTTTTTAGGTCAATACAAAGAGTTGAAATATCAGGTTGTCACAGGTGCAAACCTTTACATGAGCCTTGTCCTAAAGCCCATTTACTTTTCTTGAACCAAAACACATAATCATAGCTAACCCAACTAGACCTCAAACAGTGTAAGCCCAAATGATAGCCCAAACCTCGTATTGACACTTCAAGGCCTAATAAGGCCCAATTACTCCAATAAGGCCCAATTACTCCAATTAGGCCCAAATCCGTTATGGACCTATCCCGAGAAGGCCTAGTATCCAAAAAGGCCTGAAATACTGAATGGTCAACCCTAGCCAACTCCTGGCCCATGATCTAAAGCCCAGAGTCCACAAAACAAGAAAAGTTGACCACACCGAGTATGTCGTGTGTACTCGTCTGGCACACCCAACGTACACCCCTTTGGGCCAGTACACATCGCGTATCAGGTGGGTACACCCATCGTACTCCCCTGGACCCCAAACTCTTTCATTAAGAACTTAATCACTTCATCCCTTGCTCTAAACTCTCCAGTCTGATCCCTAAGGATGACTTTTCAAGTAAAGCTGGCAACTTTACTAACATGCATGGCTTAATGGGACTCTAGAGCTCAAAAGAGCTTAATGGATGGTCTTAACTCATGCTTGAACTCAACGTCTCCACAAAGCTTGCACCTTGTTGGGTCAAAAATATGGTTTATACCTTAGTTTTATAGAAAAATGTATTTTTTGTGTCTTGGACCGTAAATAACTTGGTGTTTACGGACGTAAACCCATTTACGGTCCATGTTCACCAATCCCATATTCCCTTGTATATATATAGGTGTTAGGGTGAGGAGTAGCGATTGATGAACGAGAGAAGAGAGAAACTAGAGAGCATTTTGTGTGTGTGAATCTTTTGTATCTGGAACTTTAATTCTAATTAATTCATATTATTCTTCTTCTCCTTCTCTTCTATTTGATATGATATCATCCGTTTGATTGGGATTCCGCACCATCAAACGGATCAGATTGACACACAGGCAAATTAGGGGCTTACAATTGGTATTAGAGCTTGGTTGTATCAGTCAATTTTGTCAGATTTGGAGCATTATTTGATCTTATTTTCAAAATATTCTTGCATTTTTGGATAGATCTCTGAAAAATAAGGGGGGTTTGTTCTTCGCGTTTTTCATAAAAACAGGTTTTTGATCGAGTTTTGGAGCTTCAAAGTCGAAAAATCGGTGTTTTTGGTCGAAACCTGCGAGGGTGTAGCGGAGTTTGCGGCCGGCGGCTAGGGTTTCGGAGTTCACGGCCCGTGGTTCACGGTCCGAGCTCGCGGCCTCGGAGTTTATGGCCAGTCCTCGGAGTTTACGGTCCAACAGTCTCGGTCTTCGCCTCGCACCTCGTCCTCGCTTCGCAGTAGCAGCTGCCTTCGCATATAAAAAAATTTGCAAGCAGAAGCGGAGGTGCCAAGGTTCGAACTCGCGACATCCAGATAAAGAACACGCGCGCCTTACCAACTCACCTACACGATCACTTGTTACAATCTTTTGAAATTTAAACTATAACCCGTTATTCGCGGTTTCAACATTGAAAATTTAACACTTTTAACTCAAAATTCAATTCCTTTTAATTTTAAATTCCTTTTTCATCCAAAATTAAAAAAATAAAAAATAAAAAAATAAAAATAATAATAATAAATAAATAAATAATAAATTAAATTAAAATTAATAAATAAAATTATATTTTAATTTTTGACTTTTATTTTTTAACTTTTGACCTTAAATTTTGACTTTGACTTCCAAAGTTTGACCTTTTACTTTAAACTTTGACTTTTTCGTTTAACTTTTAAATTTTCAAATTTAGCTTTTTGGTTTGACTTTTCAAGTTTGACTTTTGAGTCTAACTTTTTAAATTTGACTTTTAAGGTTAATTTTTGAGGTTTATAATCAAAGGGTTTGACTTTTAAGTTTGATTTTGGCTTCTAGTTGTACTTTTTAATTGCATTTAAGGTCTACGAGGGAGTTGAAAACATGAAAGAGAGTCGTCAGGATATGTTAAGACAAAATTTCAACATTTTCGATTATATCCCTGGAGAAACCCTCGAAACTCAGTTGCAGCGATTTACTACACTTACTACTGAGATGAATATAGTTGGGATCTTCTTGTCTAAGTTTGAGATAAACAAAAAGCTACTGAATTCACTTCTGAAATCGTGGGATATGAACGTGGCTATCATCAAGAAGACAAAAGATCTCAATCATCTTAGTCTTGCTGATGTAATTGAAGAACTTGATGCTTTGAAGTGTAGAAAAACAATGAGTTCTGAAAACATTCCGGTCACTGAAGTTACATGTACTCCAACTTTTGAAACTACGATTAAATTTCTTCGGGAACAAATTGATTTATTAAAAAGAAAAGTTGAGGACCTGAGATATGAAGGATATCAACTCAGGAAAGGACAGAAACCACTAAAGGCTGAATTAGAAGAAAAAACCAAAGACTTTAGGAAGCTTCAGGAAGATTATAGCAACAAGTGTGAAAATTATGACTATATTAAGAGACAACTTGCTTCTGTGACTGAAGAACTTGACACTTTGAAAATTAAGTGTGGAAAAATAGATGTTAGTTTTAAAAATTATACTGCGTCAACTCAGACAGTCGAGTCCTTATTTGAAACCCAATTAAAATTTAAAGATAATCAAAACAATGGTCTAGGGTATGATAGTGTTCCTCCACCTTTCAATCATAACTACACATCCATCCCTATGACACAGGAAGAAATTGCCAGGGAGGCACATCTTCAATATGGCAAACGAGCTGGATTTGTGTCAGGATGAGTTATTAATGTTGAAAATACTAATGTTTCTACTTCATGTGCAGGTAAAGTAGCAGAAGATGAGAACAAGGAGAGCACTACTAAACAAACCAATGACTCTTTGAACTCATAATATGTTGCTTCGAATTTTGTTACTCCTAACAAACCTGTCGTTGAGAAATATAGGCCTCCAATTCTAACGCAAAAGAGTGCCTATTGCAAGTGTGCATCTGGGATCAATAAGAGACAAGGCAAGGATACGCCACCACGGGCATGAATAAATAACTTCATAGTGAAGAAAAAGACTTGTTTTCACTGTGGAACACCTGGACACATAGCCAGAAATTGTCCTAATCGTGCATACGTTCCCTACTATGCACAAGGATGGCAAAATGCGCCAAATGGGAGATACTTCAAAAGAAACCCTTCCAGGTTACGTTCAAACAATGATGAATAGAACGCGCAGAAGGCCAAGAATCAATCCAAGGCCAAGAATCAAAATCCCAAGGGCAAGAAGGGCATGTCGACCAAGAAGTCTAATCCAAGAGATGCCCCAGCAAAACCAAGACTGCCTTGGTCAAAGTCATCTTGGCGATCGGTTTTGTGTTCAATATCAAGTACCGAGGCACCTATCCGATCCAACAAGAAATTGGTTAAACCCAAATATAAATGGGTACCAAAGGTGAAAACTCCTAAATCTTCTAATGACTCAAATATTTCATCGTCTTCTGTTTGTGATAAACAGGATATGTCATGGGAGAGAGTATCATGCGTTGATGACAAAGGTCGACCCAGTTTCAAAATGGACTGGGTTCCAATGACCAACTGATCCCGCTCTGTGTTGGAGCAGCTATGGAGGCATATCATCAGACTTCGGTTTGTTGGTAGTGGCTGTTCTAGGCACATGATAGGGGACATCTCTCAACTGTACAACACTCATAACTTTGTTGGAGAATAGGTGTCCTTTGTGGGCAGGGAAGAAAGGAAGGGATCACATGGGGTTAGTGCCTAATGACATGAAGAATTTTTGGATCTATTTTGAGATTATGCTTGTTGTTCTCAGACCTTCTGAATGTAGATTCAATCGGTGAATTATGGTTTGTGTTTTCTTCTCTATACTCCTGAGTTTTTCTTAAGCTGATTCGCTTTAAAGACTAATTTTTGTTTTAGGATAGTTTAAATTTGCGCATTTACTTTCATTTCTCTCCTATGCACAAAATTAGGGGGAGAAATAAAAACAAAACAAAAATTAGAAAATTTTAATTTAAAATCCAAAAACATTAGAAAATCTGAAAATCAAGAATATGGTGTTAATGGAATGTGCTTGTAGGAGATGTTTTGGGAAATGAAATTAGCAAGTCATAACGGGCAATCTAAATTGGCGTAACGTACCTAAGTTGAATCGTCTACGCTCTGTGTTCGATGCGCTAGTAGGCACGAAAGATTTTAAATGGACTTGATTAGGGAAAGTTGAACCTAATGAATTTAAGGACTTGACAAACTTTGACCTAGTTAGATCCGTTTAACCTGATTTCACGACGCTCGGATAGGTTGAGCAAGGAGATATACACGGGAATCTATCGGTCACATTAAATAACCCGTATCTAGAACTGCGGATTCACTTTTCCTCGATGTGCGGATTCTGTCCTTAATTCCGGTTGGATGGGGCGACTGGTAAATTCCGATAAATTAGGTATGTAGAAAATTGTTTTCTTTCTTTCTGTCTGTTAGTCATATGTTGCCTCCTCTGCGTGATTGGGAGATCCGACCAGGACTGTAACATATGCAACTCTATTTCTCTGCATGTTATATATATATATATATATATATATATATATATATATATATATATATATATATATATATATATATATATATATATATATGAAATTCCTCTTATCTGTTAGCCATATGTTGTCTCCTTTGCGTGACTTCCAATCCGACCTGGAACACAGCATATGCAACCTTCTACTTGTCAATCCCTCTAAAATAATAAGTAATAGCAATCTGAATCTGTCCTCTCTCTGAATGATTACCTGATCACCCGATGTAAGGAGTACTCTGGAAATTCTTGATGGCTAGGGCATATCAGGAAGCGGGAAACACTTTCTAGTACAATTAAAATTGAACACATACAGATTGTCTGTAGATCTTGCTGCTCGATTTAGGTGGACAACAGTATCCCTGGTTGTAGTCGGTTAAATGGTCATAAGAAAATTTTTATTTAAGAATTAGGGCCAATCATGATAATAAAATTATAATCATCTATATGAATGTGTCATGTCATTGGTAAATTGTCACGAATTTTTCGTGTTTAAGTGGACCACAATACTGGCGATCGATCAGACGAAGATGTGAAGATAAGGGTACCAACAAGTGGAATAAGGTTGTCCAACAACTTTGATCCCAAATCACTCTTAAAGTTAGCTATTACTTTCGTTTTTGTTAAGTTTTTTCATAGTGTTCTTCTAATTTAAATATAAGGGGGAGAATTAAAAATAAAAAAAACAAACAAAAATCCAAAAATTCAAAATCAAAAATAGTGTTATTTCTGTTTTAATTTTTGTTTAGAAAATATGAAAAACCCAAAAATATTGTGTGCTAAATTTTCTTTTAGTTTTGTTTTGTCTTGAAAAGTGAATTCAGGTGAAGATGAAACTCATGGAGTTTGTGTCGAAGATTTCTGAGCCAAGGCTTCGTCTGTAAGCATCGAAGAATTCTCATTCGAAGGAGCAAGAAATGAAGATTATTCTTTCAACATTCAACCCTTCAACCCCAGAAGCAAGGTTAAGCAGAAATTGAAGATTATGTGACGGATTGCATTGAAGCCTCCTCAATCAGTCTGCTACTATCGTTGTACTTGCTAAAGTGATCCAGAAGATTTGTTCTCTCTGAAGATTCTCAAGCTGAAAGCGCCATCTTTCAAGAATCAGTACAAGAAGCCTCCTCACCCAATGTGCGTTTAGAGTCAAATCTTGAAGAAAAGCTCAAGTGCTCAAGATGAAGTCATTCATTGAAGATTCATCAAGTACATCTTGAAGTTGTGAAGAATTTGAAGATAAATGTTGAAGCCAATCTCCCAGTGAAGATTAACAAGAAAAACTAGCTACTTTTTAGGGGAGCTTGTTGGGTCATTTAAGAAAAGAAAGCTATAAACCAAGGGGGAGATTGTTGGGTAAAAAATATAGTTTACACTTTACTTTTCTAGAAAAATGTATTTTTGTGTCTTGGATCGTAAACAACTTGGTGTTTATGGACGTATACATGTTTACGGCCGTAAACCCATTTACGGCCCATGTTCACCAAGCCCATATTCCTTTGTATATATATAGGTGTTAGGGTGAGGAGTAGCGATTGATGAATGAGAGAATAGAGAAACTAGAGAGCATTTTGTGTGTGTGAATCTTTTGTATCTGGAACTTTAACTCTAATCAATTCATACAGCAATTCATATTATTCTTCTTCTCCTTCTCTTCTATTTGATCTGACATCATCCATTTGATTGGGATTCCGCACCATTAAACGGATCTGATTGATACATAGGCAAATTAGGGACTTACAAACCTTTATGAATGAGGGACCCTTAAAATGTCCAGATCTACTATATTTAGCTCCAAAAACAACCTAAGCTCACCAAAACCAAGCAAAAAGGACTAAAATGGCCAAAATTCAACCCAAAGTAGATCTATATAATGAATAACCAAGGTAGAGACTCTATACCTCAGAAGTCTCGAAATGAAGATGCTAACATTGGATTTCTAAGCTCTTCCCTAGAAGTTGAGTCTTTCACCCTCTTCTTCTCTTGCACAAACCACAGAAAGTCTTCTTTTAAGCACCAAGCTTCACCCAAGGCACTCTAGGGTTTCATGAACGTCAAAAGAGGTGGTGGCCGAATTAAAATGACCAAAGGGGTGGTATAAGGTTGTTTATATAGGGTTGTTGGATTTGAGAACAACTATAATGCCAAAATGGTCGTGCCCTCCGGTGTTTCATGTTTGGCCCCTGTCTGTACATAGTAGTTGAAAAGTATTGATTGACACTTATATAATACAAGAAAAACAATATTGCTCATAATTAGTCGCAATAAATATTATACTAAAATCTAGCGGTAATGATACTAGGTTTCGTCAAAGGAAAATAGAATTGTTAGAAGCGAAGCGCTGCCTGAGTTGGGAATCATCACTTTAACAAGTGGGTGCATAGTTACTTTCATCTTATATATATATATATATATATATATATATATATATATATTAAGTATTTAATAGAATTACGTGCTATTGTGCATATTATTTGTTTTCTTGATATCTAAGCTGGATAAACAAAATATACATGTTTTTTTATTTAAACTATATATGTATATATATATATATATATATATATATATATATATATATATATATATATTATATATACCTATAAATATGATGGGTAAAGATTGGTGTTAGGGTACAAAGTTTTCCATGAATGACTTTGTAATGTTTGACTTTTGTAAAACCCACTTGCATGTGGAGTATTAGCCTTGTGACACATGAGAGATAAAGAGTGAGAGAGAGACATGTAAACACCTCTATAAATAGTGGGTTCATACCACTTGTAGAGGTGTGCTTGAGAGATGTAAAAGTGAGTGTGTAAGTGTGTGTTATTTATGTAGTCTAGATCTAGATCCTTTTTGTAACACCATATACAATCAATACATCTCTTGATCACCCAAATCACCATGTTCAATTGTGCAAGCTTTAATTCTGCATGCCAAACCATGTTCTTTGTCACTACAATTGATATCAGAGCGGGTCTTCAAGATCAAGGTGATTATTAAAGAACGATTCTCGGTTTGGCAATTTTTGTCACAATTTGAACAATTTTGGTGAGTCTCTCTCTATGATCTCTCTTAATTTCATTGAATTCGTGCGTTGCATTTTTTATTTGTGATCATTTGACTCACTGGATCAAATTTTTTTCTTGAAAAAACCCATTTGTTGTGATCCAATAGTTTTTCATTGATCAAAGCCCGATCCAATCTTATATTCGTTTGTTTTGATTCTCAATTGAAATTGTTTGTTTAAATCAAGATTTATACAAAAATCATATTGATTTTCAATTGAATTCTATTGTCGATTATATTCGAAGTCATATTGTGCCAAAAGTTTTTGATTCAATCGATTTGAGCCCAAATTCGAATCCATTACTGTTCGCATTATAAAACCCAAATTCAATGACAGTTTGGTTGTTATCAATTCATAAGTCCAATCCTATATACAATATTGTTCATAATTAGTTTACTTTAAGCCCATTCATATTTGATTTGATCCAAGATCTATTGATGTTAATCGGATATCAAGAGTTGTTCTTATTCGTCTGTATTCATTGAGGTCAAATATAAAAGTCAAAATCGACCTTTTGAAAATTTTGAAAATCGAAATTGGTATTGATTGACGGATCGAGTTTAGTTTGGTGTCAAAGGCTTGATGTTTTGGGAAGATCTATAGAACAAAGCTTGTAATTTTGAGATCATATTAAGATTTTGGAGATCTGCCAATGTTCGATTTTGTTGACTCTAATGGTTCATCGCATCTCATTTAAATGAAGAACAGGAATCGAATGGTGATTGTGAACTTGAGACAAAATATATTTCAAACGATTTGAAAATCGAATAATGGATATTGATTGGTTGATTTTGGATGTTGAGCAGTAGGAATCAAATGAAAATTGGGTTGATAGTCGAACATTCAAAAATTGTGTTCGACTAGAATGAACGTTTTTGTGGCCTGGAAGTTTTAGTGAAATCGATTTGAATATTGAATGGATTGAAATCGAATGGGAAGTTGTGATCAAAATTTGGATTCAATCTTGATTCGTAACTTTGTTGAAGTTGAAATCAAAGGGCAGATGAGTCAATAGTCGAAGCCTGATTTGATTTAGAAGTGATGATAATTTCGCATGTTTGAGAGTCGCTTATTTGGTTTCATTTGATTTCGACAGTCAAGAGTTATGGATATCAAGTCGATCTTGACTGGATTCGATAATTTGGGTCGAAGAACAAAAATCAAATGGATGTTGATTTTGGAGAGAATTGTAATAACGAAGGATTGTAAAGCTGATTTCGAAAGCTTGGGGTCTGGATTCGTTATTGGGATAGATATCAATTTGGTAGATGATTGTTGGTTATTTGATTTTGACGACGATGTATTAAACGCGAAGCCTGTGTTGGACGTTAATAGACAAAGGACGAATCGATGCCCCTTTATTGTTAACGAATACTTGAAATCTGGATTTCGCATGATTGGAGTCGATGATCTGTAAAAGAAAATTTTGATTTGGGTTGAACTGTGCAAAGCGAATCAGGGTATTTGTTGTTGTTGAATGAAAGAACGAAGCCTTGGTTATTAGATCGATGATTGGGTTCGCATATAAGATAGTGATATGGTTCGTTCGCATCCATGTTTAAGTAACGTGCGAAGCGTTCCTGTTATAACTCGTTAATGAAGAAGAAAACTTGATATGCAAAGCGATCGACCTGTATAACGTGCATTGGGGAAGAAAACAGAAGTTTCAAAAAGAGTCCCTGCAGTTTTGTAATATTGGCAATTTATACCCAACTTCACAAATGGGTAATAAAAGCTGAGAAATTGCAAAATTTTCAGTTATGGTCCCTGCAGTTTGTGCGAATTTACACATTTTACCCAGTTTCGCAAATGGGAGTGTGTTTCGCATATTTGGCTGTTTTTGGCGCAACGGGTCACTGTAGAATTTTGAAATTGACAATTTCTACCCATTTTTGAGAAATTTTGTCAAAGGCAATCTGGTAACGACAATAAAAATTGAATATATTTTGGGTTTTCCGGATTGAAGCACAAAGTTCATGCCACATGTTAAGGGAGAGTTTTGACATGAAAAATTCCGAATAGAGCACGTTCTTTTTCCTTGGAGTTTTATAATCAAATTTCGATTATAAAAAAGGGGGAGAAGTTTTATATGGAAATTCGAACTTGAAGTTTTCATATTACGCGGATTTGAAGACCAAAGTGATCTTGAAGTTTTGAAGCCACGAGATGATGCAATTGGAAGTTCGGAAGTGATGTATTCGAAATGGGTTTGGTTTATTGAAGATTTTTGGGGTGTGTTTTTATGCGCAACTTTGGGGTGATTATTTGAAGTTAATCATCCGTTGCTGCTCGGTTTGTATGGTCTCACATCCTAGAGCCCAAATTGAAGAATCATGGAAGAATTGAAAATTGAAGTTCGTTTCAACATGTGTCACCTTTGAGGCTCGAACCGCGTAGTGCTTGACTTTGGAAGATTTGAAGTGGGTCATTCATTCCTAACTTTGAGGGGGAGAATGTTAGGGTACAAAGTTTTCCATGAATGACTTTGTAATGTTTGACTTTTGTAAAACCCACTTGCATGTGGAGTATTAGCCTTGTGACACATGAGAGATAGAGAGTGTGTCACACCCCGAAAACCGAAGGCGGAAACATTTCCGGGGTTGACTCCATGTTGAGTATCAAATCCAATGCACATAGTAAGTAAAGTAAAACAACCATTACATTACATATAGGAAATTTTACATTTGTTTCAAAAGTAAGTTGTACACTTGTGATACATAGTATATATAAACAAAATGAGACAAGTCTTTTGCGCATTCCCACATGGAACAAAATGATCTTCGGGTACCTGTTCTAACGCTGACCTGAGAACACAAGCGGTTTGAAAATCAGCATAACGCTGGTGAGTTCATAAGTGGCTTTTGTTTTGTGAAAGTGTTCGAGTTTCCTTTCTGTTTCTGAAAATGTTACACACACCAAGAAAATCCCATATTTTCTTAAAAAGATTGGTTTTTGTTCTCAACATGTAAAGTATAGTTGTACACTGAAAACACGTTTACTCTTGTGAAAATGTACAGTTATGTTATCTGATTTGTTATACTGTTCTGGTTACGTACCAATGTATCCCCAGGAAAGTCCCATACTTTCCTGATTGTGTTTTACCAATTGTAGAAGATGTAAAGTTATCCGTTTTGTTACACTTTTGTAGTTATGTAAACGTTCCCCAGGAAAGTCCCATGCTTTCCTGAATGTTGGTTATCAATGTAAAATATGCATTCTGAAACCTGGTTATCTTGTAAAATGTGTTAAGTTATTCATTATTACTATTAAGTAAATCACTGTTATCGTAATTGCGAGTTCCATAACCATACGATAGCCTAGATATGGCAATAAGTAGTCCACATCACCTTATGACTTGCGTCACCCTTGAACCATTTCGGTTCGGCTGTAGCTAGCAGCCAGGTGTGGGGTAGTCAACCCCGTATAGATCTATACACTCAAGTCAGGCTCTCTAATCCCAGAGATTCTGGTTACGGGTGCAGTCCTCCACTCGCGTATCTCTGCGGAGTGTTCACCGAGGACGTGTCTCCAATCATACAGGACTAACAATTTACTAGTAATAATATGATAATCCTCCACTCGCGTATCTCTGTGGAGTGTTACCGAGGATATAAAGTGTACAAGTTTTATGTTTCAAAAGTTCTAATGACATGCTTTTAATTGATAAAATGTAGAAACCATTTGTGAAAAACATAACAGTTTATAAACCCATTTCACAAATAATATGTTTACGTGATCTGCATGTTCAAACGATTATCAGTTGTATCAATCAGTGTTAAAAGCATATAAAATGTGAAACACACATGAAAACAAGTATTGAGTACAAGTAACCCCTTGTACTTTACTTGTGTCCCCCCCTTGAAAATAGTGAAAAACAGTGAAAAAGGGTAGGGGTATGAACTCACTGCTTAATGTAGAGATCGAGTGTCAACGGATGCCCTGAACTCCTATGGCCCCTATTTTTCATGTGATGACACATAAATGAGTTAGAACTAAGGTTTTCCATGACTAAAAATGATGGGAAAACATCCTTAGGGCTTGGAATTACTAAGAACAAGTGTCCTATGATCCAAACTTAATGATTTATGCAAGTTTAGGGCCAAAAATGGGTATTATAGTGGGTGTATGGTCTTGAAAATGAGTGTGCGGCTGGCGAGTGCGGCCAGGAGTGTGTGTGAGGCAGCACACAAGAGTGTGCGGCCGTACAGAGGGTGTGTGCGGCCGTACACATGAGTGTGCGGCCGTACACTCCTCATTTGAGTCCATATGTTGATATTTGAAGTGTATGCTCTTCATACTTGGGAATTTTGAATGTATGCTGCCCCCATTTGAAGGTGTGCGGCCGTACACCTTCATGGGATGATGAATATGATGAATATAATGAGTTTTAAGCTTGGGATCCAATTGTTTACCACTATACTTAGCTTGAAGATGAAGTAGATCATGATTATGAAGCCTTCCAAGTGTTCTTGGTTGATGATTTAGAGAGAGAAAGTAGAGAGAGGGAAGAGAACATCTAAACGAATGAATGAAGAGGTATCCATCCATAAATTGAATTGGGTGTGAGGTTGAGGGTGTTTGCGGTTGGGTGTGTGGTCGTACACACAGGTGTGTGGCCGCACACACAAGTGTGTGGCCGCACACACCTTATTTGGTGATTTTGGCTCGATATTGTGATACTAAACACTCTCCAACCCTTCCTAAGACTCATATATAAATTATACTAAGTCTAAAGCACCCATATGGAATCACAAGATTTAATAAAAGACAATGAGCTCAAGTTTTAGTGTTGAAACACAGATCAATTACATGGGTTAGAAGTTTCGGGTTGTCACATTATCCCCCTGTTAGAGGGAATTTCGTCCCGAAATTCAAAATTAAGATACAAGTCAAGATACAAATCATGGATCTGGAAAGAGATGCGGATACTTCTGTTTCATCGAGTCTGCACGCTCCCAAGTGAACTCCGGTCCTCGCTTGGCATTCCAGCGGACCTTCACTAACAGGATGCGGCTTTGCTTTGTACGTTTGAATTCTCGATCCATGATTTCGATCGGTTCCTCCACGAAGTTGAGGTCTACATTGATCTCGATCTCGTCTAAAGTAATCACTAGGGTTTCATCGGATAGGCACTTCTTGAGATTTGAAACATGGAAGACGGGATGGATGTTACTGAGCTTGTGGGGTAAACGAAGTTTATAGGCTACCGGACCGATCCTGGCGAGGATCTCGAAGGGGCCAATGTACCTAGGGTTAAGTTTCCCATGCTTTCCAAAGCGTATCGTGCCTTTCCAGGGCGAGACTTTCAACAAGACACGGTCTCCGACTTGGAATTCCAGCGGTTTTCGACGGTTATCAGCGTAACTCTTTTGGCGATCTTGTGAAGCTTTCAATCGTTCCCGGATTTGGATGATTTTCTCAGTGGTTTCGCGGATGATTTCAGGGCCAGTGAGAGCACTGTCGGGGACTCGACTCTTGGCTAACTGTGTATCCCCCACCTCGGCCCAGCACAGAGGGGATCTACACTTGCGACCGTAAAGGGCTTCAAACGGGGCAGTCCTGATGCTGGTGTGGTAACTATTGTTGTACAAGAACTCGATCAAAGGTAGATGTGTGTCCCACAACTTTCCAAAATCAATGACACATGCTCTAAGCATGTCCTCCAGGGTTTGGATAGTTCTCTCACTTTGTCCATCAGTCTGAGGATGATATGTCGTGCTCATGTCTAGTTTGGTTCCAAGGGCTTTCTGGAGAGACTGCCAGAATCTGGAGGTAAACCTGCTGTCTTGATCAGAGATAATGGACGCAGGTACACCGTGTAGTCGAACTACCTCTTGGATGTAGATTCGCGTGAGTCTTTCCATCTTGAATGATTCTTTGATTGAGATGAAGTGGGCGGACTTTGTCAGACGATCACAATTACCCAAATGGTGTCGTACCCACTCGGACACTTGGGTAGTTTGGTGATGAAGTCCATGGTAAACATCTCCCATTTCCATTCGGGTATCCCGGGCTGTTGGAGCAGACCCGAGGGTTTCTGGTGTTCAACTTTAACCTTGGCGCAAGTCAGACACTTTCCCACGAACGTAGTTATCTCAGCTTTCAGGTTTGGCCACCAGTATTGTTTCTTGAGATCTAGGTACATCTTGTCCGAACCCGGGTGAACAGAGTATTTGGTCTTGTGTGCTTCCTCCATAACAATCTCCCTGAATCCTCCGGACTTTGGAATCCATATCCGATCCATGAAGCAGTAGACTCCGTCGCCCCTGATCTCAAGTTTCTTTTCCATTCCTCTTAAGGCTTCGATCAACGCGTTCTCTGGTTTGAGGGCTTCTAACTGGGCTTCTCGGATTTGCATGGGTAAGTTGGAATGGATGGTCATCGTCTAGTTCTTCACTTTGCAGACCGAACCTTCCTTTCGGCTAAGGGCATCTGCTACCACATTGGCCTTGCCGGGATGGTAACGGATTTCACACTCATAATCACTGAGTAGTTCTACCCATCGCCATTGCCTCATGTTCAAGTCCTTCTGATCAAAGATGTGTTGCAGGCTCTTGTGGTCAGTGAAGATCGTGCACTTGGTTCCGTAGAGGTAATGTCTCCAAATTTTCAATGCAAAAACTACAACTCCTAATTCGAAGTCATGCGTGGTGTAGTTGATCTCGTGTGCTTTCAGCTGTCTAGAGGCATAAGAAATTACCTTTCCTCTTTGCATAAGCACACAGCCTAAGCCTTGATTGGATGCATCGCAGTAGACAACGAAGTCCTATGTCCCTTCGGGTAGGGACAGAACAGGCGCGCTGCACAAGGCTTTCTTCAACGTCTGGAATGCGGTTTCTTGCTTATCACTCCAACAAAAGGGTACACCTTTCTGTGTTAGAGTGGTTAAGGGTTTGGCGATTCTGGAAAAGTTCTGGATAAATCTCCGATAATAGCCGGCGAGACCCAAGAATTGTTGAATTTCTGTGGGTGTCTTCGGTGCCGACCAGTTCTCTATCGCTTTAATCTTGGAAGGATCTACATGAATACCCTCCTCACTTACCACGTGACCGAGGAAAGTTACCTTCCGAATCCAGAACTCACACTTGGAAATTTTCGCGTACAACTTCTCGGATCTAAGGGTTTCCAACACTAGCCTCAAGTGTTGTTTGTGATCTTCTTCGCTTCTGGAGTAGACAAGTATGTCATCAATGAATACAATGACGAACTGGTCCAGATAGGGATGACACACCCGGTTCATCAGGTCCATGAACACTGCCGGTGCGTTAGTTAGACCGAAGGGCATCACTACGAACTCGTAGTGTCCATATCGATTTCTGAAAGCTGTTTTGGACACATCACTCTCATGAACTCGTAGCTGATGGTACCTTGACCGAAGGTCTATCTTGGAGAAGTAACTGGCTCCCTAGAGTTGATCGAAGAGATCATCTATTCGCGGAAGAGGATATCGGTTTTTGATGGTCAACTTGTTTAGCTCGCGATAATCGATACACATCCGAAAGGATCCATCTTTCTTCTTGACAAACAATACCGGAGCTCCCCAAGGTGAGGAACTCGGTCTAATGAATCCTTTACTAAGCAACTCATTGAGTTGGCTGGATAAATCCTGCATTTCTACTGGAGCTAAGCGATACGGAGACTTCGCTACGAGAGTAGCTCCAGGAATTAGGTCAATACGGAACTCGACCTGACGCTCGGGAGGAATTCCTGGAAGCTCTGCAGGAAACACATCAGGAAAGTTACAGACTTCGGGGATGCTCGCGAGGTCTTTAACTTCCTGTTTCTCGTTGATTACATGGGCCAAGAATGCAATGCACTCCTTTCACAGGAGCTTTTGAGCTTTGATGCAGGAAATGATACGAAGATTGGAATTGAGTTTATCGCCATAGATTATGAGAGTTTGATCCAAAAGAAGGTTGAGACGGATGGATTTTTCAAAACAGAGGATATCAGCATGATTGGGACTCAACCAATCCATGCCAATGATGACATCAAAGCTCTTTATGGAAACCGACATGAGATCGATAGGAAATGAATGGTCGTTCAGGGTAAGGGTACAACCTATGAATATCTAGTTAGCGCTTTCTTTCTCACCGTTAGCCATATCGACGGTAAACGTTTTAGTTAAAGGTTGGGGATTATGTTTTAGTTTATGTTTGAACGAATGACTAACAAAGCTTCTTTCAGCACCCGAATCGAAAAGAATACTAGCATATGAGTTGTCGAGAAAGAACGTACCCGAGACAACAGTGGGATCGGCAACCGCTTCCTTCTGTCCTATGGCTAGGACTCTCCCGGTGATATCGGCTGTAGACTTCTTGGGACAGTCCCTTTTAAAATGCCCAACCTCTCCACAGTTATAGCAGGCTTGACCAACGCCTGCTCCAGATGATTGATTGTCCGATTGGGCCGAAGCTTTACAGAATCGGACCGTGTGCCCCTTCTTACCACAATTGGTACATGATAATTCTCGGCAGGGGCCGGGGTTGTGATGGTATTTGCACTTGTCACAGAGGGGAAGATTACCAGCATACCGGCTGGTAGGAGTTGGAGCTGTGGATCCCACAACAGAAGCAGCAGCAACGGGGGTAGTAGCAGCATGGACTGCTACTGTTTGCTGTCTTTTGGAGGACCCTTGGGAAGATTGACCTTTCTTCTTCTTCCAGAAATTTTTTTTCTCACCACTACTCTTGGTCGGCTCAGGAGTAGTAGTGGTTTCCTCGACATCATCACTGTGATCAACTAGGGTTTGGGCTAAAGTCTTGGCACTATCATAGGTATCCAGACGAGCAGCTAAGACATGACCCTTTGTTGGTTGAGTTAACCCCCAAATGAACCTCTCGATCTTTTTACTTTCAGGAGTGACTAGTCCCGGGCAGAGAAGTGCGAGATCATCGAATCGGGAAGTGTATGCAGCAATGTCGGAACCTTTCATCTTCAGGTTCCAGAGCTCGTGCTCTAGTTTCTGCATTTCACCATGGGGACAGTACTCAGCAATGAGGAGTTCTTTCATGGCTTCCCCATGGCATTGGCTACGGGTAGGGTCAGGGATTTGACTCGGCCATTCCACCAAGTCAAGGCTTTGTCGAGAAAGGTACAGGCTGGGAATTTGACCTTATCAAATTCCGCACAGGCACAGATTTCAAAAAATGGATTCGATTTTCTCGAACCATCGGGATAAGGAAATGACACCTCCAGTGCCATCGAAGGATGTTGGTTTCGCATTCATGAAGTCCTTATAGGAACCCTCCTTTCGGTGTCCCTGATTGCTTTCTTGATCCTGAGTTTGAGTACCACCTCCTGAACCACCGGAACCACGAGTGTTTAATTGGGACATAGCAGCTGCCACTGCGTAGGTAACAACTGCCTAAAATACCACGGGATCAATTTCAGGAGGAGGTGGTGGCGGAGGGTTGTTGGTCTTGGAGCTGGGTCTCTTTCTGGGAGGCATCTTGATCTAATAAGATCAAGAAAGAGAGGATGATAAGTCCTCTGAATCGAATCAAGAGATATGACAGATATATATTCCGAATAAGCGATAAAGCAGGAAAGAGTTATCAAAGCAGGTAAACTATCGCTAACGGAATGATCAAGGATCTATACGTAAACGAGGATTTCTACAAAGGATTGGCTCGAGAAATACTCCCATAGTATTTCATGATTTGCTACGACACTGGCTCAATGTTTGTGGTATTAGGGTAAGTTTTAGGCATGCTGCATACCACAGTCACTCCCAAGCACATGTTGGTCGTGTCTTGAATGAATATATTTGGCCAGGCTATATTGATCCTAGACACGACTACATAACTGCCCAGGTTTAACCGTAGTACACAACACCCATTTACTTATGTTTTGTTCTACTTGTATTTACGGATCTCGATGGTTCGGTATACTTGTATACTTTTGAAAATACTTATAGTTTGAAGATACTTTTAATTCAGAGCACTTAGGCCCTTTTAGTGTTTATAGTTTTATACCATGTAAGGTTTGGTATACTTTATTCACTATAAACAAGGGCTCTGATACCAATCTATCACACCCCGAAAACCGAAGGCGGAAACATTTCTGGGGTTGACTCCATGTTGAGTATCAAATCCAATGCACACAGTAAGTAAAGTAAAACAACCATTACATTACATATAGGAAAGTTTACATTTGTTTCAAAAGTAAGTTGTACAGTTGTGATACATAGTATATATAAACAAAACGAGACAAGTCTTCTGCGCATTCCTACATGGAACAAAATGATCTTCGGGTACCTGTTCTAACGCTGACCTGAGAACACAAGCGGTTTGAAAATCAGCATAATGCTAGTGAGTTCATAAGCGGCTTTTGTTTTGTGAAAGTGTTCGAGTTTCCTTTCTGTTTCTGAAAATGTTACACACACCAAGAAAATCCCATATTTTCTTAAAAAGATTGGTTTTTGTTCTCAACATGTAAAGTATAGTTGTACACTAAAAACAGGTTTACTCTTGTGAAAATGTACAGTTATGTTATCTGATTTGTTATACTCTTCTGGTTACGTACCAATGTATCCCCAGGAAAGTCCCATACTTTCCTGATTGTGTTTTACCAATTGTAAAAGATGTAAAGTTATCCGTTTTGTTACACTTTTCTAGTTATGTAAACGTTCCTCAGGAAAGTCCCATGCTTTCCTGAATGTTGGTTATCAATGTAAAAGATGCATTCTGAAACCTGGTTATCTTGTAAAATGTGTTAAGTTATTCATTATTACTATTAAGTAAATCAATGTTATCCTAATTGCGAGTTCCATAACCATACGATAGACTAGATATGGCAATAAGTAGTCCACATCACCTTATGACTTTCGTCACCCTTGAACCATTTCGGTTCGGTTGTAGCTAGCAGCCAGGTGTGGGGTAGTCAGCCCCGTATAGATCTATACACTCAAGTCACGCTCTCTAATCCCAGAGATTCTGGTTACGGGTGCAGTCCTCCACTCGCGTATCTCTGTGGAGTGTTCACCGAGGACGTGTCTCCAATCATATAGGACTAACAATTTACTAGTAATAATATGATAATCCTCCACTCGCGTATCTCTGTGGAGTGTTATCGAGGATATACAGTGTACAAGTTTTATGTTTCAAAAGTTCTAATGACATGCTTTTAACTGATAAAATGTAGAAACCATTTGTGAAAAACATAACAGTTTATAAACCCATTTCACACACTACTAGAAAAATAGCCTTTTACGACGCGCAAACCATGACACTCATTAATTTATGTTACGCAACCGACAGTGACATTAAAAATGTGTCATCTATTTAGAAAATTTAAGGATTTAGGTCACGCATTATTGCGCGCCCTTAAATTATTGTCATAAGAAAAAAAAATTAAAAACACGGAGGGCGCTGTATCTTAAATGCGCGCCCTCTGGAGGTGTCGCTTTATAATTTTTATGAACACGCGTTCTTTAGTTACAAGCGGGAAAAGAAAAGCCGAAAAAATTAGAAAAGCCCGCTAACTCTTTGACCTAAGCGTTTTGACGCATCTTTCATTCTCCTCACACTGTTGTGCAACCTTTTCCAAGGTTACAATTTCATCTCCATCTCTCGACTTCATCATCTCAATGAAGAAAAAAGGCTACTGATTTCCATTATCTGCTTCATCTCTGCTGTGATTTCACCTGCTTCATCTTTGTTGTTCTTGAAAATACTCGCCAACAGTGTTCTTGCACTATTCCTTGACCTTCTTCTTTCCGTATTCTTTTCTCCACAATATCTTCAAATACATTCTCTCAAATACATTCTAGAAAAATCATTTTTTCTCTCTCAAGAACCCTAGCCGTCACTCACACCACCATATTTGTAGTGTGTTCTGTTCAGATATATATATGCATCGATGAAACAAGGAACCATGATATGGAAGGCAACCCAAGTATTAACTCTTCAAGATTCAGGCCCCTGACACCCCATTTACATCAGACTACCAACACCACTGCAAACAATGGATGTTGGTGGTTTGGTCTCACACCTTCTTTACTATGGGATACAGATCCTAACCATCTGACCTCTCTCTCTCTCTCATGACGAAGAACACAATTTGAAGGTTTATTAATCAAGAATGATTGGTTATGGTTATGATTTAAAAGGAAAATAAAAATGCAGTTGAGGTAGCTGGATCATTTTTTATCATGGGACTTGCGATTGGAGGGTTTTAGGCCCAATTATTCTTCTAATTTCAAATTACAGGTAGGTAAACTGAATATATCAGTCGATATCGATGGAGGGTTTGCGACAACCAAGGTAATAATTTTGATTTGCTTTTAGTTGGTGTTTCTCTTACTGGTACCCTTCTTTCACATTCTCAAATTATGTGTTCTTCTGTGTGGATTTGTTTGAAATTTGAAAGAAAGCTTTATGAAGCACTCCAACTGCTCGATGAAATGCTTGAACCAGGTTTTCGGATTCATTCCAGTCAGTTATTAGATCGTGCATTACTACATTTAATCTCGATTTAGTTGTGGATTTTGTTGACTTAATCTATGTTATGAGCATATTGGATCATATTTAAATTATTATGTTATTGAATACATGCTAAACTTCAATGTATGTATAGCCCATATAAAGTTTAAGAGATAGACGGTTATATGCAACTTCATTGAACAAAGAAGAGTTACAAATAGTTATGTCAAATTGACTATAGTCATAGTAAAAGAGATTTGATTTTGATGTGATTTTTTTAATAAGGTGCCTCTAAATAAATGTGAAAATTTAAGGACTAGGAAATAGGACAACCTGGGTTAATTTATATAAATTGTAACAGAATCCTCATATGATATTCTCCTTCCTACAGACTCGCGCCTATTTTGTCACCTGCCTCATGGTATCATATCCTAGGCTATTTTCTGTTTTTTAGGAAAAGAATATGGTCTTTTCCAGAGAGCTTCTTGTCGCCTCTTGATTTGGTTGCTGTTCCAGGAGACAATAAGATGACATCGCTCCTCACCACCTCCTGCTGATGGCACACATTTTCTCTTTACTACTTGCCAAACTTCAAAGTTTCTTTCATCATATCACATGAACCATTAGAAAATTAATTTGAAGGCCTGTAGCCATCTCTCTCTCTCTCTCTCTCTCTCTTCACCCTTTTCTCCCGATTTTTTAGGTCCAATATTTCTTTGTTCATCGTCATTGCTGCTTGTTACCTATCTATGGCCACCATGAAATATTGAATAAACCAATTTTTATTTAATTTGGTTGAATACAGGTAGTTGTTTCATTCAAAATTTGGATCTTTTTATCTTCCTTTGTTTAGATTATAATCCAGTTGGGTTGTATCCAGTATATAAGTTTATGGCTTGTTATATGTCAGTAGTTATATATGATAGTTATAATTCTGACCTTACCATGTTCAAATACCGGGCTTATCCCTTTTGTATTATGTATCTTCAATTCGGTTTATTTTTTGTAATATAGCCTTTCTAGATTTTGTAATTTTCTAATTGGAGTAATTTATTTTTGTATTGTTTTAAGCATAACTTTGTGTTTAAACACTAATTCCAATGGGTTATTGTAGGTTGCTGTTCAGGCAGACATCAAGCTTCTCCACCAGCCTTGCCAGCAATAGTTACCTTCTGTGTCCCTGAGTACCTGTACAAGAATGACAACCTTACATCTTGAATGACAACCTTACCCTTGATGCACCCTTTAACTTCTCTGTTGTGGAAGGGCAGTATCATAATTATGTTTATGGGCATGAATATTACATATTTTTCTTTTCTTATCTCAGGCCAAATGACTTTCATGATTTTGCAGAGTATTTTGTACAAATAAGGTGGAGGTAGAGGTGTTGCACTAAGGTTATTAATAGATTTTCTTGATATTGGTCATTGACTGAAATACCCTTTCCTAAAGGTTAATTTTCTTTTCATGCTCAGGCCAAATGACTTTCATGATTTTGCCGAGTATTTTGACTGAAATACCCTTTCTTAGGTTGTATTTCATATTGGAGTAGACAACAACCTAACCACGGCCACACGGAAGCATTTGCTAATATTTATCACCCGCCTCAACCGATAACCACTGGTGTAGTTGACCCATTGGCTGGTGGTGGACTGGGTAGTGTGGACATTGTGGGACCTGCAGCAGCAGTTAGTGTCTATCAGTAGCAACAACCCCAACAACCTCAAATCAACTGGCCTAACAACTACTAAAGTAACAAACTTCAACAAACAAAACCCAAAACCCAAAAAGGTATGAATGGATGGAATTGGATTATTAGGGATTTGAGTTGAGTGTAAATCATCTTATATAGGAGGGAGAGGAGGTTGGAAGTTTTGATAGAAGAGATTATGTTATTGTTGGAGGATATATATATATATATATATATATATATATATATATATATATATATGTTGGGATTAAAACCCGAATTGAGATTTGATGAACAAGATGCAGAAAATAAGAACAAACACAAATATGAAGATTATGTCGAATGATCACTCGATTTATTCAAACAAGAGGAATAAATTACACTTTCTGCATAGACTAAAGAATCTAACACTACATAAGAAACCTCACGTGGCGGCTACATTTTGCCTCACTCTTAACCCTAATAATGAATAATACATGACTATTTATAGGGAAAAGACAAGTCTTGGGCTTTTAACCTACACTTCATCAAGGGGCCCATTGTCATCATCCATGGAGTGCTTTGAAACCCTACAATCTCCCCCTCAAAGTATGGAATGGATGACAATGCTTTAACTTCCAAAACAAGCATCTAGCAAATAAAAAGTTCTGCAACCAAGAATATATGAAGCAATCCACGAATCTTGATTCTTCAATAGTCTTCAAACACGGGCTCTAGGATATATAAATCAAGCACTGAAGTAATGTCTTTAAACTTCATTTTCGAATGTAATCCCAAAGAATCTTCATGAAAACCAAACCCGCCATAAAAACCCATTTCAGAACAAAGAAACCGAATCACTTCTTGTCTTTGAAGAGCTCCCCCTCCAAGTCACAATGATCTTCAAATAAGCTGATGATATAAGCCATCAAAAAATATCATGTAACAACCCAAACTTTAAGATTCGTAATGCCACTTGATCGAGAAAATACTAGAAGTCGTAGGTATAACAAGTCCTTAGCAGAGCTCGATAAATAACTTCCGCTGTAAAGGATACTTCTCTGTAAAAGCTTTAGCAGAGCTCGATGAAGAACTTCCGCTGTAAAAGCTACCTTCATAATTTTACCACAAGCTTTATCAAAAATCTTCAACTTTGAAAAGTCATAAATTCAATTTCGAATGGCCATACCAAATTCTCCACCGATTTATAATCGAAAACGTGATTATAAAGCCTTCTTATGGTCATGAGAATGATCTTGAATGGATAAAAATTAACTATGCTCCCCCGTGACAAAATAATATACACAATAAAGTATAAAATCCGAAAGTAGTCGTGAAAATTTGACGTTATCACGAAAAACGACTTTCCGAACCGCCAAGACTTGATGGAATCTTTATTTTTCTGTTCACGAAAAAAGATATGTGCATTAAAGAATTCAATACTATTCACCAGCCCTCAAATTTGCAAAGTTTTCGAAAAATGGGCTGAAACTTTCACTTTGCTGAAATTCTGGGATTGAAAACGTAATTCTGCATCAATTTCCCCTTTTAATTGTAACAGTTTCTGGAAATGGACCAAAATTGCCACGCTTTGAAGACAACATGAATCAAAAGTGTCTAATTAATGAAGTTTCAGGACCAAAAACGTAACTTGATATCTCCTTCCCCAATTAGACGTCTGATTAAAAGAACGGCAACAGCTACTCGATTCCAACGATCTGAAATAATACTACCAATTACGAAACCTTCGCACTGAAAAGAAAAAATTGTTCCAATCGTTTTCGTTCTGAACCGTTCGTAATTTTGAGCATATGTTCGTTCCGAATCAATCCATCCACTTACACTTCCGATTGCGAGCATATTCCGATTGCGAGCCATATTCCGATTGCGAATTCAATGATGCCAAACTCCGAATCAATCAATCGCTCCGAGCACACAGTTGCGAATTCGAGTCTAGTATTATTTCTGATTGTGATTCGGTTCGCTTCTAGTCAACAATATCAGTTCCGATTGATTGAAGCCCTGATTACGAGACCCACTTGACGATTTTGAACAGGTCTTCAAAACAATTACGAATCATTTTAGTTCCTGAACACAAAATTTTGACTTTAATCGATGACAAGAAATTACGAACACGACCATTCCGATTCCAAATCCAATATCATTCGTTCCGATTATAGTCACGATTCTGATTTTGACTTTTTCGTGTTACCCATTTTATTACGAACCAAAAGAACATGAAGCACCACAATTTGATTTTGACTTTTTGCATAGACTACCAAACACCAGTTAACGCCAAATAACAAAATCAGTTGTTCTCAATTCAAATATCCATGCTAAAAGAGTTGAATACCAAATCAAACAACACATTCAATCAACCTTCACATGTTCTTCGTCATCTAGACCCATGTAGTCGTTCACCAAAAACGATAAATCTCAAAAATCCATGAGGTAACCAATTGCAATAAATTAGAACAAGAAATCTTCTCCAGTTGGATCGATTTTGAAGGAACGTAAGATGGATGAGACTCAATTTGCAAACAAGAACATTCGAATGTCCAACACATCACAGACGATTTTCAGATCCGGTCATCAATCATTGAAACAAATCAGAAATTGAAGAAAAGATACTAATCTCTATGAACAATCGAATCTCAAACATACATCAATTGATTGAAACATGTATGTGAAACCATGGTTGGAAGACTATATTGTCTATGATGGATGGTAAAAACCAGTAACCGGAACCAAGAACGAGGAAGCAAAAAAAACTTAGGCTTGAAGAAATCGGATGAACAGTAACGATTAAATCTTTAGGCTAAATCGGAAGAAATTGATCCATGAAGCAATAAATTAATTTTGGACCAATCGATTGATTAGATCCAAACAAAATACGAATCAGATTAAGAAAAGAGAAAAAAAATACCAAGATAAATAGTGATGAACAGTAACGTAATTCTCCATGAACAATTGCTTGAAGGATTTTTATTCCAAAACGTCAAAATACCAAAAATCTTCACTAACTTGTGCAGAAAATCATCAAATCAAGAACCGACACTTCAAAAATCAATAGATCTTCAAAAACCCGCTCTGATACCACTTGTTGGGATTAAAACCCGAATTGAGATTTGATGAACAAGATGCAGAAAATAAGAACAAACACAAATATGAAGATTTTGTCGAATGATCACTCGATTTATTCAAACAAGAGGAATAAATTACACTTTCTGTATAGACTAAAGAATCTAACACTACATAAGAAACCTCACGTGGCGGCTACATTTTGCCTCACTCTTAACCCTAATAATGAATAATACATGACTATTTATAGGGAAAAGACATGTCTTGGGCTTTTAACCTACACTTCATCAAGGGGCCCATTGCCATCATCCATGGAGTGCTTTGAAACCCTACAATATATATATATATATATATATATATATATATATATATATATATGATACATATAAACAAAAAAAAGATGAATTCCTCTTGTAACCGATAAAAGCGACCATTTTTTAAAAGGTAAAGAGTGATGAGTACTTATATACTTAGATGATGCAGGGAAGACACTTTCAGTAGGCTGCAAGTTAGTATATTTGACATCCATAACCTTGCACTCTTGGCATGTGGAAGCTCATGAGTTTCTATTAATGTATAAACAGGGGTGCAATTTGCATTTGGTCTGCTTCATACAGGTTCTGGAGTTAGATGGACTCTTGTGGATTTTCTTCGAGGCCATGGTGATGAACAAATAAGTGCACTCTCATGGAGTCCTGATGGAAGATATCCTAAGTAGCTTTTGTTTTGCTTGCATGCTGCATGCTTTTCTTATTCAGTGCTACTTTGATCTATTTTGAAATGTTGATTTTTAGAGTCTTTTTGCATGACCAAATTTAATATCCAGTTATATTATAATGCTTCCCTTAACGTATCTTCACATATGTAGCATCTGCTTCATATGAGAGCTCATCGTTCACAATGTGGGATTTTGCTCAAGGTATATTCTTATGCATGTTGAGTTTTTCAATATTCCCTAGAAAAGTTAATCATAACTATGCTCTTGTTGGTTTTTTTAAAAGGAAGTTAAAGGCGTATTTCTCTTTTGATATGTAAAAAAGCTAATGGATTAGAACTTACTAGAGATTATGTTAAAACGATGATCTTTCTTCATATATTGAGCTTGATATAAGCAATTCTTGTTGTGGGTATTTGTACAGGGGTGGGCACACCCATTCAGCGAGGATTAGGGAGAATATCACTGCTAAAGTGGTCTCCTACTAGAGATTACTTCTTTGGTGCAAAATTGTAATGTTATTTATCATTGGAATCAAATGTATTCAGTTGATATATTCATTCAAGCACATATTAAAAAAACTTTGGCACTAAAGCAACTATCATGTTGTTATGTAGTGATGGAACATTCTATCTGTGGGAGACAAACACATGGACATCAAAACTCTGGTATTCAACAAGTGGCTTTGTTACGGTTAGTTTTTATTGCATATACAATATTGGTCCGGTGCATGTAGATATGTCATGTAAAATTTTTGTAGTATATTTTTCATGTGTAACAAACACATCATTAGGGTTTATCTTAGTGATGAAGTGATGGAGCCTTTAACAAAATTTTATCCTCATACATCCAATTAACCTAGAGCCCATAAGGACAATGATCATAAGACAGAACATACATTTTTTTTGTCTTTGATTGTTTAAAGTTATGGCTATTTTTAATAGTATTGGGGCATGTTCATCATGCAGGGTTCTGAAGGAGAAACCAAACTTGAGAAAGAGAAAGTGGGAGATGTATGTTAGTTATGGTAGAGCTAACAAATGGTTCTTCAGGTATGCAATACTCTAGGCATAATTATAATATAAAACTATAAAAAAATTCATTTTTTGATATATATTTTTTGTTTTGTTTTGCAGAGGATACTAAAGAGAAAATCTTGCAAAGGATATTTTTTGTTTTATTTTGCAAAGGATACCCCTCATATTTTCCCAAATTACCCCTTCCTCTACAATGTTTTTTTGTTTCTGTGTATTTTGTGCATTAGATAAAGTTGATGAAAGAAAGGAATATGAAGCCACCTGATTCAAATCTTGCAGCATTATCAGCAAAATGCAGTAAAGACTTGGAGTTGAATTTGGCTAAGTCATTCTTGAGTGAGATGGGCCAATGTACAACTGCTTATCCATATAATCAGCTGCTTGGAGCATTAGTCTTAAAGAATTATGAAAGGCAAGATGCAACTTTACTTAGTAGGAATTTGATGTAGAGTAGATTAGATGCAAGTTTAGATATTGTAAAAAATAGAATTGTATGACATTAAATTTTATGCAATGGATTGTATTTTTTGTATATGATATTTTATTTCTATTATGAGACATTAAATGCAAATTTAATTTAAAAATTAATAAATATATAAATATATTTTTTCTTTAACGTTTAAAATTATGATACGCAAAAATGTGTGTCATCTTCATTTATGACATGGCCTTTCTTGACAGGGGCTTCCTTGATACGCATTGCGTGTTATAAACACGCGCGTCGTAAGGTTACGACACGCAAATGCGTGTCGTCTTCCTTTATGATAGGGCCTTCCTTGATACGTATTGCATGTCATAACCGCGCGTCGTAAATGCGCTTCATAAATGTGCGTCGTCAAAAGCGCGTCGTCTCTCTTTATGACAGGGCCTTCCTTGACGCGTATTTGCGCGTCGTCTAAGCCCTTTATGACGCGCAATGAGCGTCGTAAAAGGCTGTTTTTCTAGTAATGACAAATAATATGTTTACGTGATCTGCATGTTCAAACGATTATCAGCTATATCAATCAGTGTTAAAAGCATATAAAATGTGAAACACACATGAAAACAAGTTTTGAGTACAAGTATCCCCTTGCACTTTACTTGTGTTCCCCCCTGAAAACAGTGAAAAACAATGAAAAAGGGTAGGGGTATGAACTCACCGCTTAATGTAGAGATCGAGTGTCAACGGATGCCCTGAACTCCTATGGCCCCTATTTTTCATATGATGACACATAAATGAGTTAGAACTAAGGTTTTCCATGACTAAACATGATGGGAAAACATCCTTAGGGCTTGGAATTACTAAGAACAAGTGTCCTATGATCCAAACTTAATAATTTATGCAAGTTTAAGGCCAAAAATGGGTATTAGAGTGGGTGTATGGTCTTGAAAATGAGTGTGCGGCTGGGGAGTGTGGCCAGAAGTGTGTCTGAGGCAGCACACAAGATTGTGCGGCCGTACAGAGGGTGTGCGCGGCCATACACAGGAGTGTGCAGCCGTACACTCCTCATTTGAGTCCATATGTTGATTTTTGAAGTGTATGCTCTTCATACTTGGGAATTTTGAATGTATGTTGCCCCCATTTGAAGGTGTGCGGCCGTACACCTTCATAGGATGATGAATATGATGAATATAATGAGTTTTAAGCTTGGGATTCAAGTGTTTACCACTATACTTAGCTTGAAGATGAAGTAGATCACGATTATGAAGCCTTCCAAGTGTTCTTGGTTGATGATTTAGAGAGAGAAAGTAGAGAGAGGGAAGAGAACATCTAAATGAATGAATGAAGAGGTATCCATCCATAAATTGAATTGGGTGTGAGGTTGAGGGTGTTTGCGGTTGGGTGTGTGGCCGTACACACAGGTGTGTGGCCGCACACACCTTATTTGGTGAGTTTTTGCCCGATATTGTGATACTAAACACTCTCCAACCCTTCCTCAGACTCATATCTAAATTATACTAAGTCTAAAGCACCCATATGGAATCACAAGATTTAATAAAAGACAATGAACTCAAGTTTTAGTGCTGAAACATAGATCAATTACATGGGTTAGAAGTTTCGGGTTGTCACAGAGTGAGAGAGAGAGACATGTAAACACCTCTATAAATAGTGGGTTCATACCACTTGTAGAGGTGTGCTTGAGAGATGTAAAAGTGAGTGTGTAAGTGTGTGTTATTTATGTAGTCTAGATCTAGATCCTTTTTGTAACACCATATACAATCAATACATCTCTTGATCACCCAAATCACCATGTTCAATTGTGCAAGCTTTAATTCCGCATGCCAAACCATGTTCTTTGTCACTACAATTGGTAGATGAAATAAATGATGAGCGATGAATTAAAATGATGAGAGGTCTCAATGTTTAAGATGATTTAGTCATCTAGCGGAGTATAGATGACGGCCACAGACTATTCCAGATAGTCTAGTGGAACGCTGGCAGGCTCGCAACCTATAGGTGTTTGTGAATGATGTGTTCACTGGTGTACTCCATCCCCTTCACGGTTACCTTACTGACATATATTGTTGAGGAGTCCCCTATGTCGTATTGTCATCCCGATGATGATCCTTAGGTTAGGTCACATAATTTAGATGTTCTAGGGACAGAAAGTAAGGATAACGAGAATGGGTAATCAGGTTGATTGAACTGATGAAATTAATAAACTTAATTATTGTGGGTTGAAAACCCTATGTGCTCACCAGACTTCCAAGCCTGACCCACTCAGTTTCTTGTATACAGGTAGTGGAAAGAGAGTACAGGAGCGATGATATGACGATAGATCAATGGATTATAGGCCACTAGAATAATAGATGTTGTAAGGCCTATGTTATTTCTATTTATGCTTTTGATCTATATTAACAATGACATCCTGAGGTTTTTAATATAATGAAAATGCATTCCTTCGAAAAGGCTTGTTAAATCCTTTATCATATTTTTTGGAACAAATTCCGCAACATTTTTCTTTAAAAGTATACTCTGATTTTCAAATAAAGCATAAACAAATTGGTCTTTTTTGGCTGAGAAAATTAGGATGTCACACCTCGTCAACAACAAAGGTTGCATAATGGATATGGTTGATCTTAATGGCAAGCTCTGGGTGTTCGATCAGTTTGTTCATAATACGCACGACTCCAGCCCACAAGAGCCAATCTCGATCACGGTGTAAGGCCTCAGCTTCAGCTCGAATTTCCTCGATGAATTTGTCACGATCAGTGACGTCTCGCTTAAGGCTCTTATGTTAAATCATTAATCCATCGTCTCCCTGTACCAGGGAATCTACTTTAGCTTCCAGCGTGGTCCGTACCACTTCGTCAGCAGTCTTCTCCAATGCCAACAAAACATACTTCTGATCGAAATTGCGAGCATCTTTCTCAAGCTCAGTGATCTGATGCTTGAGCTCAGTCTCTTGAATAGCAAAACTAGCATGCATAACCACCATCACATGCAGAAGTTGGATTCGTGGGGGAGCCGAAGACAAAGTAGAACATGGCTTGTGCGGCAACGTACGACATATTATGGACTAGTGCATCGCTACCCACCGCATCCATATCAGTGATGGTGTTCGGTGGAAAGGCGTGGTGGGTGAACTCTATGATATTGGTACGCATAGACAACCAAACTGACATAGGTTTTTGACCTATCTTCTACCAAAAAGGAGCCGTTCTGCAGATTCCAAGCAGGAACAAAGGGACCAGATCAAAGATTGTTTGAGGATGGAAAGACCTCCTCCGGAGGAGTCTGATGACACGAAGCCCCATCAGGGCAGAAAGACTGGGATTAGATTGTGAGACAAATTGAACTAGAACAATGGGTTGTGTAGATGCCCCTTGATTCACCTTAAACTGTTGTGTGTCATCATTGGGGATCACCACAATCGCCTCCGGAGTAGAGGAAATCGAGCTCAGTAGGCGGGCAAAATTCTGCCTCGACTAAATGCGCCTCCCGATCTTGAAAACATTAGAGGAGGCCTCCCTCATCGTCAAGATGGTTTGCCTCTTGGGCATGGACCACCGGACATCCAAGATAATGTCATCCATGCTATCCTCCACCATCTCAATGAGATTAGGATCAGTGATTGGAGCCGGTGTGAACGTAGTAATGGGTTGGTGATCAAAGGTCGCTCCCTAGAGGTTGTCGAAGAGCCTTCCAGGGCCAGTGTAACCAGAGTAGGATTCACGACGAGCTGATCAGCACGGTACGACAGAGGGAGAGCTTCGAAAAGATCGGTCTCACGATGCTCCAACTTCCCTCGATACCGCTTTCGCAAGACGTCATCCATGGACAAAAGGAACTCGACACCTGAGAAAGAAGAGATCGTAAGCAAAGTGGCAGCTATTCCTAGATCCAATTTTTATTTTTTTTATAAAAGGGGGGTGGAGGAGTAGAAGGAGAGCACAACAAAGCCACTTACCATCAATGACAGTGTAAAATATGGGCATTTTCCCCTGACTTATCGATGATGGACTCATCCCAACACCAGCAAGCAGGACATTCGATTACTCCTCAGGCTAGACCTGGATGGTCTTCAGAAGATCAACGGTAACCTGGTTATGGGGAAAAAGTTTTGGAGAAATATCGAAGAAGTTATTTGCTTTGTAGTGCTCGTGGCTAACTCGGTCCTGGTTGACCTACAACCATTTATCCTGCTAATTCTTGGGGGTTTTACCGTCAAGAACCAGGACATAACCACCGCGTTGAGTGGAGAGCTTATACTTGTCACCGGTAGTGCTAAACCGAAAAAAGAACTTGAAGACAAAAGAAGCAGGAAGCACACCATTGGCCTGGAAAGTCATCTCGAACGTCCACACTTTTGTTAACAGCGTTCGGGGTAAGCAATTGAATACTACATTCGTTCTTCTGAAGAAGCTCCCACTAGAAGTCAGTGAGAGGAAGGCGTAGACCAACATCGAAAGTCTTCAGGTAGATACCAACTTTGTCGGCAAAAGGGGAGAGAATTATTGAGTCAGTCTCCGAAAACTCCACGTTGTCAGCCGAGGAAAAACCATAAGCGTCAATGAGAAGTTCAAATTCAGCATTAGAAGGAGTAACACCAGGTAGAGCAACCATTGAAGCAGATGAGAAAATAAAGGAAACCTTGATGGACGAAAAAGGAAAGACGGGAGGAAAGGTTGAGCTAATAAGGAGGATCCCCAACTTTATAAGGAATAAGGAAAGTTGGGATATTCAAAATGCATGACGCAATGATGTAACTGACTTCCATAATGGGCAGCCACGTTGCTAGAAAAATTGAAGCATTGATTGAATAAGAACTCAACACTTGTACAGAGCAGTTAAGTCCAAAACATTATAGCTAGTCTAACTACAGTACAACTATTGGGCTAGGGAACTTGATGACGTGCCCCCAGCACGGGTTAGAAGTTGCGCTCAGACGCGCCAAAGAACTCCCCAAGACAGAACTACACCTAATAGAGCAAGCGTGACAGAACCTTGTTCCCGCAGATGCCACTAAGCGCAGGGCGCCCGCGGAGAAGGCCCAGAACCGCCAGGATCACCTTCTACTCTGCGACAAAGCATAACATGTCTAGATGACAAAAGGGATTCTCAATGCATTACCACCTGAACCAATTGTCATCTCTGACAGAACAAGGAGCATGATTGCTCAATCAGGGCGCCCGATCCTATCGAGTCTGCCTTTGTCTCATACAGATTGGCAGGAGACCTCAGTATAAAAGGCCTCATGTAGTGCCCGGAAAGGTAAGACACTCTCTCCCAATTAATCTCAAAACAATCCAAGTCTATCCACTGACTTGACCGTCAGAGCGTTTTCTCGGGATCCCTTCCCGGAAAACGGCTAACGGTTCCTCCCTATTGTGACCTTGTAGGTTCATCGGAGTAACAAGAATAAGTAAAGAGCATCACTAGAAGTCGAGGTCACATCACACGAGAACATCTATTAAATCAACAAGGTGAAAACAATTATTTGTCCACGTTAATCATACACAATTAAATACCTATAATCACATGTGATTAAATGTATAAGAAAAATTATTGAATCGAACAAAAATGAGTATTTTCCATATACTTCATATGCAATTAGATGCATATAATCACACGTGATTTATATGTAGCTAATCATATAATAATTTATATCGACAAGATTCATTTTCGTGTCGTTGATTCAATAGTTGTTATTTAGCAACTTTAATCATATGTGATTAAATATATGTAATCACATGTGATTAAATGTATCTAAACACATATGATTTATATGGATAAAATTCAATATTGTTTATATAAATCATACGTGATTAGATACATATAGTCACATGTGATTCCATACACAGTGCCAACTATTAAATTAATAACACAAGAATAAATATTTTCCATATAAATCATATTTGATTAACTACCTATAATCACATGTGATTATTCACACGAAACCAACTATTAAATTGAAAATGAGAAAATGAATATTTTCCACATAAATAATATGTGATTAAATACATATAATGACATGTGATTATGTATCTAATCAAATATGATTTATTTGGATAAAATTCAGTTTTTGCTTTCTCGATTCAATATTTTTTCTCTTTTATTTAATACATATGGTTATATATATCTAATCACATATGATTTATATGGACAAAAACGAATTGTGTCCATATAAATCGTATGTGATGAAATACATATATAATCACATGTAATTTTATACACGAGAACAACTATTGAATGAAGAACACAAAAACAAATATTTTTTTACATAAATCATGTCAATAAATATATAAAATCACATTTCATTAAATACACTAGACCAACTATTAAATCGAAAACGTAAAAATTCCACATAAATCATATGTATGTATGAACATGTGATTAAATACATGAGAGCAATTATTAAATCAAAAGAAAATAAATATACTTCATATAAATAATATGTGATTAAATACATATAATCACATGTGATTATATGTATCCAATCACATATCATTTATATGGACAATATTCATTTCCACGTTCTCGATTCAATAACTGTTATGTGTCCACCTTAATAATATGTGTTTAAATATATTCAATCACATGTTATTATATGTATCTAATCACACATGAATCTTTGAAAAAAAAAAACTAAATCTTATCCATATAAGTCATATGTGATTAGATGCATATAAATCACATGTGATTATATACACTGTAACATCCAGATTTCTAGGTACATTATTTATTCATTTATTTTGGAGATTTTGAGAGGGACTCGACGAGTTGATGCGTAGACTCGCCGAGTAAAATCGCGAATTTCCATCCGGGTTAATGACCGGACTCGACGAGTCGACTACTAGAATCGGCGAGTCCGTGCTGTTTAATGAAGCCCTAATTCCCAGGGATTGAGACTATTTAAAGGCCCTTATGGCCTTCAGTTGCGGCTACCATCTGATAGAGAGGAACCCCAGAGTGTGTGAACGTTTTGAGAGAGAAAGGAAGGCAGATCTATGGGTTAGAGGAACAGATCTGACCTCATGGCATGAATTCGCAGAGTCCCAAGAACAAACTCGACGAGTAGGGCTAGGGTTTCCCGTAGTTCATTCAGTGAGTAACTTGTCGAGTTGGGGAATGACTCAGTGATTCAGGGGGAAACAGAGGACTGGAGTTCAAGGCGGAACTCGCCGAGTTCTTCATGGGACTCGGCGAGTTGAGTCGGGGTGGCCCCGCAATTCATGCCCTAACCCGTCGAGCAGGGGAAAGGCTCGACATGTCATGAGAGGCTAGAGAGATAGTGGACACGTGTAGACTTGTTGAGTCGCCTAAGTGCACTCAACGAGTCGGGTCAAAGTTTGACCGTTGACTTTTGTTGACTTTTAGGGTTTGGTCAACAATGGGGTATTTGAGTCAAGAGAGGGGTAAAATGGTCTTTTACCCTTCTGAGGGTGCCAAGATAGGGTTGCGTCTAGTCTCAAGAGTTATATTTATGAGAGTATTTACTTTATGTGATTAGGCAGAGGCTAGATCGTATTTCTACCGAGTTAGAGATTTACCGAGACATCTGAGGTGAGTCTTCTCACTATACTTTACCTAGAGTGGTAACAGAGTTATGTGAAAGTGTATTTTAGAGTTATGTGCCAGTGTATTCGTATGCTATTTATATGTTGAGATTTATTTTGATATGTGATATGCATGATTCATAGTTTCCAGAGTTAGGACCAGTGGGTCCATAGAGTTAGGATCTTTGGGTCCACCGAGTTAGGGCCAGAGGGCCCACAGAGAGTTGGGACTGGAGGGTCCTACTGAGACACACTGACCAGAGGGTCAGCAGAGTTATAGCCTTGAGTGGCTAATATGTGTTAGAGTGGTATTTTGGGGAACTCACTAAGCGTTTATGCTTACAGTGTTATGTGTTATGTGTTTCAGGTACTAGTGACGATCGCGGGAAGGCGCCGACATGATCTGTACACACACACCCGCGGAGTTTATTATGATTTGATCTTGGGATTATAATGAGGTAATGTTGATACTTTGTTTCTTAAAAGTAATTATGAATGAAATTATGTGGTTTTAAAAAGTGAAAATTTGTTTTAATTTTTACGGTGTTACAAGTTGGTATCAGAGCCATGGTTTGAGGGATTCGGATGCATCTTCGGGCGTATCTGAACTCAAACTGAGGATTTGAGAAAAAAATTGATAATAAAACAATTTTTAAAAAGAGTAAAAAGAGTTTTGAGACAAACAGAGTAGTGCCATGTGTACGATCAGCCAGCACCCGAACAGTGATTTCCCAAAATAGCCTTGCAATAAGTGTTATGAGATATATTATGCTATGATATATGATGAGTTATGATAATGCATGCTAGAGTAGACTAGGTATTCTTATTAGGACTAGAGTGGCCTGGTATATGATGCCTTAGTCTAGGGGTTTTGCTGCTAGAGATGCTTGAGAGTGTTTAGATAGCAGCGAGGAGTTTATGAGAGATATACTAGTGAGTAGCACATGATTAGAGAGAGTAGAGTACTTGGGATTTGGGACTCTGGGAGGAGGACTTGGGATGAATGCTGATGCGGTGTGGATGGTAGTATTGGGCCCGTACTACTGAAGATACCGGGTCAGTGCGCAGTCCAAGTAAGAATCCTTAGAGTAGTAAGGAACAAGTAGGGTGGAGTTATCGAGTGTGATTATACTCGAGTGAGTCCCTAATATTCTTATGTTATATTTCAGAGGGAGATCATGGTAGGGACACGCCATACACCAGAGAGCAACGGTACGAGTGATGCGGAGATCGGTAGAATCATTCATGAGGAGGTGGCTACGGCCATCAGGGCAGAGATACCAGAGATGTTAGTGGTCTATCAAGACCACTCTGATAGAGACATTTGACGAGAGATACGCTTCTCTTTCTGAGGCTGCTGTTGCTGCGGCCACTGCAGCTATAGCTGCGACTAGGCCACAAGGTGGTGATGCGTTGCTGTTCTGAGAATTCAGCAACACGAAGCCACCGGAGTTTGATGGGACCCAGTACCCGATTGCAGCGATGAGGTGGATATCAGACATAGAAGGGTGCTTCTTTACTTGCTCATCTTCAGAGCATTTGAGAGTCCGGTTCGCATTGAACCAGCTTCGCTTGGGAGTGAAGGATTGGTGGAAGTTTGTGACAGCACACTATACGCCTGCTGAGCTTACTGCAGTGACCTGGGAGAGGTTCACTGCTATGTTCCAAGATGAATATGTTCCCCAGGTGGAGAGGGAGCGGTTGGCACAGGAGTTTATGACCCTCAAGAAGGGTATCGAGTCTGTTATAGTGATTACATGGATGTTCCATGAGAGGGCGATGTTCTGCTTAGAGCACGTGTCCTCCGAGCAGGCACGTATGAGCCGATACCTGAGTGTGTTGAGGAGGGATATACGAGAGTTCTTGGCGAACTCGATGTACCGGACATTTCCTGAGCTTCAGGAAAATGACCGAAAGAGGGAGATAGAGCTGGAGACCCAAGCTAGGGAGGAGGCTGAGTCTCAGGGGAGGGATCGACGACCGACACAGTCCCAACCGACATCCAAGCAGGCCAAGCCCGCTGATTCGAGATTTGGGAGCCAGAAGGGCCGCACTTGTGGCAAGTGCGGCAAGAGCCACGATGGGGGTGTGCAGAGCAGGTTCTTGCTACAAATGTGGCAAGGAGGGGCATATGGCCAAGGATTGCCCCAAGGGGTTTGCAGTATGTTTTCACTGCAACCTGACCAGACACCGGAAGGCAGAGTGTCCACAGTTGCGAGGGACAGCGCAGGGAGCATCTCAGGGATCTACCCCTGCTGCAGTGAGAGCTACAGACAGCCGGCCCGCGAAGGCCGAGGCACCGAAGGCACGAGGGAGAGCCTTCCAGTTGACTGCGGAAGAGGTCCGCGTAGCGCCCGATGTCGTGGCTGGTATGTATTCTTTCATGTATTTATTTTTATGTTGAGATATTGTGCTTATATTATGATATGAGTAGGTACTTTTCTTGTGAGTTCTATACTTGCCTTAGTGTTATTTGACTTGGGTGCGAGTCGGTCTTTTGTATCTTTGGCTTTTAGCCAGCACATCAGTATTAGTCGAGAGGCATTGAGTCGACCTCTGAGAGTTTCCATAGCGGATGAGAGAGCGGTGAATGCCACAGAGGTGATTCGAGGTTGCGTACTCAAGATTTTCGGAGTGGAGTTTCCGATCGACTTAGTTCCTATCGCGATGGGAGATGTCTGTGTCATTATGGGAATGGACTGGTTGAGCAGATTTGGAGCGGTTATCGACTGCGAGCAACAGCTGGGGATCATACGAGACCCTAGTGGGGGAGTTCTTACGGTTTACGGCGAGGGTACACGTTCTGGGTCGGCATTTTGTTCAGCCGCTAGAGCGAGACAGAGTCTACAGCAGGGCTGTAAGGGATTTGTAGCGTATGTGATGGACAAGAGTGTTGATTCAGAGAGACCGTGGTCAGTTGATGAGGTTCCGATAGTGCGTAAGTTCCCGGATGTATTTTCGGAGGAGTTTCCGGGTGTGCCTCCTGAGAGGCAGGTAGAGTTCAGTATCGATTTGGTTCCGGGGGCTGCGCCTATCGCCAAGGCGCCCTATCGCCTTGCGCCTCCAGAGATGCAGGAGTTATCCTCGCAGCTTCAGGAGCTGCTGGGGAAGGGGTTTATTCGGCCGAGCAGTTCGCCGTGGGGAGCGCCTATCCTTTTTGTCAAGAAAAAGGATGGTTCTCACCAGATGTGCATTGATTAGCGGGAGTTGAACAAGTTGACGGTCAAGAAACGTTACCCGTTGCCGAGGATCGACGATTTGTTCGATCAGTTACAGGGAGCATCTTGGTTCTCCAAGATCGATTTGAGGTATGGATATCATCAGGTGAGGGTGCGAGATGAGGATATCCAGAACACAACGTTTAGGACTCGTTACGGGCATTACGAGTTCTTGGTGATGCCTTTCGGGCTCACCAATGCACCGGCGGTGTTCATGGATCTCATGAACAGAGTGTGCAGGCCGATGTTGGATCACTCAATGATCTTGTTCATTGACGACATATTGGTGTATTCGAGATCCAGAGAGCAGCATGAGGAGCATTTGAGAGAGATCCTCAAAGTTTTGAGATCGGAGAGGCTTTATGCCAAATTCTACAAGTGTGATTTCTGGTTACGAGAGGTCCAGTTCTTAGGGCACCTCGTTAACCAGAAAGGGATATTGGTCGATCCTGCCAAGATTGAGGCAATGATGAGTTGGTAGGTGCCGAGATCCCCCACCGAGATCAGGAGTTTCTTAGGATTGGCAGGCTATTACCGGAGATTTATCAGGGATTTCTCCAAGATCGTTGTGCCACTCACCAAGTTGACCCGGAAGGGTGTTGCTTTTTCATGGGGCCTAGAGCAGCAGGCCTCCTTCGAGACACTTCGCCAGAGACTATGCGAAGCCCCGGTGTTAGCCCTTCCGGAGGGAATGGAGGATTTTGTAGTGTATTGCGACGCGTCGATATCAGGGTTGGGAGCGGTGCTTATGTAAAGGGGGCATGTGATAGCGTATGCATCGAGGCGAATGAAAGCTCATGAGTCGAGGTATCCCACCCACTATCTGGAGTTGGGGGTAGTAGTGTTCACCCTCAAGATCTAGCATCACTATCTGTATGGGGTTCGGTGTACCATATACACGGACCACAAGAACTTGAAGTACCTGATGGACCAGCCCAACCTGAATATGCGCCAGAGGAGATGGTTGGATGTCGTAAAGGATTATGACTGCAAGATCCTGTACCACCCAGGCAAGGCTAATGTTGTAGTTGATGCCTTGAGTCGTAGGGCGGAGGGCGCCCCAATGCGAAATGTTTGCATGAGGTTGACAGTGATGACTCCGTTGTTGGACACCATTCATGGGGCCCAAGATGAGGCCGTGAGACCAGAAAACCATAAGAGAGAGCGGTTTATCGGGCAGGTATCAGAGTTCGTTACCGATAGCCGAGGGCTTATGACATTTCAGGGTCGGATTTGGGTATCATTTGTGGGCGAAACGTGTACCATTTTGATGGAAGAGGCACATTGATTGAAGTTCTTGATCCATCCTGGGGCCACTAAGATGTATTTGGACCTGAAGATAGAGTATTGGTGGCCTTGCATGAGGAGGGATGTCACATGGTTTGTAGAGAGATGCTTGACCTGTCGCAGTGTTAAGACCGAGCACCAGCGTCCATATGGTAAGCAGCAGCCATTAGAGATTCCCGAGTGGAAGTGGGAATAGATTACCATGGATTTCATCACTAAATTTCTGAGGACTACGAGAGGTGTCGATGCGATTTGGGTGATTGTGGACAGGTTGACGAAGAGCGCTCATTTTCTTGCTATTAGTGAGAGCTCTTCTGCCGAGAGTCTGGCAGAGTTGTACGTGAGAGAGGTGGTATAGCGGCATGGAGTACCGGTCTCGATTGTTTCAGATCAAGATGTGAGTTTCACTTCCAGGTTCTGGAAGAAATTTCATGAAGAATTGGGTACGAGGATGCATTTTAGTACCGCATACAACCCACAGACTAATGGACAGAGCGAGCGGATGATTCAGACGCTCGAGGACATGCTTCCGGCATGTGTACTGGACTTCAGAAGGAGTTGGGACACGTACTTACCCTTGGCTGAGTTTTCCTATAACAACAGTCATCATTCGAGCATCGGTATGCCACCCTTTGAGCTATTGTATGGGAGGAGGTGTCAGACCCCCATTTGATGGGGAAAGGTAGGGTAACGTGTGATGGGTAGTACAGAGATTGTGCTTCAGACGACCGAGAAAATTTAGCAGGTTAGACAGAGGTTGCTGATAGCCTAGAGCTGTCAGAAGAGTTATGCGGATAGACGACGGTCAGAGCTCGAGTTTCAGGTCGGTGACTTAGTACTCCTGAAGGTATCTCCTTGGAAAGGAGTGATTCGGTTCAGGAAGAGGCAAGCTGGGACCTCGATATATTGGTCCATTCCGAGTGATTGCGAGGGTAGGCCGGGTAGCCTACTGGTTGGAGTTACCTGTAGAGTTGGGCCAGATTCATGACACCTTTCACGTTTCGCAGTTGAGGAAGTGTATTGTCGACGAGTCAGCAGTGGTACCATTAGAGGATATTCAGGTGGATGCGAGCCTGAACTATGTTGAGAGAACGGTTACGATTATGGATCGGAAGATCAAGGTTCTGAGGAACAAGGAAGTGCCCTTGGTGCAGGTCCAGTGGCAACATCGGAAAGGGTCCGAGCTGACTTGGGAGCCGGAGCAAGAGATGCGTGAGTAGTATCCAGAGTTGTTTGCAGAGAAAGACTTCGAGGACGAAGTCTGATTCTAGTGGGGGGGAATTGTAACATCCGTATTTCCAGGTACATTATTTATTCATTTATTTTGGAGATTTTGAGAGGGACTCGGCAAGGTGATGCGTAGACTCGCCGAGTAGAGTCGCGAATTTCCATCCGGGTTAATGACCGGATTCGGCGAGTCGACTAGTGGACTCGGCAAGTCCGCGCTGTTTGATGAAGCCCTAATTCCCGAGGATTGAGACTGATTTAAAGGACCTTATGGCCTTTAGTTGCGGCTACCAGCTGATAGAGAGGAACCCCAGAGTGTGTGAACGTTTTGGGAGAGAAAGGAAGCCATTTTTGATATTTGTGTGGGTGTTTTTGCAAGAAGAAGGTGACCAAGGCAAGAGGAAGCTGAAGAGGGTGCTAATCTATGGATTTCAGAGCTTAGGGACTTCATCTTGAGGTAAATATTCGATCCGCTTTCAGTTTTGGTGTAAGCTTTGAGAGTTAGGGTTTCTAGCCCCCTTTTAGAGTATGATTTGTGAAGCAAATGGTCCCTTCTTGTGTTGAGGCTTCGAATCTGGATCCAAAGAGGTCCAGAGACCTTAAATCCTTGATCTTTATTGAGTTTCATTGAGAGATATGGGTTTTGGATGGCATATTGAGGCCATTTCTTCAAATAGAGCCATTGGGTCTTTGCATGGGAATCGTGATCCAAACTTTACGTGTTTATTATGATCAAGGAGGGCAGATCTATGGGTTAGAGGAACAGATCTGACCTCAGGAGGTCATTTCTGTTGAGCATGGCATGAACTCGCGGAGTCCCAAGAACAAACTCGACGAGTAGGACTAGGGTTTCCCGTAGTTCACTCAGTGACTAACTTGCCGAGTTGGGGGAATGACTCGGTGAGTCGGGGGGGAATAGAGGACTGGAGTTCAAGGCGGAACTCGCCAAGTTCATCATGGGACTCGGCGAGTTGAGTCGGGGTGGCCCCGCGATTCATGCCCTAACTCGTCGAGCAGGGGAAAGGCTCGATGTGTCATGAGAGGCTAGAGAGATAGTGGACACGTGTAGACTTGCTGAGTCGCCCAAGTGCACTCAACGAGTCGGATCAAAGTTTGACCGTTGACTTTTGTTGACTTTTAGGGTTTGGTCAACAATGGGGTCATTGAGTCAAGAGAGGGGTAAAATGGTCTTTTACCCTTCTGAGGGTGCCAAGAGAAGGTTGAGTCTAGTCTCGAGAGTTATATTTATGAGAGTATTTACTTTATGTGATTAGGCGGAGGCTAGATCGTATTTCTACCGAGTTAGAGATTTACCGAGACATCTGAGGTGAGTCTTCTCACTATACTTTACCTAGAGTGGTAACAAAGTTATGTGAAAGTGTATATTAGAGTTATGTGCCAGTGTATTCGTATGCTATTTATGTGTTGAGATTTATTGTGATATATGATATGCATAATTCAGAGTTTCCAGAGTTAGGACCAGTGGGTCCATAGAGTTAGGACCTTTGGGTCCAAAGAGTTAGGGCCAGAGGGCCCACAGAGAGTTGGGACTGGAGGGTCCCACTAAGACACACTGACCAGAGGGTCAACAGAGTTATAGCCTTGAGTGGCTAATATGTGTTTGAGTGGTATTTTGGGGAACTCACTAAGCGTTTATGCTTACAGTGTTATGTGTTATGTGTTTCAGGTACCAGTGACGATCGCGGTAAGGCGCCGGCATGATCTGTACACACACACCCACAGAGTTTATTATGATTTGATCTTGGGATTGTAATGAGATAATGTTGATACTTTGTTTCTTAAAAGTAATTATGAATGAAATTATGTGGTTTTAAGAAGTGAAAAATTGTTTTAATGTTTACGGTGTTACATACACGAAAACAACAATTGAATCAATAATGCAAAAACAAATCTTGTCCTTATAAATCACATATGGTGTGTTGTGGTGGTGGTGGATGGTGGTGGAGGCGGGTGATGGTGATGGATGGTGGCAGTGATGGGTGGTGGTATGTGTGTAGGTGATGGTTGGTGCTTAGTGGTGGTGGCGGATGGGGCTGATGGTGGTGGGTGGTTGTGGTGTCGGGTGAGGGAGAAGGTGGTGGTGACGGATGGTAGTGGTGGAGATAGGTGGTGGTATTTGGTTGTAGGGTGGTTCATACGGGTGATGGTGATAGGTGGGTGGTGGTAGTATAGGGTATTAGGAGTAGTAGTGGCAGGTGGTAGTTAGTAGTAATGGGGCTGGCGGTGAGTAGGTGGTGTTGCTGCTGGGTGGTAGGGGTAGTAGTGACGGGTGGTAGTGACAGGTGGTGGTGGTGGTGATGTAGGGTTATGGTGGGTAGGTGGTGGTGGTGATGGGTGGTAGCGGGAGATGGGAATGGGTGGCAGTGACGGGTGGTGGTGGTGATGGATGGTGGAGGCAGGCGGTGCTGGTGTTTGGTGGTGGTGATGGGTAGTAGTGGTGATGGTGGGTGGTAGTGGGAGTGGTGGTGGTGGGTGATGGAGGTGGTGGTGGAAGGTGATGGTGGTAGTTATGTGTGGTGGGTGAGTGGTGGTGGTGGATGTGGTGCTTGGTGATTAATGGGCGGTGGGTTGTAGGTGGTGGTGGGTGGTGGGAAGTGGTTGGTAGTGAGGTGGTGGTGATGAGTGGTGATTTTGGTAGGAGATATATGAGGTGGTTGTGGTGGTGGGTGGAGGTTGGTGATTGGTGGCGGGTGGTGGTGATGGTGATGGTGGTGAGGTGGGGGGTGATGGTGGCGAGTGGTAGTTATGGATGTTAGTGATGGGTGGTTGTTATGGATGGTAGTAGAGGGTTGTAGGACGTGGTGATGGGTGGTGGGTAGTGATGGTAGGTGGTGTGTGGTAGGGGTGGTGGTAGTGGGTGGTGGAGGTAGGTGGTTGTAATGGGTTGCAGGTTGTAATGTTGGATGGTTGGTAGTGGTGATTAATGGTGGGTGGGTCGGTCATGTTGGGTGGTGGTTGGTGGGTGGTGTTGAGTGGTGATGGTTGGTAGAGTTGAGTGGTGGGTGATGGTGGTTGGTGGATTGTAGATGGTGGTAGCTGGTGGTGAGTGGTAGGTAGTGGTGGTGGGTGGTGTTGGTTGGGTGGTAAGTAATGTTGGTTAGTGAGTTTTTTTTATTGTTTGTAACTAGGGGTGTTGATCGGGTAAAATTTTCGGGTTTCGGGTAGAACGGGTTGGATAGTTCGGGTATTTTCTTAAAATAATAATACCCGATCCCCGAACTATATTCGGGTTCTCGGGTATTTGGGTTGTAGGCCTGGTCGGGTATTTTCGGGTATACCCGAAAATTATTTAGCAGTTCGGTTGTTTTAATAAAAAAGTGGGTAACAAAATATTACATACAATTAACAAGTACATATACGATAATAATACAAGTTATTGTAATATGTCATGTGATTTTTGCATTCCATTTCAAATTTTGATAAAAAAAAAAAACAATTTATGGAGTACATGATCAGTGTTTAATCAAATCCGGAGTAACCAAACATGTTACATGATTTAATGCAAAAGGTGAGTACATAAAAGTTATAAATAAAAAAATTTAGCATGTCATTCAAATTGCAGGGAACAATTATATAGCTATATTTTAATTCATAAAGAAGAAATGACAAAAAAGAAACATGTGCATAGTTGAAGATACGTAGTTGCACAAAGAAAATAAAGGGGAATCTTACATCTCATTCATTTTCATTATATTTGTTGCAACATTCTATTTAAAACTTTATTTCATTTTCAACAATTTTTTTTTGTATTTACTATATACCGTTTAAATAATGAATCCATATAACATTTGGTTTAAACTATAAGGAACAATAATTATGTAAAATAATGATACAACTTTAATAGTTATTATAACTAATGTATTAATTAGTTTTTTTTTTAATTGGGTATTCGAGTATACCCAAATTTTTTAAATATCAGGTTACCCGATTATCCGAATTTTCAAACCCGAAACCCGATTTACCCGACCTAATCTACCCGAATTCAAAACGTGTCGGGCAGGGTAATCGGGTATTGGGTATTTCCAACAGGCCTATTTGTAACTATTTTTTTTATTTATATAAATATTATTTTATAATTTTAATTAAAAGAAATTATGGTCCAAATTTATTCTTAAATATTCTCGTAATAATAAATATTCTCGATTGAAATCTATAGCTAAAATTTGTTCTACAATGTTCTAAAATTAATATATATATATATATATATATATATATATATATATATATATATATATATATATATATATATATATATATATATATATATATATATATATATATATATATATATATATATATATAACCAATGAGATTATTGAAAGTGGAGCTTCTAAGAATGATTTTAATTTTATAACTTTTAGATTTCATAGAAAAATATCAAATTAAAGGTGACATTGCTAAGTACGATTGATATATAATAAGTGTTGGCGATTAATATTTATAGTTCTTGATTTAAAAATTCTATTTTCTTTTTCTTGTTCATTTATGTTCATGTTCATATATGTTTTTTTTTATAACTTTGTTCATTTATAATGGTTTATGCTTATTAATCTAACACCTTAACAAACGTACACAAATGAACATGAGAAAAACATAAATTGTTAAAGGAGTACACACAAACAAGAAAATTTGTTCGTTTATCTATTTGTGCTCATTCGGTCAACTTAAACGAACAAATATTAAAAAACCATTTTCATGTTCATTTTGAATTCAGATTTCGAATAGGAGGTGACTTGCATGCTATTCTAAAATGCGTCGCACATCAAATGGTTCATCTTTATAAATGTTCATCAACGCTGTGTATTGTGATTATATGTTGCATGAGTCCTTATGCGCTCGAGTCTTACTTGTGATTGTGTTTATAAGTCTTGTATTAGAAGTTGTATATATATCTCACGCATCCGCATGCTCTAGAGTCTATGCTTGGGAGATCCAGCATACATGGATATGGATATGGATTCATGTTACTTCGATAAGTAAATAGCTGGTTTATTGACTTTGTATGTTTGTGAAATGTTTGTTTATTATCTATTCAAAAGATTCCATGCATTATAAGTCCTCACTTATTTGGTCAAGGGTCCACCACTAAGGCTCCTTGTAATTTGAATTTGTACCATTTACCACTATGAAAATGCATTCCTTACACAGGCCTTATAAGGCAACAATCTCTGGTATCGTGGCTAGATACAGATGTATATAACCACTTAAATATCATGAAGGACAATCAGTTTATTGGTTGTGACTTGTGAAGTGAGTCTACAGGAGACATGTGCATGCATATATGATATTCCCACCCACATGTAAATCAAACAGATGCATTTATAAATGTACGGATTTAAACTGTTACCATCTAAAGTCTAAAAATGAACTTTATTTCTTCTTAAGTTAACCATAATCAAAAACTTTCACGCTTAAGTTCATCAGTTCATCAACATAGCAGGAAATATTTACTAGTTCCAAGACTTTTTCACCTAATATTTGGAAAAAGTCAATAATGTTGACATAAAATTATTCATGTTTCATCTTCACACTGTAAACCAGCCTTGATGTTCTGCAGTGTGTTTGAAATAAGAGTATCAACCGACTCCACAGATTCCACACTTAATTTTCCACCTGTAGAGTCGTCAGTTGTAAGGATTTGAAATCCAACGGTTAGCAACGACCCACCTTCTTCCAAACTTTGATCCTGTCCCTTTGATCTGATCAGTGAAGGCCTCGTTTCTACCCCATCAGGAAGAATAGCAAAACCAGAAGGTAATATAGCAATGTTGCTAGAGTCACAGCCACCCATCACAGACTGCATGTTTGTCACACACACTGGCGCACACACTACCATGGATTCATACGTGTTTGTAGAAGTGTCCCGGATCATCCACATGTTTTCCTTCGACTTCATTGTCTGGATCATAAAAACAATATTAAATATATGATGCAATTTAATATGTTCAAAAAAAAAAATCTTACATGGATGGAAACGCTATTTCCTCGATCTTGTCCTTTTGCTAAGTTGGCTATAGATTGGACTGGACCTCCATTTGACATTATATCCCACTGAAATATTAGGCGATGATATTATATTATTATAATAGTGGCTTATATGTATATCATGCCAATAAAATTAATATGGTTTACCTCATTTCTTCGAGTTTCATCTCGTAGGAAATCGAAAAGAACAGTGTGAGAAACAGGTAACCAAATAGAGGACACTGCACATAGTATCACCCCTAAAGGTTCACCAGGATCATTTAAATTCTTCCTGGAAGCCACGCGTATGTCATCTCCAGTTTTACTTGGAATTTTTTTCCATGTGTGATGGCTCGACCCTCCTAGTGCTCGACTAAAACTCCATGTCATTCTCTCTGCCAATTTGAATATACTTTTCCTCCCAGCCATTGTAGGAATACCTATTTCAATACTTAGTCGTATTCCCGATAATTTTTATAAAAAAGATAAATATGTAAAAGGAGTATAAAGAGGTCTAAATTTAAATACCAGTAGAATCTTTAGTAGGAACATTAGTTGCAAGGAAGAACACAAAACGCTCGCATTTTTGCTGCAATGTGGCCATCCAATGCCTTGCTCCAAAAGCTACACCGCTATTGATGATTCCTCTATACATAGAATGAGCTACGCTTTTTTGGCATTCCAAATGCTCTATCCATGTCACCTGAAAAAACATGTTTTATATATAAATTTTAAGAAAAGAATATTGGATTTTTGGGGTGAGGGTGCTTTACCTTACAGTGACCATTTGAATTATCCTCAATGATGCAACCAGATGGACGTTTTCTACATCTAGACAGAGACGCATCGATGTTTTTTTCTATGTTGTCAACTGAAATATCTACAATTGCCCATTTATTAGCACTCAACTGCTTGGAGTATCTCACAAAATATACTTCTCGTGTTGCCACCAAAGGAGTTAGCATTTGCAACTCTACAAACATCTGTAGTCAATGTGATAAGTTAACCGATTGTGGTCCAAAATTATGTTATAAAAGATACCATTATTTGAAGTATGTTACTCACCAATTGAACAGTGCCATTTCTATTAGCACCCTCCCCATTGCAGATTACATCAAGGGTAGCTGCTTTTGAAATCATGCATGGAAAAATCTCTTCATATTGTTCCTACAATAACAAATCCACATTACATAGTGACAGTGACAGTGATAGTGACAGTGTTTTATATATGAAATGTACCACATCCATGAAACTTCGAACTAGCTGTGGAAGATCTGCGAAGACAATGCCACAATCTCTAGAAGCTTCAATGTGTCTCTTATGTTGGAATTTGCTTAAATTCTGAACATGAAACTCCTTCAAGTATTCATCATAGTTAAGTATTTCTCGACCTGTCTCAAAACTCCGTATCCACAGTGGGTCCGCAGCACCAGCCATCTTTACAAGCTCTTCCACAGCCAAATTAACAATCTCCATTATTCTACAAGTTTCAACACCAAACACACCACTACACAAATCCAATGAGCTTCTGTTTTCATGGTCATTTCCCGTAGAACATGAGTTTGTAGGTGATGTTCCCTTTGGATATTTCCCAATTGAAGTCCTCAGCTTCTCAATCTAGATATAACACAAGTTTATTAATAAACTTTGAGGTGCATAGATTTAGTACAAGTATTTACTATTTATGAATAAAGAAGTAAAAAAAACCTCGGTTTTGAGTTTAGAATTTTCGATACGAAGCTGTTGTTCATCGGTGTAATTGGTGGCATCCTTGCTAGAGCTACCAAATCCACAGTTAGGACAAGTACCCTTTTTGATAGTGTCCCTTAATAACCTATTCTCATCGCGTAGTTTATCCATTTCTGATTTTAACAATGAATTTTCATGGCGCTCCTGTATGGCCTGCAATAGCAACGTAGTTTCATAGTCACTTTTTGTGTAACCTCAATATACATATGACATTTTTTTTTGTATCATATGTGTAACTAAAGATGGGCAAAAGATTCCAAAACCGAAACTAGTTCTGAACCCGAAACCGGTCCTAAAAAACAGTGGACTGATTAGGACCGGTCTGGTTAAAGGACTGGTTTAAATCCCGATTTAAACCAGTCCTATTTTTAAAACCAATTTCGGTCTTCAGAATCTCTTTTGGTCAGACTTGTTGGAATACTAATTTCTTTTTTGGGAAAGAGTGTTGGAGTACTGAGGAATGTTTAAAGTTGGTAATTTTAAGGTATATAAAAACATAGAGATATTTTGTTAAAGGTTTATTTTTTAAAATATATTGTGATACTAATTACTAAGTGATTACATAAATATGTTCAGCAAAAATGAATAAAATTTATCTTTTTTTGACATAAAAATCCGATGAAAAACGATCCACACTAACTAAAAGTTAACGTAAAAATCTAGACTAAAAAATTATAAAATTTCCATAAAAAAAACCTTGATTTGGGTACGACGATTTTGAAACCAGAACTTGACTTGTCTAGGATGAAGCCCTAACCGCTTGCTCAACTGTTGTCTTTGCTTTTCATCCGGGTGTGGTGACTCCTTAAATAGTCTGCAATTGGAAGGTCAACATTGATTTATGACACAAATCAAGCATTTTATATTTGAAGGAAGAACTTCTCATCATATATTAATTATATGCCATTTTGTTACTTCAAATTGTGATATATATATATATATATATATATATATATATATATATATATATATATATATATATATAATTGCTACATGTTCAATCTAACAAAATTGTTCTTAAAGAATCAATTTCAATAACTAACTTTACTTTACTTCTTCAGGGATTAGTATCGCTTAATTTTTATTGCTACTACATAAAAATATGTAGAGATTATTTATATTTATTCCTATTTGCAAACTTTTTAAGGTTACATAGATAAATGATTTGGATGTGTAATATGTTTTTGGAAGCGTAAATTAGTGTACATAGGAACAAGACATAGAAAGTGACTTACCACTCCTCTTAAGCTATTTGACCAACAGGCAACAATAATGAACTTTTTTAATAATTCAGAATAAGTTGAGTCATACCACAAACTCAAAGGACCACATTTGTCATTAAACAAAAAGACTTTGTATATTTATATTTGTATTTATATACACATGTGACAATATTGTGCCAAGCTTTACCACATCACCTTTAAAATATGGGGACACACATGCTTGTGGTTAGTTGCTGCCTAGCCTTTCGTGACCTTTAGTGATACATTAATATTAAATTATTTAAGAGAAAGGAAATAGCTTTACATGATGACCTTTATATTTTATTTTATTTTATTTTAATTAACAATAGCTTTACCTTTTTTTGGTGTTTCTTGAAGCTGAATTAGTGATCCTATTCAATGTATTATCATCTTACCCAACTACCTCCATTTTGTTGCAAAGATTCTCTGTGGGCTATTTTGATGTAATGTCTACCTCTCACTCATTATCTACCGAGTCCCTCGAACCAACTGAGTCTGTGTTCTTGATAAAACCGAGTCACAAGTTACCAAATAATCAGCTATCGAACGCTTATGCTTCCCCTCCTTTTTCTGGTAAAATTATATGACCTTTGGAAAACTATGGGTCTGATAATTAATGTAAGATTCTTTTGAATTTGTATCTCAAAACTTAAAACCGGTGTAACTTGATTCGTAATGTTAACAATCGTGTTTATGAACCATGCATCAAATTGCACCATTAATTTAGACGGAAGAAAATTCTACGCAATCAGATAATAAGATCTAGACGATTTTGTGATAGTGCAAGTGCGTTTGTGTAAAAATTCACAGCTAAACGAAATCAATCTCGGATCAATTTCAATCTGATCAACTGCATGTTGAATTATGTGCGTGTTTGTGACTGGCGTGATGATTTTAGGGGTAATAATTGAAAAGCATGTGTAAGAGGAGAAATTAAGAACTGACGTACGCTTCCATTTCACGAATTTGTTCGGCGGTGTGACGGTGGTACTTTTTTCTCTTCTTACTTTTGTTCTTATTGTTATCGTCGTCTCCGTCGTCGACGTCAGGATCGGCATCGAATTCATCATCCGATCGTGATCTCGCCGGTCCAGAATACTCACTGCTGATCTCCGTCACCGTCGTATTAGCACCGACGTCATCTGTTCGACCATCCGCCGCCTCCTTTATATCACGAAAAATCCCCTATCAAAACACCAAAATCAAACCATAGAACAAAAAACTAACGAAAATTGAAGCATACAGGAGATAAATTACGACTTACGAGAGTGAGAGCGAGAGATGTAGACGGAAAAAGGTCTTTGGTAGAAGTCGGTGGATTATTTTCATTCGAAGACGACATGACCATGGCAGTATTTGGTTTTGCTTTTTTTTTTCTGCTTCTGCTATGAGTTGGCCATGGCGCTGATGATGGTAAGTCTGCTACTGCTTCTACTCAATTGTCTGAACTGTTACTATGGAGGTGGGGTCGGGGTTGAAGAAAACAAAAGGAGGAAATGAAGTCGCAACGTTTTCTTTGCTTTTCGTCTGTGTGTGGGACTGTGACGCTGAGAGAGAGAGAGAGAGAGAGAGAGAGAGAGAAGCCACGCAGAAAACGCAATAGCGGGGATTGGTGGGGGTGGGGGTTGGGGGAGGGGGTATGGGTCGTGGAGGAAGTGAGTGGGGGCTGGTAGGGGTTGACCGTTAGATATTGTTGGACCAGTAGCCTCCTCTTTAGTTTCCAACTATCTCGTTTCCTTTGTGGAATTAGCCAGGGGTTAACTCAAGAAGGTGATGTGTTTAATGGGGTTAACTCTAAACTTAATGTGTTATCATAGATACTTATAAAGTTAGTATTTTTTCTTGAATCTCATGCATTTAAAACCCTTTTTTTTAACTTCCTTTCACCACATTTATTTGAAACTCCCATGACTTTTCAATTTCTTTACAATAATATTATAAATAAGTTAAATAATGTTCTACAAACAAGAAATTGTGTTTTATTACAATGTCTTCATCCCACATCGATGGTGAAAGTAAACAAGAGAATGTTTCCTCGTCTATAAATATGAAAGTATTGAAACGTTTCAAAGGGACCAAACCATGAGAACTTCCTCATGCCTACCTTTGTAGGATTTTGAAAGTATTATTTGGTGAGATTGTCTATATTGGCAAGTGTCCAGTTAACTTTTAGAATTCCAAAAATGGTTTTGAAGTGAATTTTTTCAGATTTAAACTGTGTTTCAGTTAGAAAAAAAAATTATGTAATTGGGTATATTGACTTGAACCGGAGCTGAATCAATTTGGACCGATAAATGAATCATTTTCCTTTCACAAAAAACATTTGAAACTCCCATGATTTTTTAAATTATTTCTAATAATGTTACAAATAAGTTACATAATTTTATATAAATATAAAAAAGCATCTAACTAAACCTAAAATTATAATTGTTTGAAAAATCAATTTTATTCAAAAGCACGATATATATACAAACCAGGTTTCACTAGAAAAGAAAATATGTAGTTTGATATATTTAGTTGAATCGGTGCGAGTTTGATCTATTTGGACCATAAAAGAAGCATCTTCCTTTCATTACATACATTTGAAACTCCCATGATTTTTCAAATTGTTTCCAATGATATTTTAAAAAAGTTACATAATGTTATATAAATATAAAAAAACGTCTACCTAAACATAAAATATAATTGTTTGAAAATTCGATTTGATCAAAAGCACGAAATATATACTAAGATTATATTTTATAAATGAATTCTTTTTATAATGAACTTTTGAATCATGAAAATAAATATAAACAAACTTTCTATATTAAGTACCTAACTGAATTTATGATTTTAGAATTAAACAAAAAGATATTCAATAAAAACTTACTTTTTTGAATAGCCACTTACGATATTATAGAAAATGGAACTATTGAACAATAAAAAAAGGGTAAACAAGAGAAACGGTGTTTTACTAAATAAGTTGAATAATGTTTTATAAACAAGAAAGTGTGTTTTATTACAATGTTTTCATCCCACATCGATGATGAGAGTAAACAAGAGAACGTTTCCTCTACTATAAATAGGAAAGGTTGTGAAATGTTTCAAAGGAACCAAACCATGAGAAGAACTTCCTTATGCCTACCTTTTTAGGATGTTGAGGGTATTCTTTAGTGAGATTGTCTTTATTGGCAACTGTCCATTTAAGTCTTAGGATCCTAAAAATGGTTTTGAACAAGATTTTATTAGGTTCAGTTTCAGCTGAAAAATTGTTATGTAGTTTGGTATATTGAGTTGAATCGGTTTGAATTTGATCAATTTTGATCGATAAATGAAGCATTTTCCTTTCAGCACATACATTTGAAACTCCCATGATTTGTCACATTGTTTCTAATAATATTATAAATAAGTTACCAAAACATACAATTATAATTGTTTGAAAAATAAATTTGATTCAAAAACACAAAATATATACAAACTGGGTTTCAATAGAAAAAACGTTATGTAGTTTTGTATATTAAGTTGAATCGGTCCGAGTTTGATCAATTTGGACCGATAAATGATGCATTTTCCTTTCACCACATACATTTGAAACTCCCATGATTATTCAAATTGTTTATAATAATATTATAAGTTACATAATGTTATATAAATATAAAAAAAAATCTACCTAAACATAAAATTATAATTGTTTGAAAAATCATTTTGATTCAAAAACACGAAATATATACTCGATTATATTTTATAAATGAGTTCATTTTATAATGACATTTTGAATCATGAAAATACATATAAACAATCTTTCTATACTAAGTATCTAACTAAATTTATGATTTTAGGATTTAACAAAAAGTTATTCAATAAAAACTTAATTTTTTAATAGCAACTTACAAGATTACTGAAAAATGGAACTATTGAACAATAAATTTTCTGGATAATATTTTATTTTTATTATTTAATATTTTATTTAACAAAATGAAATTATTGGCAAATAAAGAAATGAGTTTAATTAAAATGTCTTCATCCCACATTGATCGTGAGAGTAAACAAGAGAATGTATTCTCCTCTATAAATAGGAAAGGTTGTGAAATATTTCAAAGGGACTAAGCCATGAGATCTTCCTTACATCTAACTTTGTAGGACATTGAGTGTATTCTTTGGTGAGATTGTCTTTGCCGACAAGTGACAAATTAAATTTTAGAATTTCGAAAATGATTTTGGACCGTATTTTTTTAGATTTGGATCGAGTTTAATAAATATCCGAGTCTCTTCTGGCTGAGTTAGACAAACTTACTTCCATTGGAGGCCGAGTTTAAGTAACATATCGAGTATTTGGTTGTGTTAGCTAAGTTTTACAACCTTGTATGTATGACAATTTAAAGTTTAACCTTATAAAAGACGTCACTATTATCATATGTTCTATATAATTATGGTAATATTTATGATGCAAAACATTTTTTTACTATTTAAGATAAAAAGTTGTCTCTATTATCATATGTTGTACAAAATAATAAAATTTAAGATAGATAGAAAGATGTCTCTATATTATCGTATTTTCTACATAATGATAATATTTAATATAAATGTTTTAATTTAATATGAAATTATTATTTAATAGATAACAATAACGATTTATTTATTAAAATTATTTTTTTCTATTTTAACCATATAACTTTGTATATGCAAAACAGCTTCAAGTTCCAACATTATCTCTTATGATATAGTTCAACATAATAACAATGCTAAAAATATTTTTTATAATTTTTATGAAATTATTATTTAATTTTTAATAACAATGATTTAGTTATTTTTAATATAAAATATTTTTTTATATCACACGCAACGCGCGGGCATTCACCTAGTATTAATATGAAATACTAAAGAGAAATTTTCAAATATAATTAAAACATGAGAAATAAAATATCTTCCTACTTTTCTTCTTACATATTTTCCTATCCATTTGAAATGATGACACTTGATAAGTGTATTAAATTAATGACAATCTTATCTAAATATGACACATGTCACTATTTTACATAGGTAGGAAAATAAGTAGGAATAAAATATAGGAGGATATTTAATTTCACTTAAAACATACAATCTAGTGCTAAAAAAATATAAAAGAGACTTTTTAAAATAATAATAATAATAATAATAATAATAATAATAATAATCAGTGTTTAAAGGGTTTTCTATGGACTCATGTTAGCGATCGAAATTTAATAATATTTTCGTAAGTTGATACCAGTTTGTAGTAAACTACATGAGTCTACAGCACCCTCTCTACGTACTAGGGTACCATACTGCTGAATAATATGTATAACTTTCGATAAATCAGATTTTTATCCTAGAAAATTAATAGTGTCGTTGGTTAAAAAAAACTTAAAAATGAAGTTGAAATCCTAGGAACTTGCATACATACTACGAATCTAACACTATGTTCAATTCTCTATATAAACTATGCAAAATCAAGCAAATGACATTCTATGGTTGTGGAAGTTCTTCGATTAAATCCAACAAATGGCAAAATGTGATTGTGGAAGTTTAGCAATTATAAGGGCCTCTAGGACTAGCAATAACCTGAGAGAAAATTTTATGTTTGTCCAAAAATTGTATATTGTTTTTCATTGTCTCTTTTCTTTCGGTTAACCTTAAACAATTGTTTCTTAATTTCAAAGGGACCACATTGTGGGTTTATTTGTTAGGTTGATGATGAAAAATGTCATAACAATTATTGATTGGTTAGTTCGATGAATGATCTTGAAAAGTGAAATATATAGGAACTTGAAGATATCCCTAGTTAGTAATTGAGTTTTGTTCTTAGCTGTAATTATTTACATGTTATAATCTTTAGTTCACTTGTATTTTTACATGTTGGGATTATGTTAGTTTTCTATGTATTCAAAGTATGTCAGAAACTAACACTTTTATATAATACTAGTTGAACCGATAAAACGAGGAAACTGCTCTAAGTTAAATGACTATAAAGTAAGTACGCAAGTTACAACTTAACAACCGATATAAAGAACAATAATGAAAGACCATAAGAGTAAATAAATGAACATTGTAATGAACAAAGAACAATCTTATATTGAGATAGATTGTCTAGCAAGATTGCTGAAAAGGTGTAAGAAGAACCACAACCCGATTCCCCTTTTATAGACACGATCCAAGGGCATAAAAGGTAAATACTGATGGGTTTAATGCATAAGAACAGTCCTATGTGCTCATACAAAACCTAATGCTTGGATCTAGGTTTATCTATTGTACATGCAATGAATCCAAGACTTACAAACCCTAAACTAGCATGCATATTTCATAAGTTAACATATAGAATCAGATCTAGATGTTTACCTCTTCAATGGATGCTTGAATTCTTCTTTCTTGGAGCTTAGAGTCACAATTGTAACTCCTTTAATGGCTTACAAACACCACAAGCAAGAAGGCAACTATGAGAGAGGAGGGAGGATGCTTAATTTCGGCCTAGGGTTTCTCTTGGAAGCAAGTGGCCAAAAATTGAACGTTAGGGGTCTTATTTACACTATAGGTTGCTAGGGTTTCAGTCCCCTAATGGACACCTTAGTCACCAAGCAGCCCAAGGAACCTTCTGGAATAGGGCCTTAGACGAAAATATGATGATCCTTCATCATAATTTTGTTCCCCCTTAGTCCATTAGGTTTCCCAGCCCAAAACTCAACTATCATACACTTGACAGTTTATGCCCCTTTATTTAATTAATCTCTTTTAGTCACCAAATTAATTTCTAATTAATTTATGACTAATACTAACTAAATAAATATGATTTATCCTTTAATATATTATTCTTATAATATATTAATAAATGATAATATCTTCTCTCTCTCTCTCTCATCAAATTACCTTGTCAAATTGCTTTGATGAAGGCAACCCAAAATGACCATACACAACCGGGTCAAGTACATACCAAATATAGTTACGGGCTTAGACACTAATCCAACAGTCTCCTACTTGGATAAGTCTAGTAACTATATCTCATATATGTCTTCAGGATCCGATTAGCAATCGTAGCTCTTATACGTTGTTGTCAACTTTGATCAAAATCTTGTCCTTCAGATAAGTGATCGTATAATCCTCTGTTCTAGATATCATGCTAACAATACTTATTGTCCAGCATTTGTTTCTCGATCTCTGATTTATTTGACATAGAATTTAGTTGAACACATCAACTTCATCTTGACCGGGCCCGACACATAAGTCAAATCAAATCATCGAGTGGCCAGATATCGCTTTTATCCTCTTAGAATAAAAGGAACAGAAAAACTTCGACTTATATGCTTTTATCATTCACTAGTTAAGTCACACACAATAATGCGTTTTATAACATCAAGTTACTGATGCGTTTTCGCATTATCAATGTATAATCAACTAGCAAACAACAACCATATCTCTAGGTTTAAAGATTATATGATTTTATCATCTTGCAATCACTCGTGATACCTCTCATGAAGTGATACCAGCAAGCGCGGGTTTATTCCAATGCTCAAATCATATTTCATAAGCACTCATGAACTTTGTAGCAATCCTTTGATATGTCTAAAACCTTTTAGACAATCTACAAACAAATTCATGACAATCTTACTTCATATCTACTTCCCACATATGAACGGTTGTGGATTGTTTGAATAATCTTATTATTCAGGAAGTCAAAACATGCAAAATAGAAACAATAGATAAATAATCAACACAAGATAGTAACCTTTCTTATAAATAATACACCTTTATTTAATCATCAAATGTTGAATACAAAATTATCTATTACAAGTTTCCTACCTATCTAATCTAAACTAATATCGGCCTTTAGCCCAACGCTCCTAGCGTGCTCCAAATGCTTGACCCTACTCAGTCCCTTCGTAAGGGGATCTGTTGGGTTATCTTCTGACGATACCTTGTTCACAACGAGGAGTCCCTCTTCTACTCGATGTCTAATAAAATGGTATTTTCTGTCAATGTGTCGAGATCTGCCATGATCCCTTGGTTCCTTGGTTAAGGCAATCGCTCCTTCATTATCATAGAAAATTTCCATGGGCTCCTTTATGGATGTCACAACTCCAAGGTCTCCAATGAAGTTCTTCAACCATATAGCCTCTTTCGACGCTTCGCTTGCCGCAATGTACTCTGATTCACACGTTGAATCAACCACGGTCTCTTGCTTGGAACTTTTCCAAGTCACTGCTCCTCCGTTCAGGATAAAGACCCAGCCCGAACGCGATCGATAATTATCCTGATCTGTATGAAAACTAGCGTCACTGTACCCTCGTACCCTTAAGTCATCACTCCCACCAAGGACTAGAAACCATTCATTGGTCCTTTGTAGGTACTTAAGAATATTCTTGACAGCAATCCAATGCGCTCTACCAGGGTTCCCTTGATATCTGCTGACCATGCTCAAAGCGAAGGCCACATCAGGGCGAGTACAAGTCATAGCGTACATGATAGAGCCAACTGCGGAAGCGTAAGGTACACGGCTCATATATACTATTGATGCCACTGTACTCGGGCATTGAGTCTTACTCAACTTGGTATTGCTTTGGATTGGCATCTCCCCTTTCTTGGAATTTTCCATACTAAAACGCTTTAGTACCTTATCCAAGTATGTATCATGACTGAGTCCTATCAGTCTCTTACTTATGTTTCTTATTATCCTTATTCCCAGAATATACGCAGCCTCTTCGAGGTCGTTCATAGCAAAACACTTCCCAAGCCAGGACTTGACGTCCTGCAAGGTTGGGATGTCGTTTCTTATGAGTAGTATGTCATCGACATACAATACGAGGAAGCTCACTATACTCCCACTGGCCTTGACATACACACATGACTCATCTTCGCTTCGAAGAAAGCCAAACTCTCTGACCTTCTCGTCAAAACAAAGATTCCATCTGCGAGATGCTTGCTTCAATCCATAAATGGATTTCTCAAGCTTACACACTCTATTTGGATGCTTCGCATTGACAAAACCCTCTGGCTAATTCATGTAAACATCCTCAGCCAACTTTCCATTAAGAAAAGCGTTTTTCACGTCCATCTGCCATATTTCATAATCATGAAACGCAACTATTGTGAGCATCACCTTAATAGACTTTATCTTGGCAACTGGCGAGAAGGTCTCATCATAGTCAACTCCAGGAGTTTGAGTAAAGCCCTTCGCAACCAATTGCACTTTATAAGTGTGCACACTCCCATCCATGTCTGTCTTCTTCTTAAAGATCCACTTGCACCCGACTGTCTTATGACCCAGCACATTATCAAGCAAATTCCAAACTTGGTTGTCGTACATGGACTGAATCTCGTTGTCCATTGCCTCTTTCCACTTAGCAGACTCCGGGTCTGCCATGGCTTCCTTGTAGCTGCTAGGTTCGTCCAAATTTAGTAGTGTACTATCACTTATAAATGTATCCCCTTCAGTAGTAATATGGAATCCATACAACTAGGGTGGAACACTAGCCCTACTGGAACGTCTAAGAGGTAAGGACTCGTCAACAGGTTCAACAGGAGTTTCCTCCTCAGGTTGAATGCCATTGTTAGAAGTTCCTTCATTGCTACGCTCTTGAATCTCTTCAAGATCAATTTTCCTCCCACTATCCTCTTGGCTTATGAGTTCTCTTTCTCGGAAAACCCCTCTCCTCGCAACGAAGACAACATTGTCACTCGGTATGTAGAAGAGATAGCCAAATGACTTCTGTGTGATAGCCGATGAAATAATACTTTTCACTATGAGGTTCGAGCTTTTGGTGAGTCTCTCGTCTTACGAAAGCCTCGTAACCCCAAACCTTGATATGCGCCAACGAGGGAGCTTTCCATGTCCACATTTCATGAGGTGTTTTGGTAACCTTCTTGGTGGGAACTAAATTTAGGATATGGGCGGCCGTCTCTAAGGCGTACCCCCAGAAAGCTATCGGTAACGAAGCCCGACTCATCATAGAACGAACCATGCCCAACAAGGTCCAATTACGTCTCTCAGCCACACCATTCAATTGTGGCGTTCTCGGAGGCGTCAATTGCAAAACGACTCCGCATTCCTTTAGATAGTCGTGAAACTCAAGACTTAGGTACTCTCCTCCTTGGTCTGACCGAAGCATCTTGATTTTCCTGCCCAGCTGATTCTCTACTTCATTTTTAAACACTTTAAAATTTTTCAAAGGTTTCTGACTTTTGCTTGATTAAGTAGATATATCCATATCTGCTATAATCATCCGTAAAAGTCACGTAGAAGCGACAAGCATCCCTTGTGGTGGATCTAAAAGGCCCATACACATCGGTGTGTATGAGATCCAATAGACCCTCACCCTTTTCACAAGTGCTAGTAAAGGATGACTTGGTTATCTTCCCACATAATCAAGAATCACACACGTCATCATCCTTAAGGTCGAATGACTCCAAGACTCCATCCTTTTGGAGTTGGGCTATGTGTTTCTTGTTTACATGGCCAAGACAACAATGTCACAAGCATGCTTTGTCCAAACTATTGGACGAATCAATATTCAACACATCATTTATCAACAACTAACACAGATTCATAAATCCCATTACTAGTTAATGCATTGAAATAAAAAACATCATTCAAATAAACATTAATAGAACCATTACTATTATCAAATGAATATCTGAAACCTTGTTTATACAATCCATGAAAAGAAATGATGCTCCTTGCCATATCTGGCGAATAACAACAATTATTTAAATCTAATCCTAACCCATTACTCAACACTAAAGAATAAACTCCGACTCTCGTCACAGGCGACGATCTTCTGTTTCCCATAATCAGGTTTATCTTCCCATGTTCCACCTCCTTACTTCTTCTTAGGCCCTACAAATCAGAACAAATGTGGAAACCACATCCTGTATCAAGAACCCATGAAGTAGCAAGTGATGATTTTTTAGATTTAATAGAATACATACCTGCATAGGTGGGCTTTATCTTCCCATCTCTAATGTGCTACAGATATTTTGGGCAGCTTCATTTCCAGTGGCCATTCTCGTGGCAATAGAAGCACTCTGCTTCCTTAGGGTCAGAGGAGGGTTTAGCAGAACCTGCTTTGGTCCCACTAGAGGATGAACCATCACGGGACTTTCCCTTTTGGTAGCTCTTTGAAAGAGCCTTCCTCTTCTTTCCCTTCCCTTGGCCAATTGCCAACACGGGAGCAGCCACAGCAGGGGATGATGCAACTGATTTATCCTTGAGGTTTCTCTTAGCAGTCCTTGAAGCTTACTTAAGGAGACCTCTTCCTTATTCATGTGGTAGGTCATCCCGAACTGGTTGTAGCAGGAAAGCAAGGAGTGGAGGATGATGTCGATAGCCAAATCCTCATCAAACTTAACATTAAGTTTGAGAAGACGATCAACATACCTCTACATTTTCTGCAAATGCGCAGTTAGGGATTCTCCACTCCCCCATCTTAGCGGTAATCATGTTAGTGATGATCTTATAGCGCTCTTGCCTTGCGCTTTGGTGGTATATGTCCAACAAATCCTGATGCATCTCATATGGATACATGTCCTCATAGGACTTTTTGGAGTTCGAGGTTCATGGTGGCCAACATGATGCAATGAACTTTTGTAGCATCACGCTCGTGGGCCTTAAAGGCAGCCAACTCTTCAGGATTAGCAACATCTGGGTTGATCTTTTCAAGTTTCTCATTGAGGACATATTGTTTGTCCTCGTAACGAGTGATCATACGAATGTATCTCATCCACTCGTTGAAATTCAAACCATCAAATGTCACCTTTTGACATAGGTTCATTAGTGAGAATGACCCAGAAGCGTTTTTGTTTGCGTTTGCGTTAGACATATGAAATAGAAAGGAACAAAGTTTGATTAGAAATGAATCCCCAGTTAAACACCCAAATGAGAAATTAGGGCTAGGATCCAACAACATTATTTACAACTTAGAAAAGGGATGTCGTAATCTAAAAGTAAATAATTTGAGGTAAGTGAATGACAATTCACTAATTTTCACCATGAAAAATGAAAAAGAAGATTAAGTTTTAAATGTATTTGAAAACACCTAGATCTTTGAGATTCATTGAACTTTTCAATGGCATGTTTAGAATCTCGATATGCACTTCAAATTTGCGACTGGGATACCGAGGATCGCAAACAAGTTGTGAATAACCATGCGAATCAACATGGTGCACTCAATGTCTCTATCACCCAATCAATGTGTCGGTTAGCCACGCACACTCCATTGATCTATGATAAACATCGATCCACACTTCGCCACCAATGTCAATCCCAAATTAGTGTGCCAGTTAACCACGCACGCTCGACTAAGGTTTGACAAGGGTGCAAAGTGTAATTCCATGGAATAGCATCATTTTCACTTTTTACCCTAAAGTAACTAAGATTGGGAATTTGTAAAACATTATAGTTACTTTGTAAATTCATTATACTTGTAATGAGGAATTAAGTGCCCTATCCTATCCATTCGGCTAACGACCCTCCACCAATCAAGCAAGCGGTGGGTGTGAGTGTACACCCATTAAGCGCCATTTTATAGGCAACAACCTTATACCCACCTTATAGATTGGCTTCGTGAACGAGGCCTACTAGCGATAAGACTAGCTTATTCTTACACACACACACACACACACACACACACATATATATATATATATATATATATATATATATATATATATATCTTGTAATAATAAAGTATAAGGTTGAATTTTAAACTTGTAAAAATCTAAGGGTTGAAATTTAAATTTTTCAAAATTAAACTCTTAATCAAAATTTAAATTCAAAACTTGAGGGTAAGTTTTGAATTTTTCAAAATATAAGGGATCAAATAACAAATAATATAAATCACACAATTAATTCAATGATTATCTATATTTGACCTAATCCATATTCTTGCAAGATAAGTTACCCAATTAATTCAAATAATCAGTTTTAATCACATAAGGAATTTATTATTTAATGAATTGGTAATTATCTTTTGTTTTTGGTAAGGATAGTGTTACAATGACATTAAAATTCGAATTTTATCAGTAAAAACAAATTAGGCAACTATCCCTCAGCAAAAACAACAAGAAATCCCGAGAATGCCTCTGTCTGACGATCCGACTTGCCAAGTCACTCATGGACTTGCCGAGTTGGGCAGACTCGCCGAGTTTATGAAGTGACTCGCCGAGTCATGTCGAACAGAAGCCAAAAAATGATTTTAAGCATGTTAATCATACAAAGCATCCATACAACAGAAACCAATCAAGGCTCTGATACCACTGATGGGTTTAATGCATAAGAACAATCCTATGTGCTCACACAAACCCTAATGCTTGGATCTAGGCTTCTCTTTTGTACTTGCAATGAATCCAAGACATAAAAACCCTAAACTAGCATACATATTTCATAATTTAACATATAGAATCAGATCTAGATGTTTACCTCTTCAATGGATGCTTGAATTCTTCTTTCTTGGAGCTTAGAGTCACAATTGTAACTCCTCTAATGGCTTACAAACATCACAAGCAAGAAGGAAACTATGAGAGAGGAGGGAGGATGCTTAATTTAGGCCTAGGGTTTCTCTTGGAAGCAAGTGGCCGAAAATTAAAGGCTAGGGGTCTTATTTATACTGTAGGCTGCTAGGGTTTCAGTCTAAACCCTAATGGACACCTTAGTCACCAAGTAGCCCAAGGAACCTTCTGGAATAGGTCCTTGGACGAAAATATGATGATCCTTCATCATAATTTCGTTCCCCCTTAGTCCATTAGGTTTCCTAGCCCAAAACTCAACTATCATACACTTGACAGTTTATGCCCCTTTATTTAATTAATCTCTTTTAGTCACCAAATTAATTTCTAATTAATTTATGACTAATACTAACTAAATAAATATGATCTATCCTTTAATATATTATTCATATAATATATTAATAAATCATAATATCCTCTCTCTCTCATCAAATTACCTTGTCAAGCTGCTTTGATGAAGGCAACCCAAAAGGACCATGCACAACCGGGTCAAGTACACACCAAATATAGTTACGGGCTTAGACACTAATCCAACAAATACCTACTGACAAAAGATAATGAAATGACTAAGTAATCTAGTCATTAACTATAAATCTTTATAACCCAACAAACATTAACTTATATTACAAAAAAGAAAACATAGAAGTCAAATTCTTCTGATCTTCATACCTCATTCGGTACAGAAACCTTCCAGATAATATTTGCCTTCTGCGGACTGTCACTTATGGGTTCAACAATCTCCCATAAGTAACCGTAGCTACTTTTTATTTAAAGTTCTGAGGTGTTCTTTAGGAAGTTAACTACCATTCTAAAAAATCTTCACACAAAAAACATCCACTAAATCTGCTTAACAACTTCCATCTTGATGTCAGCATTGGCTTTAGGGGTTTCAAGGGCAACTTTCATGAGGCTCTTCAGAAATGAGTTTGAGCACTGATGTTTCTGAATCAAACAGAAGAATTGTTTTTCTTCTAAGCCATCAATCCAGTAGATGATTCCTAGTTCTGGAGTGTTTATGATCTCAAAATATCGATTTTCAATTCCTTCAAGACTTGAGTCCTTCTCTTCAATGTGAGCCAAAGAAATTAGAGAGTTTATCTCAAAATCAATTGCAACTTTCTCAAGAATTTTTCTTTGGAGATAGGTTCTGATTGGAATGAGGGTTGATTTGATTTTTTATTTTGAGGGGATCCTTTGATTTGGTACGTTGGCGATACATAAGAGATCAACATGGTTTGCGATGGGGAAGTCTGCTTCAGTGAGATAATATCCTTGTTCGTTTGTTCTCTGACGATCATAGGAGTAATACGAAGCTCCTTTGAATGAACGAGAGTTGAAGCCTTTGACTTTAATTGTGACTCCTTTGGACCATCCCATGCCATAAATTTCTTATTCTGATGCTTGTAGTAAGAATTCTCCAATATTTGTCTTTATTCGTACAGAGGGTTGCTCCTAGGCTTGAAGGTTTCTAAAGAAGGGAAGATTGGAAAGTATTACATGTTTGGTAAGATAGGAAAATCCCATTCAAACTCAAGATTGGAAGGGGCGTTATAAGTTTTGTAAGGAGCAATATCCTTGTCTTCAATTATCCTAATGAAGGACTTCCATGGACAAAATAAAGGATCCACATCAATTTCTTCTGAAAGACAGGGAGGAACAACTCTCTCTTTATTATATTGTGCTTGTAGAAGAGTTTCAGTCAAACAATCCTGGTGTTCTTGTTCTAACTTCAGTTGCCTTCTTGTTTCGTCATTATCTTTAAAATTGGGCTAAGTCTGAGGATTAACTTCTTCTGTAGTAACTTCTGTCTTTCTGAGGTCTCTGGGAGGAGTAGAAGCTTTAGGAGGAAACTTTGGCGTTAACTTCGGTGGGCTGGGAATTTTAGGAGACATATGAGGAGTTGGAGCGTTCTTTTATGGGTTTTCATCATCGGATAAATTTTTAATTCCTTCTCCTTCAAGTATATTCTTCTCATCATCATCCTTCGAGAGTTGTGGGTTTCTTCTCCCCTTTTTATGAAGGACGACCCAAACTCATTCACAAACCCATACTTCAAATCATCAAGCTTGGAGATGACTTTGAGAAATGACTGAGTGATATTTTTTGAGAGGGAATCGACACCAGTGTTAATCTCAGTGGTGTCAAGAAAAAGGCCAATCTTCTACACATACTCATTTAGCTTCTATGATTTTTGATGAGGCTACTTAGTTATTAGTTACACATCGTTTGAGAGTTTGGAACAGACAATTTTCATGACCAGAGTATTGTTTGTGATAGTGAAGAAGATCTTGGTGAAGCTGTCGGTATCCACGTACACACGATGGATGATAGTATTCCTTATGGATCCTTGGACTATCAGCAGGTTATCCCCTCACCACCTTACAAGGCGTGGGTCCGTCGCTGAGAAAGTGAATCCCTGTATGGATTTGTGATGTGATATACTCCGTCGCCGTTCCCCAGCCTTTTTCTTTTTTCTCATATGGTCAGGATTTCCTAGGGCCAGTCATTCACTTTCATACCATCCCTTGCATACTCTGCATCAAATTTGGTGCGGAGGCTTTGCACTATCTCTATTAGGTTCCCTTTTAGCTGTTTCTCTTCCATTTCTCACTTTAGCACTTAGCAGTTGACAGTATCATGAGTCTTTCTTTTTATGGTATTCGTAATAGCATCCCTTCACCCCTTTTCCCGTCTTCCTATCGGTGACAATGTAGATGTCTGTTCGTCGCCCTCTTCTTTCATCCCGTGAGAATGGTCTTAAACGCCCTTGAGGGGGTCTCGTGCGCCCAAAGTGTCTGCTACTACCCTGGCTCTCTTGGTCGTGCGTAGACTGGTGGTAGTGTTTTATGACTGGGGTGGTCATGGCATTGATGTATGCTTGTTTTGTTGCCTCTCCTTCTTCCTACCTTAGGTAGTGTTCTACCTTCTCTTTCAACTCGGCTCGTATCTGGGGTTTCTTCCCCATGAGCTTCTGGGATAGTGGTGCGGGAAGGATGCCCCACGTGAAAGCTCCTACTATTATCCCTTCATCATTTCCTGGGACGTCTAAGTTAGTGTTAGTGAATCTCGTAAAATATTCTCTCACCATCTCTCCCTTTTTCTGTTTACATCCAATAATGGAGCGAGAGTATCCCTTGTACTTCCACAGGTGCATGAAGTTCATCAGGAAGTGATACTTCAATTTGCCAAAGTTACAGATGCTTCCTGGACGGAGAGTCTTAAACCACATTCTTCTGTTGTCGTATAACGTTGTTGGGAAGTACGTGCACCATAACCGTTTGTCTAACTTTAAGGAGGTCATCGTCCACTTGTACGTGTCAATATGGTTATATGGGTCTGTAGTTCCATTGTAAGTTTTGAGGTGTGCCGACTTTACATTATTCGGTATTTCATAGTGTAAAAGTTCTTTTGCAAAAGGTGATGTCACACTTCTTGACAAGCAGTTTTGGTTTGGGATCTGAAGGATGTGACTATGGTAAAACTGTTGGGTGGCAAGGTATGGTTGTACCAACATGTTGTTGTATGCTGAAAAAGGCACTGGAGTTGGTCCGTAAAAGCTTTAGTGTTCGAACGGGAAGGTGAGCGTTGGATTTGTCATGAATGGCTGTTTCATTGGTAGCAATTGGTTTGTTGAGGGCAGCTGATTTGCTATCAATGATGGAGGTTGTTGTAATAGCATAGAGGGTGGTGTAGGTTCTGTGAACAGAGTTGCATGGAGGGTGGCGGCCTGTTCACCAACATTTTGGTTTACTAAAAGGGGTGGCATTTCAATGAAAGATAATGCCCCACCGGTGGTTTGCACTATCGGTGACGTCATGCAACTGAAAATGGACGTTGCCTAATTGTTGTTAAACGGAAAAGATTGGGATGGTGTGGTGAGAAAAGGCATTGATCCCTCCATGGTTGGGCCTCCAAAGTCTGGTTATCGGAGTGCTAACCATTAGTCGACCATGGGACTGTGGTGCATTGGTTATGACGATTGTCGTCGGGTGTGATGAAGTGGTGGTAGTGATGTCTAGTTCTAACGACATCATGGATCTGATTGGGCTTCCTGGCATTTCACTGACTTCACTGGTGTCTTTTGTTTTCATGTTCAAGGTTAATGATGTGTGGTTGTTGGTTGCTTGTGGTCACACTCCAGACGATGCCAAATGATGCGACCTGGTCCTCCGGTTATCTCGTATGACACTTTTGATAATAGTGAGATGGTATTGGTTGCTCCGAGAAGACCTGCGAGGTCACAATAGGGAGAAACCATCTACCATTCTCCAGGAGGGGCTCTCGGGAAAACGCTCTGACGGTCAAATAAGCGGCTGAACTGAGAGTATATGGTGAGAATTAGGAGAGAACGACTTACCGTTTCTGGTAGAGGAGGAGGCCTTTTTATATTGAGACCTCTTTCCAGTCCGTACGAGGACAAGGTCATCAAGTGAGAAAGGATCTGATGCCTTAATTGGTTAATCGCGCTCCTCGTATTGCCAGAGCTAACAGTTGGTTCAGGTAGTAATGCTCTAAGCATACTCCTTGTCGCTTGGAGCTGTTAGGTTTGTCACTGAGTGGAAGGCACCCGCTGAGGGATGAGCCTTCCATGCGGATGCACAACTCTAGAGGAACACCTGCGAGCGCGAGACTCCATTGGTGCGACTATGTTGGGAGTAGCCTGGTCGGGTGGCTTGCCTTGAGGCATCTTTAGAGCGTCTTGAGCGCGACTTCTAGCCCGTGCTAGGGGCACGTTATCAAATATTATTTTAAGTATTTTTAAACTCAATTAATTTAAGAACTACTCAATTTTTTAGTTATTGAAAATTTTCAACCATATTCCTTTGAAACCCTACAAATGTTTATCTTGTGGTATTTAATGGATCGGTTAATTAACATATATTTACTATATAACTCTTACAAATTTTCTACTTATATTTAGTAATTCATCTCTTAATCAAAATATATGAATTTAGATTGATCATATCACTTATTTTATTATTAAATGTAAATATAAAACTCTTTTTTAAAGTATGTCATGATCAAGTGAAGTATAACGGATATAAAAAATGAGATGTTAGAAAAATAAGAATAACATATTTTTTCTATCGGTGATGATTATCATAATCTAAAGAAAAGTCAAGACCTTAATGGCGTTCTATCTCTACACAAAAGTTATTAATACACGTAGAAAATCATGACAAATAGTTGAAATGATGTATACAATAAGCAATGGGAGATTACACACTTACATATACAACATGTTAAATCACTTGTAGTCATTTTTTACATTGTAATTCAATATATGTTTACCTCTTTTCTATTTTCATGGACTCTAGATAACGAAAACAAAAGGCGAAAAGAGGCAAATGTAAGTAACCTAACATAAAAAAAATATTTTTATATAGACAAAATATTTTAATTAACTAATGAATTAATTAGCATAAGTTGAAAAGCTGTAAAAGTTATGTAATAAAAATACTTTTATTAAGCAATTCATTAAATACCATAGGATGAAAGGTTGTGGAGGGTTTCAAATAAATATTGTTAAGGATATATCATTTATCTTGAACCATACTGATTTGAATCATAACCTTCTTTATAAGATTTAATAGTTGTATGCCAACACTTTACGCAGGAGCAAGATTGTTCATAAAAATATTGACAACTCATATATGAATATAAAAACTTTAGATATAATCAAAATAAACAATATATATATATATATATATATATATATATATATATATATATATATATATATATATATATAAGGAATTGTTATTTGGAAAACAAAAAACCCCTAAAAATCATAAAAATGCATAAAAAAATACCAAGACATCACAAAACTTTTTTTTTTTGAATTTTTTTTTTATCAAAACATCACAACATTTTTTACAATTTCGCTAAAGAAAAAATAAAAAATCATTTTTATTTTTTTGTAAAAAAAAAATTTCAAAATTTTTTTTTTCAACGATTTTGACCTAAAAGTTGCGATTTTTGATAAAAAAAAAAATCAAAAAAGGTTTTGTGATCTCTAAGTATTTTTTTATGCATTTTAATTATTTTTAGGGTTTTTTGTTTTCCATAGAACCAAAACGTGTGTGTATATATATATATATATATATATATATATATATATATATATATATATATATATTTGGGAACATTACTAAAAATACATAAGCCTAAAAAAACTATAGAAACTCTAGAAATGTATAGAAAAATACTTTAAGATATCTATTATTTTTTTCAAATTTTGATAAAAATGTACGATTTTTAGTCCTATAAAGTCAAAAAACATATCTCAAAATATTTTTTATGCATTTCTAAGGTTTCTAAGTTTTTTTAGGGTTATGTGTTTTATATATATATATATATATATATATATATATATATATAGAGAGAGAGAGAGAGAGAGAGAGAAAGAGATAGTGGTTCAAATAAGAACCATTAAAGATTAAGAACTCTAAAAACCCTAATTTTATAGGTAATTATTTGTTGTGAATATTACTAAATATGTGAAAATCATAAATTTTGTCTTTTTTATAAGAAAGTGACAAAATTGTAAATTTTTTAGTTTAATATTTTCATTCATACATTCATTTATATTTTAACATAAAATTTATATGAATTTTTACAGTCCATTACAGTTTAATAAACAAAATTCACAACTTAATACAATTAATTTTACAGTAATTCACAAATTTAGAGAATTGTCAAACCCAAACTCTACCACCACCACCATTGCAGGCCACCTCCAAACACCTATGCCAAATCACATCTATTATTATTTACAAATCAGATATGCATATAAAGTAATGCAATGACAAGTTAAATACTACATCCATAGTTTAATAAACCTATTAAATTACTCATTTTGAATTTAATACAAAATAATTATAAAAATTAATGCATTCTTACATAAGTATACAACACAAAAATAAATATATTCACCATAACATTTATACAAAAATTCATACATAAATCATTCGTATTTTAAGACTAAATTTATAAAAAAAATTCACAGTAAAATGCAGTCAATTCACAACTTAATATAATCAATTACTGTTTAAGACTAAAATTTATAGCTTAATATAATAAACTAACAATTTAATAAACATAAATGTCATATTCTTAACTTGAAACTTACATTTATACATTCTGATATGGAGGCTAATGTTTTCTTCAAAGTTTAATTTGCACTATATTCATAATTTAACTTTTATATAATTCATTTAAACTTAGATAAAATCATATATATATGTGTATAATTATTCTTTCTTCACATATTTTAGAAGCAAACACAAAATTCATAAAAAAAGATCACAGTTTAATACAGTTAAATCATAGTTTTAGACACAAAATTCATAACTTAATACAATAAATTCACAGTTTAAAACACAAAAATTATATATTCACAACCATATTCTCAACCTAAAACTCACATTTATAAGTTCATATCTGGATGAATTTTTGTGCATTAAATGGTAAAATTATTATATTAAGATGCGAATAAAATTTACAACCTAATATACAAAATTCATAGTTTAATACAATACATTCACATCTCATTGACAAGTATAATCTCATATTCTAGTGTATAAATAGCTCGTTCACGGTTTAAGATAAACATAAATTACCACATATTTCATAGGCAATCATAAAAAAAACATATGCATGATTCATAAAAGATGATAACTTATCTGAAATTAGTGAAGAATATGAAGTTAAGTGAGAAATAGAACATATCTTTACTCTATCACCACCACTAGCATCAACACCGCCAACTACCATACGTTGCCATCAACCATCTCGACCACCAACCATCGGTGCCAACACCGTCAACATCCTTCTCTCAAAAACCAATTTTAGAAAAAAAAAAAATAGAATTCACAATTAAATTCATCATTTCAGACACTAATACACAAATTAATTTAATATTTCAACGTTTAATTTACATGATAGTCACGTTTTAAGATTTATATATTTTATTCAAAATTAGAGAAAATCATATATGTGTATAATGTTTATTTAATCTCATATTAAGTTTATAAAAAATCACAGCTTAATACCAACTAATTTATAGCTTAATACAATTAATTCAGAGCTTATTACAGTTAATTCACAATTTAATACACAAAATTTACAAATTAATATAATAAGTGTATAATTTAATATAAAAAATTCACAACTTAATATAATTAATTAATATGTTAATACAGTCATTTACGGCTTAATATGATCAATTCACATTTTAATTCATAAATTTTGCAACTTAGACTCCGCTTGATAGTTGCTGACTGAGAAGGTGTTGACTAGGAAAGGTCTGTCTGGGTAAAAAATCATGACTGAGTAAGAAATCTTGTTGTTTGATTATACATCTGACTGAATGTGATGAGTGATGAAAAATGACCATTTTACCTTTCTGTTATATATAGTAATGGATTAAGTTGCTGAATAATTATAAAAACATACATATTGTCATATAAAATGTAAATTACACACAAATAAAAATGTCATACAAAATGTAAATTGAACATAAAACATTTAATATCCAAATAAAAACATAATGAAATTTAAAATAACATAATAATTTAATGTAAAATAGGTGAAAGTAGTTGATTTGCAATCTGATCACGCAAAACACGCGTATATTTAACGGCTTCTGGACTCCATTCTATGCCTTGTAAGTTTTCTCTATCAATTCCCCCACCTTGGACATCAAGAGTAACTATAGTGTCCTCCTCAAAATTTCTAAACAAGTCATTTTCTATATTGTATTTCCTTATAAAATTATGGATCGTGACACAAGAAATGACTATGTCACTTTGCACTGTAAAAGGATAAGGAGCCATTTGTTTTAAGATTGGGAATCTCGCCTTCAAAACACCATAAGCACGCTCAATAACATTTCTAAGTTGTGCATGAGCATAATTGAACCTTTCTTTTCTAGTTAAAGGTCTGCCTCTTCGAAATCGGCTAACCAATACCTAGTATTGCGGTATGGAGCCATAAACCCACGAGTGTTTGTATATGCGGCATCACAAAGGTAATATTTATCTGCAAATGAATGTGACACATATTATATAATGACACATATTATATAAAGAAGATAGATAATAAAAGTTATATAAATATTACAAACCCGGTAGAGGAAATGGAAATCTAGAAGTCGAATTGAATGCAACTTCTTTCAAAACTCTTGAATCATGTGCTATACCTTTCCATCCAGCCCAAATAAAGGTGAATATCATACCAAAATCACAAATTCCTATAACATTTTGAAAACATTCTCCTTTTCCTTTCCCCTATAACGATTTTGTTGATTAACGTGTCACACCCCCAAACCAAGGATGGCAGAAACGTCCAGGGGTGGAGGACTTCATGTATAGTATCATAACAATAATGGCAATAGTGATGAAAGTAAACACAAAATCAACATATATATAATTGAAAGAGTTACATCATTGTAGGAATTACATGTTTCAAAATCAATTACAATATGTTGACAAAATATGAAATGTTTGACGCCTTAACGTCCCATCCTCAAAATGCACTTGATTTCCTGTTTAGTGATTTCCTAAGAATACAAGTTGTTTGAAAAAGTGTCAACACAAAGGTTGGTGAGTTCATAAGAGATTTCGTTAGAGAAGTAAACTGTTTTCCTTGTAAAAGCGATAAAGTATGTATCCAGAAAATCCAATATTTCTTTAATATGTATATGTAGTCCTAAATCCCAGGACCGAGAAATAACAAGTATTTGCCATACTTAAAGATATAAAAGTGGTTTTAAAATCGGCATAAAACCCTTTTTGATTTACAAAAAGTCCCGTAAACTATATGTATTGTTAGCTCCCTATGCGAGTCTCTATAACCATACTATGACTAGAGGTAACCTGCACAATGTCTTTCAGACGCCCTGATCCTATGACTCTTGTCACCCGCAGACCTGTCGGTTCGGATGTAGCTAGCAGCGAGGTGTGGAATGTCAACCTCAATATAGATCTATACACAATTATCACGCTCTCCCTACAAGAGATGTTGGTTATAACTTACATGAATTTGGATCCCGTACTCGGACGTATGGGGAGAGAATGTCTCACAACCTGAGTTAACAAGTTTATGTGTGGTGTGCATGAGTGTAGAACCTTTTCGTATAAATGTACCCTTTTTGTATGAGTGTGTTATGTGGTGTATCATAAACTATACCTATTATAGTTTATCAAAACAAGGGTAAAAGTGGTAATGTACATAAACTATACTTAACATAGTGTATTCAAATGTTTGTATGTAATAGATGTACTTTGATTATAACAAATTGTTATTCCTATGCTTTGTCTAGAAAAATCCATTTTTTAACTGATGTATGTCTACATACTAAGACAATATTATCATATATTGATATAACATATAATCACATAAAGATATACAGCTTGCTCAACATATTACAAGGTGAAATGAAATTAATAGTATTTTTCTGTTGATAACATTTTCTATCCCTGTTCTTAGAAAATTTGTAGAAAAATCATCAAAGGTCCAAATGTAAAATCCGAATATCCAGGTATGGGAATTTGAGTATTTTATATTGGGGAATGAGGAGACTCGGCGAGTTGACGCCTCAACTCGTCGAGTAGGATCGCGTTTTGGGGACCAATTTAATGAAGGGACTCGACGAGTCGGGTATTTGGACTCGCCGAGTCGGCGCTGTCAAGGAAAACCCTAATTGTCCGGGTTTGGGACCTATTTAAAGGCCCTTATGGCCTTCAGTGGCCGCCACCTACACCTTTGAGAGACTCCTATCAAACCAGGGAGCTGAGAGAGTGAAGAATCGCCATTTTGGAGCATTCTTGAGGTCGTTGTGCAATGGAGTAGTCATTTCCAGCAAAGGGAGGTCAAGGGGGTGTCGATTCAGAGCTTCTGAGCTTGCATCTTCACCATAGAGGTATCAAATCGTTATCCCTTTTCTGTTTTGGGTAAGATTGGTGATTTTAGGGTTTTCTAGCTTCTTTTATGGCTTGATTTGTGGAGTATAGTGTCCCATTGAGTGTGAAGCCATAGATCTGGACCCAAAGAGGTCCAGAGAGTCCCTTCCATCCTGCTTTATGCATTCTATTTGGAGTTTTGAGCTAGGGTTGTTATGTAATGAAGGGTTTCACCCAAATGAGCTTGTAGAACCTTGCATGAGTGCCCAAGGTTCGACCTTTTCGTGGTTATTGGCTTTGAGGGAGTTAGATCTATGGTTTGGTGAAGCAGATCTGACCTTAGAAGGTCAGATGAGGGTTGTCATGGGAGCAACTCGCCGAGTCTATAGGCAGACTCGACGAGTCGAGTCGGGGTTGCCCCGCGATTCGTTGCCGAGTAACTCGACGAGTGGAGAGGGAACTCGTCGTGTCTAAGAGGTTTAAAAAGGATTTAGAGAACCCGCATGGACTCGCCGAGTCACTCTTGTGTACTCGCCGAGTCTGGTCAGTGTTGACCGTTGACTTGAGTTGTCTTATGTTGACTTTGGGAGTTTTGGTCAACAGAGGTAATAGAGGTCAGGGAGGGGTAAAATGGTCTTTTACCCATTACCCGACTAGAGAAGGAAAGAGTAATCGCCGGTTAATTAGAGTTGGGACTTCGAGTATTAATTAGAGATATTTGCCTTATGTGTTAGGCGGTGGCGAGTCCGAGGTTCGCATGTGCAGATAATTGCTTTCTGATTGCCAGGTGAGTCTTCTCACTATACTTTACCTTGAGTAGGTAACCAGAGTTATGTGACAGATTATTGTATGCTATGTATGTTATGTGTTGTACTGCATTATTTATATGTGATTTATGCTGTGCATGTTTACAGAGTTAGAACCGGAAGGTTCCCAGAGTTAGAACCGGAAGGTTCACAGAGTAGGGTCCACGGATCCACAGAGTTATAGCCTCGAGTGGCTAATATGTGTTATGTGTGGTATTTTGGGGAACTCACTAAGCTTCGTGCTTACAGTGTTTTGTGTTATGTGTTTCAGGTTTCTCTCAGGATCACGGGACAGCACTGGCTCGATTGTACACACCAGAGAAAGAGTCATCTTTTGAGGATCCTGGTTTATTATGCAAGTGAAAATGGAGTTATGTTTTGTAATTCGATTATAAATGAGATTTTAAGAAAAATGTTTTTAACAATTAAACGATTATTTTTAAATGAAAAATTGTTTTGAGATTTACAGTGTTACACCAAATCAGAATCCAAAAATTCTAAGAGTTTGGAAAATGAGTCTAGTTTCTCCATAATTTTTCTCATGATTTTTATTGACCTCTAACATGTGTGAACAAGTCCATAATCACAGACTGGTCCGGATTGATGTTTGAAATGATAGGCAGTTTTGTAAAAATATAAATTGTAGAAAAATCGTATGGAGATGTGAAAGTAGTCATTTTAAAGGTAAGAACTTGAACTATTTGCACCTAATACAGTTTTGAAAACTAAAATGTTTAAGTTGTCCAAAACAGTCCGTGAATGGAGTCCAAATTTTCTGATGAAGGCTGTTAGAAAAGTTTAGTTATGTTCTTGGTGTTTTAACTTGTATTCCACCCCTAAAAACTTGAGAAAACATGAAAATGTAGGGGTATGAACTCACCTTGAGTGATTTCAGTAGATGATTGTTGAAGAATGGAAGTGTTCAACTCAAGAACACTTGAAGATGCCTTGAAGATTTTTGAGAATCTAACATTAAAGTGATGGAGTTTGTGTAAGCAATCGATGATTGGAGTAGAATGAAGTGTAATAATCTCATGGAGGATGTTAATACTTACCAAAGGTAGAAGAAAAGCTTGGAGAATGGCCTTGAATCTCGAATTTTAGGGAGAGAAAATGAGAGAAAATGAAGTTTGATCTTGATGGAAGAATGAGAGAAAATGAGAGAAGTTAGGAGAGCGGATGGATGTTCCAGCCCTAAGGACGTGGGGAGGGCTGGTAAATGAGTGGAAAGAACATTGAAGTGACCTAGGTAAGGTGGGGAGGCGTGGCTGGTCATAGAGTGGGTGTGGGGGTGGTTGCTTGTGTCATAAGGTAAGGCAAAGTCAACACTCAACGTTTGTACTTCACCCACTCATTTCTTGGATAATATTTATATTAAAAACACGATTAATCAATATTTAGGGGGCCTTATACGTTAAAATAAAGTTTTTGGTGAAAATCCCGCGTTAAAACGATGAAAAACAAAGCTAAAATGAAGTCGTAGTCGACAACCGGGAAAAACTTAGTTTTCTGCGAGGCCTCTCGGTCCTGGCCTAGGTTCGGTCCTCGTGATGCTAGGCCCGAACACGAAATGGAGAGAAAGCAGCAAGGAGCGAAATGGAGCGAAGGTGACTTCGGCCCGAAGGCTTCGGGTTCGGTTCCTTATGCGAGGTTCGGTCCGAAAGGGGAGGGTTCGGTTCCTTATACGAGGTTCGGGCCCAAGAGGACTTTCGATTCAGCAGCTTTCGGGTTCGGTCCAAGAGGGTTCGGTCCCTAAGAGGACTTTCGGCCCTAAGAGGGGTTTCGGCTCCTTAAGAGGGGTTTCGGCTCCTTAAGGCTATTTTTCTCGTAGCCTTCCGTTTTTGAGCGGTTTTTGACTAAATTAAGGGCCGGGATGCCCCGAGTCTTTTTAGAGAGATTTGGGAGAGATTTGACATTCTTGGAGAGATTTGGGAGAGATTTGACATTCTTGGAGAGATTTCACATATGGAGAGAGATTTGACATTCTTAGAGAGATTTGGGAGAGATTTGACATTCTTGGAGAGATTTCACATACGGAGAGAGATTTGGGAGAGATAGAGTGAATACGATTGAGAGAGGTTTAGTTTGTGACATTTTTGAGTGTCCGGCTTTGCAATGCAAGTTCCGTAAACCTCATTAAGCCTTGTTTTAGGATCTTACACACTCCAGATGAGTATGCAACATTGTTTTATCGGTTTGGTTCATTGTTTAGCACTAAGGATAAGGAAAATTAAACACACGAATTTTCCAAGTGATATTTTCTCATTAAAATAGTGAGTTATACAGTAATTACATAACACAAACCCTAATATACAAGGTTTAATTGAGTTGACCGGTTTGACTCGATGACTTTGTTCGACTTTGACTTGACCCGAAATTGACTATTGTCACATCATCCCCCCGTTAGTGGGAATTTCGTCCCGAAATTTACGTTTTGGTTGGGACTTCAAGAGTTTGGGAAAAGATGTGGGTATTTTTGTTTCATTTGGTCTTTGTGTTCCAAGGTGAACTCAGGTCCTCGTTTAGCGTTCCATCGGACCTTCACGATGGGAATACGACTTTGTTTTGTTCTTTTGATCTCCCGATCCATGATCTCGACTGGTTCCTCCACGAAGTCAAGATTTTCGTTAATTTCGATCTTGTCGAGAGGTATTACAAGTGTCTCGTCATACAGACACTTCTTTAAGTTGGATACATGAAATGTGGGGTGTACGTTACTAAGTTCTTGTGGTAATCAGAGTTTATACGCCACAGGACCAATCCTGGCAAGGATTTCAAACGGTCCGATGTACCTCGGGTTTAGTTTCCCACGTTTACCGAAACATATCATTCCTTTCCAAGGGGAAACTTTTTGTAGTACCTGATCTCCGACCTGGAATTCCAAGGGTTTGCGTCGCTTGTCTGCATAACTCTTTTGTCGATCACGAGATGCCTTTAGTCTTTCCCGAATTTGAAAAATCTTTTCTTTGGTCTCCCTTATGATTTCAGGACCAGTAAGGGTGCTATTAAGGACTTGCCCCCTAGCTAGTTGAGTGTCCCCTACTTCTGCCCAACACAGGTGTGATCGGCACTTGCGTCCATAAAGAGCTTCGAATGGGGAGACCTTGATGCTAGTGTGATAGCTGTTATTGTAGGAGAATTCAATAAGCGGTAAATGGGTATCCCATGCCTTACCAAAGTCTATCACACAGGCTCTCAACATGTCTTCTAATGTCTGTATGGTGCGCTCGCTTTGCCCGTCAGTTTGTGGATGGTAGGCCGTACTCATGTCTAGCCTAGTTCCCAAAGATTTCTGTAGGGACTGCCAAAATCGCGAGGTGAATCTACTATCTCGGTCGAAGATAATGGATATTGGTACACCATGCAGTCGCACAATCTCCTTGATGTACGTCCTGGTTAGCTTCTCCATCTTGTCGGTTTCCTTTATCGGTAGGAAGTGCGTAGACTTGGTAAATCTGTCTACGATTACCCATATGGTATCAAGCCCGCCTAAAGTCTTAGGCAGCTTGGTTATGAAGTACATGGTTATCCGTTCCCACTTCCACTTAGGTATATCAGGCTGTTGTAGTAGTCCTGAGGGTTTCTAGTATTCCACCTTGACCTTGGCGCAAGTCAGACACTTGCCCACATAAGTCGCAATCTCGACTTTCATGTTCAGCCACCAGTATAACTTTTGAGGTCTAGATACATCTTGTCCGAACCTGGATGGATGGAATATCGAGTCTTGTGTGCTTCATTCATGACGACGTCTCGGAACCCACCAAACTTTGGCATCTAGATCCGATTCATGAGATAACGTGCTCCATCATCCTTGACTTCTAAGTTTTTATCCATCACTCTTAATGTCTCACCTGTCACATTTTCTGGTTTCAAGGCTTCTAGTTGGGCTTCCTTGATTTGTGTGGCCAGATGGGAATGGATGGTCATGGTTAAGGATTTTACTCGGCGGCCTGAATATTCCTTTCTGCTCAGAGCATCGGCCACTACATTGGCCTTGTCCGGATGATAGCGAATTCCGCACTCGTAGTCGTTCAGCAGCTCTACCCATCTTCTTTGTCGCATTTGATCTCTTTTTGATTGAGAATATGCTGAAGACTTTTGTGATCGGTGAAGATAGTGCACTTTGTGCCGTAGAGGTAGTGCCTCCAGATCTTTAAGGCGAACACTACTGCTCCCATCTCAAGGTCGTGGGTAGTATAATTGACTTCGTGTATCTTAAGTTGCCTTGACGCGTAAGCGATGACCTTCCCTCTTTTCATGAGTACACATCCGAGACCTTGATTCGAAGCATCGCAGTACACAATGAAGTCTTCGGTTCCTTCTGGGAGAGACAAAACCGGCGCGTTGCATAGGGCTTGTTTTAACGTTTGGAAAAAACTTCTTGTTTATCTTCCCACTTGAACACCACACCTTTCTAAGTCAAGGTGGTGAGGGGTTTGGAAATTTTGGAGAAGTTCTGTATGAACCTTCGGTAGTAGCCGGCGAGCCCTAGGAATTGTCGGATTTCTGTCGGCGTTGCAGGTGCTGACCTGTTTTTGATTGCTTTGATTTTTGAGGGATCCACATGTATCCCTTTCTCGCTAATTATGTGGCCAAGGAATCCTACTTCTCGAAGCCAAAATTCGCACTTTGAAAACTTAGCATAAAGCTTCTCGGCTCTTAGAGTCTCCAGTATTAATCGCAGGTGTTGGTTGTGCTCTTCTTTGCTCCTTGAATAGACCAAGATATCATCGATGAACACGATCACAAATTTATCTAGGAAGGGTCGACACACTCGGTTCATCAGATCCATAAACACCGCAGGCACGTTTGTTAATCCGAATGGCATCACTACAAATTCGTAGTGTCCATAGCGAGTTCTGAATGCCGTCTTGGGGATATCTTCTTCTTGAACTCGCAATTGATGGTAACCCGACCTCAAGTCGATTTTTGAAAAGTAGCTTGCTCCTTGAAGTTGGTCGAAAAGGTCGTCGATTCGGGGTATGGGATATCGATTATTGATGGTAAGTTTGTTCAAATCCCTATAATCGATGCACATGCGAAAGGATCCATCCTTCTTTTTCACAAATAGAACTGGTGCTCCCCAGGGTGAAAAGCCTGGTCTGATGAATCCCTTGCTTAATAGCTCGCTCAAATGACTAGACAGCTCTTGCATTTCTGCCGGTGCGAGGCGATATGGTGCTTTGGCTACGGGGGTAGCACAGGGAACCAAGTCGATTCGGAATTCGACTTGCCGTGCGAGCGGTACACCTGGCAGATCTTCTGGGAATACATCGGGGAAGTTGCACACTTCCGGAATGTCTTTGATGTCCTTTACCCCTTGATTCTTATCTAAGACGTGGGCTAAGAAGGCATAGTATTCCTTTCGGAGATACTTTTGAGCCTTGATGCAAGAAATGGTTTGTAGGTTTGTACTGGGTTTATCGCCGTAGACGAGAAGAGTTTCGTCATTTAGTAGATTGATGCGGACGGCCCTTTCGTAACATAAAATGTTGACACGATTAGGACTTAACCAATCCATACCAATGATAATGTTGAAACTTTTTATTGTGACTGGAATTAGATCAATTTTGAATGAATAGTTGTCTAGAGTGAGAGTACACCCTATGTAAATATCATTAGCACGCTCAACCTTTCCGTTTTCCATTTCTACGATGTATGGATCTTTTAATGACTGGGGATTTTGCTTAAGTAAATGTTTGAATTGGTGGCTCACGAAACTCCTTTCTGCCCCACAATCGAAAAGTATGCATGCATAAGAGTTATTGAGGAGGAACACACCATTAACCACCGTAGGGTCCTTGACTGCTTCTCCATGTCCTAAAGTTAGGACTCTTCCTGTACCCCCAGCATTGGCGTTTCGTGATTTTGGGCAGTTTCTTTTGTAATGCCCTATCCCTCCACAACTATAACAGGTTTGGCTTGCTCCGGTGTTGGCGATGGTGGTGGCTTGAGTGGTGTTTTGGGCCGACACTTTACAGAATCATGCAGTGTGCCCCTTCTTGTTGCATTTATTGCAGTGTAATTCCCGACAAGCACCGTTGTGGTGGGAGCCACATTTGTCGCACTTAAGGAGTGTCCCGGCATATTGCTTCCATGGGGCCGGAGTGGATAGACTAGTGGCAGCATGAATGGTGAAAGTTTGCTGTTTCTTGGCAGATTCTGGTGCCGACTGTTTCTTTTTGTTACTCCAGAACTTTCTTGTATTGTTACTTCCTTTTGTTTGACCGGGGGTGGTAATCATGGTACCATGGCTGACCCTATGGTCGATAAGTTGTTGCGCCAATTCCTTGGCACTCTCAAAGGTAGTGGGTTTCGAAGCCAATACACTATCATGAATCTGGGATGATAGCCCCCAAAGGTATCGTTCTACATTTTTCTCCTCTGTAGTGACCATTGCGGGACAGAGGAGTGCTAGTTCATTGAATCGGGCGGTATAAGATTCGAGATCCATCCCCGACATCTTGAGATTCCAGAGTTCCTCTTCCAGTTTTTGCACTTCGCCTCTTGGGCAATATTCCTTCAGCATCAAAGCTTTTAAATCCTCCCAGCTTATATAGTTAGCCACTGCAGGAGTAGGCGACTTAACTTTGCCGTTCCACTAAGTGACAACTCTTCCGATGAAAGTGAATGCCGCGTACTTGACTTTGCTCGCTTCGGGGCAAGCACAAATTTCGAAGACTGCTTCGGTTCTCTCGAACCGTTGCATTAGTGTGATGACGCCCCCGCTTCCATTGAAAGAATTGGGTTTGCCATTTGTGAAGTCCTTGTAAGTGCATTCTTTTGTGTGCCTCAAACTGTCACCCTGATTAGAGGGTGTAGCACCAGATCCAGAACCACCATTGCCGTTAGTGCTGATTTGTGACATAGCTGCTGCCACAGCTGCTGTTACTGCAGCCTGGAACATTGCTGGGTCAAATTGTGGTGGTGGCGGCAGAGGAGGTGGTGGTGCGCTACTGGAAGGTCTTGGTCTTTTCCTTGGTGGCATAGTTCTGTCATAATTTTAAAATGACAAGTCGATAAGACTTCAATAGTAATAACGAGTCGAGTGTTACTGGTTTCATCTCAATTGTATTATATCCCGAGTTTATTACTTTAGCAGGTAATTCATCGAAAAGTTTATGCAATTAAACTTATGAATTAAATAGTGTTGACCCAAGCAGAGTCATGTGCTTGGTTCATGTCAACATCCAAGGAAGTAAAATACATGCCAAATTCATTGATAACTTGTTAGTACATATTGTTTTAAAAAATTTTGACCTCACAAGGGTCTACATTACATCATAATAAAAGATAAGGTTTTGGCAGTACAAAAGCCCCTTTTTGACTAGTGTGATCACTTAGTCGCGGGGTCAACCTATACTCAATAAAGAGTTGCACCAACGCATACTCGAAATCCTAGATTTATAACAAAACATGAGCAGCGCGAACACTACTCGTGGTGGGTGGTATCTGGTCCATGGTGGCCCTGAGATGAGGTCGAGGCTCCCTGAAGCTCCGCAATCCGGCGTTCGGCCGCGATCACTCTCTCCTCGAGAGCTGCGTGCCTCTCCTGGTACTCCCTTACCTCCGCTCTAGCCATGGTAAGGTCCTCGATGAGTTGGTCCACTGGATAGAAGTCCCTCTCCAAATCCCTGGTGCGTGCATCGGTGGCTGCCGTAATAGCACTGAGATTTCAAACTTGGTCTGCCGTTTCTCTACTCTGGTTCCCCAAGTTCGTGATGTGTTGGACCATGACGGGGAGGGCTCTGTCAGCCGGTCCCCCGTGGCTGAGGTCATAGTAACCTTGTTGGTTGCCATATGGTGACCGTTGGCGTTGTTGCCGGCTCCACCTCTCGATCGTGGTTGCCCAACGGGGCTCAGGCCCGTTGTGGCCAAAGCGGTTCACAGGCACCCTGGCGATGTAAGGAGGGTTGAATACTTCCTCCTCTGGTTCTTCTTCACTTTCTTCCTCGTCCATGTCTACCTCGTCGTCTTCCTCTTCTTCTTCTTCGTCAACCTCCTCTTCTTCTTCTTCTTCGGGTTCCTCTTCGGGGTCCTCTTCAATCAGCTCTTCAGGCTCTTCTTCAATCCAGCCGACATTTCCCTGATTTGGAAAGTATGGGTCTCCTGGTAAGTGGAATCATGCCATGTCGTCTGCGCGAGAATAGGGGCGTAAGAAGCAGGTAATGGTTAATAATAATAACATTGCGCTATAGCAACATACAAATACTCCTATAGTATATTAAATGTTTAGATTTGGTTCTTAGAGCATTCTTTGTAGAGTGAAGTTAGGTTATTAGATTTGTTGCCCCCTATGACTATCCCTCGGTATGAGTAATTCACTTCTCGGACAAATATAGTTGATCAGGCTATATCCTTCCCAGAACTGATTACTCATACCAAGGCATACTCTTAGCGTTCAAACCCTCTTCTTTTACTTTATGTTCTTCTAGTTATGACACTACGCGAGTATGTAATGCATGTAGGTATACTTTTAAACAAGAAACTATTTATTTTCTAAAAGTATAACCCGTTAAAATGTTTTAAAATCAAAGACTTTTAGTCCCAAATGTGTTTATAGTTTGTATATCCTATGTTGTTTGATATACTTAATTCACTATAAACCGTGCTCTGATACCAATCTGTCACACCCCCAAACCAAGGATGGCGGAAACGTCCGGGGGTGGAGGACTTCATGTATAGTATCATAATAACAATGGCAATAGTGATGAAAGTAAACACAAATCAACATATATATAATTTAAAGAGTTACATAATTGTAGGAATTACATGTTTCAAAATCAATTACAATATGTTGACAAAATATGAAATGTTTGACGCCTTAACGTCCCATCCTCAAATGCACTTGATTTCCTGAGGATACAAGTTGTTTGAAAAAGTGTCAACACAAAGGTTGGTGAGTTCATAAGAGATTTCTTTAGAGAAGTAAATCGTTTTCCTTGTAAAAGCGATAGAGTATGTATCCAGAAAATCCAATATTTTCTTTAATATGTATATGTAATCCTAAATCCCAGGACCGAGAAATAACAAGTATTTGCCATACTTAAAGATATAAAAGTGGTTTTAAATCGGCATAAAACCCTTTTTGATTTATAAAAAGTCCCGTAAACTATATGAATTGTTAGCTCCCTATGTGAGTCTCTATAACCATACTATGACTAGAGGTAACCTGCACAACGTCTTTCAGACGCCCTGATCCTATGAGTCTTGTCACTCGCAGACCTGCCAGTCCGGTTGTAGCTAGCAGCGAGGTGTGGGATGTCAACCTCAATATAGATCTATACACAATTATCAGTCTCTACCTACAAGAGATTTTGGTTATAACTTAAAGGAATTTGGATCCCGTACTCGGACGTACGGGGAGAGAATGTCTCACAACCTGAGTTAACAAGTTTACGTGTGGTGTGCGTGAGTGTAGAACCTTTTCGTATAAATGTAACCTTTTTGTATGAGTGTGTTATGTGGTGTATCATAAACTATACCTATTATAGTTTATCAAAACAAGGGTAAAAGTGGTAATGTACATAAACTATACTTAACATAGTGTATTCAAATGTTTGTATGTAATAGATGTACTTTGATTATAACAAATTGTTATTTCTATGCTTTGTCTAGAAAAATCCATTTGTTAACTGATGTATGTCTACATACTAAGACAATATTTTCATATATTTAAATAACATATAATCACATAAAGATATACACCTTGCTCAACATATTACAAGGTGAAATGAAATTAATAGTATTTTTCTATTGATAACATTTTCTATCCCTGTTCTTAGAAAATTTGTAGAAAAATCATCAAAGGTCCAAATCAGAATCCAAAAATTCTGAGAGTTTGGAAAATGAGTCTAGTTTCTCCATAATTTTTCTCATGATTTTTATTGACCACTAACATGTGTGAACAAGTCGATAATCACAGATTGGTCCGGATTGATGTTTGAAATGATAGACAGTTTTGTAAAAATCATCATAAATTGTATAAAAATCGTATGGAGATGTGAAAGTAGTCATTTTAAAGGTAAGAACTTGAACTATTTGCACCTAATACAGTTTTGGTTGTCCAAAACAGTCCGTGAATGGAGTCCAACTTTTCTGATGAAGGCTGTTAGAAAAGTTTAGTTATGTTCTTGGTGTTTTAACTTGTATTCCCCCCTAAAAACTTGAGAAAACATGAAAATGTAGGGGTATGAACTCACCTTGAGTGATTTTAGTAGATGATTGTTGAAGAATGGAAGTGTTCAACTCAAGAACACTTGAAGATGCCTTGAAGATTTTTGAGAATCTAACATTAAAGTGATGGAGTTTGTGTAAGCAATCGATGATTGGAGTAGAATGAAGTGTAATAATCTCATGGAGGATGTTAATACTTACCAAAGGTAGAAGAAAAGATTGGAGAATGGCCTTGAATCTCGAATTTTAGAGAGAGAAAATGAGAGAAAATGAAGTTTGATCTTGATGGAAGAATGAGAGAAAATGAGAGAAGTTAGGAGAGAGGATGGATGTTCCAGCCCTAAGGACGTGGGGAGGGCTGGTAAATGAGTGGAAAGGACATTGAAGTGACCTAGGTAAGCTGGGGAGGTGTGGCTGGTCATAGAGTGGGTGTGGGGGTGGTTGCTTGTGTCATAAGGTAAGGCAAAGTCAACACTCAACCTTTGTACTTCACCCACTCATTTCTTGGATAATATTTATATTAAAAACATTATTAATCAATATTTAGGGGGCCTTATATGTTAAAATAAAGTTTTGGGTGAAAATCCCGCGTTAAAACGATGAAAAACGAAGCTAAAATGAAGTCGTAGTCGAAAATCGGGAAAAACTTAGTTTTCTGCGAGGCCTCTCAGTCCTAGCCGAGGTTCAGTCCTCCTGATGCTAGGCCCGAATGCGAAATGGAGCGAAAGCATCAAGGAGCGAAATGGATCGAGGTGACTTCGACCCGAAGGCTTCGGGTTCGGTTCCTTATGCGAGGTTCGATCCGAAAGGGGAGGGTTCGGTTCCTAATGCGAGGTTCGGGCCCGAGAGGACTTTCGGTTCAGTAACTTTCGGGTTCGGTCCAAGAGGGTTCGGTCCCTAAGGGGGTTTCGGCTCCTTAAGAGAGGTTTCGGCTCCTTAAGGCTATTTTTCTCGTAGACTTCCGTTTTTGAGTGGTTTTTGACTAAATTAAGGGTCGGGATGCCCCGAGTGTTTTTAGAGAGATTTGGGAGAGATTTGACATTCTTGGAGAGATTTGAGAGAGATTTGACATTCTTGGAGAGATTTCACATACGGAGAGAGATTTGGGAGAGATTTGACATTCTTAGAGAGATTTGGGAGAGATTTGACATTCTTGGAGAGATTTCACATATGGAGAGAGATTTGGGAGAGATAGAGTGAATACGATTGAGAGAGGTTTCATTTGTGACATTTTTGAGTGTCCGGCTTCGCAATGCAAGTTCCGTAAACCTCATTAAGCCATGTTTTAGGATCTTACACACTCCAGATGAGTATGCAACATTGTTTTATCGGTTTGGTTCATTGTTTAGCACTAAGGCTAAGGAAAATTAAACACACGAATTTTCCAAGTGATATTTTCTCATTAAAATAGTGAGTTATACAATAATTACATAACACAAACCCTAATATACAATGTTTAATTAAGTTGACCGGTTTGACTTGATGACTTTGTTCGACTTTGACTTGACCCGAAATTGACTATTGTCACACAACGGGTACAACCGCATGTACAAGAGTTCCATCTAATGCACCTATTGCTCCAGAAAAAATATTTTTTTAACCGTCTATGGCATTCCGAGTTATGTCTTGTTGGATTAGGAGTTGTTGGTACTATAGTTTCTTTTGCAAAACACATCATTGCAGTTCGGACCTCATGATGGATTGTTGAAACTAATGGATTACATGGTAAAAAAATTTGGATAACTTTATGACTTCTTAATTTATAATTTATTTTTTTATAATTTTGAGTAATTACTATATGAAATGGATTTACCATATATCTTCAATTTTGAGCCCAATTAATAAAAGAACTTCATTGTTGCGATATTATGTATAACTAATCTGTCAATGTACAAATAATGTGTCAATTTGAAGTAATCCAAAATAACCTATTTTGGATTAATTCAAAAAATTTATTTTTTGTTTGAAATTTATGAAATCAGATAACATTGATGAATCGTTTGTGTGGAGTGATGAAATCTTCACTTAACCGCGCGAAAACGTTCATTATGTCCTATAACATGTAAGAATATAGTCATGTTCTCTTCAATGCGTATTGTCCTACTAGCTTGCAACCAATTTTTTTTGGGTAAAATGGTTGCAGAATAATGCAAATGCCTCTTGTGTAAGACGCATCATATCGTAACATTGTGTAGGGTCTCCGTTCATCAAATCTTGTGTATATGCATACCCGCTTGAATCGTTATCTCTAATTCTATGAATTATGATTAGCATGCGTCGGTTTGACCTCAACCAATAAAACACAAGTAAAAAAAACTACAGCTTCACCATCAGAAACCATACTTGACCTGGGACAAACAATTAGGTAACATGTTAAAGTAACATCCAAAAGTCATGCAAGTAACATCATCCAAAGTAACATAAAAAAGTATTAAACATAGGATCCGAAAGTTATGCAAATAACATCATCCAAAGTAATATTCAAAAAAGTATCAAACATAGGATCCAAAAGTTATGCAAATCACATCATCCAAAGTAACATCCAAAAAAGTATCAAACATAGGATCCAAAAGTCGTGCAAATAACAAAAATTCATGCAACAAAAAACTAATAACCAAACTTTCCAACCCGCACCCATCAAAGGTAACCATACTTCCTACCCGCACCCATCACCCATGACTCGTAACTAGTATGTGAAAGTCGTAACCAAACTTTTCTAACATCAACACTTTCACCAAATAGAAAAAGAGTGGTCTTGTGTCTTTCATCTTCTTCTCCCCATTCCATTTTGTTCAATTTCTCCATACACGCATCAACATCCTTATCCATTTCACTTTTTTCAATTCTTTCATTTTTTTCCACTAACGACCTTGCAAGCTTGACAATATCCTCTTCAGCTTCTAATGCCCTTATATCTCTTTTTTTCCCACCAACTTTTTTGTTTCCACCAACTTCCATATTTTTTGAACGCCCCGAAGATTCTTCACTTGCACCTACGTGCTGTGTTGAGGTTTCCATTGGAACATCATCATCAAAATCATGGGCACTAAAGTCTTCTACAGGACGAGGGAGTGTAGAAGATGGCCCCCAACTTTGGTAGTCGGGTGAGGTCGACCCTTCAAATAGTTGGGGTGCAAAGATCAGGAACCAACAAGGGTTTGGTTTTCAATGACAATACGTACTTGTTCAACTGTTTACAATTTTTATAAATATTAGTATTTTTTATAAAAATAATCGTAATAGTATTTATTATAAAAATATTACCTTCCCCTCTTCCTTCCATTGTTCATCGGTCAGATTAAATTTATTTTTTATCGGATCATATATATTGTCGGTTTTGTTTTTCAGTTTCACCCAAGCAACATACTTTGATTTGTAGTAGTCAAAGTGGTTTCTCATTTGCTTCTGATCAACCTCTTTACCGTGTTCGTTTATCATTTTTTCGCATACTGTCTTCCACGAACTATCCTTAAGTCCAGAAGCCTCACGACCATTAGTGATTAGTTCATGGATACATGCATCAAGAAACGTTTTGTCCTCACTTTCGTTCCAAACCAACATCCTAAAACATTAATATTTAAAGTAATTTATCATAACTTTTATCAAGATTAGAACAATTTTAACATTAAAACAATTTTCTACCATTGAAATTAACATCATCCTTAATAATAATAGAACAATTAAGGTCAACATTGCCAACATAGCTTATACACAAAAAAAAATCAGATTTCGTTCCAAACCAACAATATCATCACAACTTTCAGTTTTCCACTTTATTCTATTTTCTTTTTTCTTTTTATCTGTTTCTACATTTAAATTAGTACAAGTCATTTTTACATTAATTTTTTTATGTAACTTTAAATTTAAACTCATTACCTAATTCTCATACTAGTTAATGCACATCCGTAAAAGTAATTATAAATTTTATATGCCCTTTTGATAGGAACCATGAAATCATTATGGTAATTTTTACAGGAACCACAAAACCTCTTTATTAGTTTATTTGCATATGCTTTTTTCTGATTTCTTTTTTAACAAGAAGCATGGAACCATTTTGGTGATTTTGACTAATTTTGACTGTATGTCATTATTACCATTTCAACTATATTGTTCGTTTCTATACAAGTCATTTTGATTATACATGTAATTTTAACCCTTTTTCCTCATACCATTTTACCTTGCAATTTGATCTGAATTTGAGACACATGTTCTTTATTTGTTTTCACTAGACCATGAAACATCAGTCACCATCTTATTGCACAAGAACAAGATCAGGGGATTTCAAACAAAAAGTCTCACTTTCAATCCTTAACATGCAACAATGTTTTTCTTCTTGTAGTAATCAATAAGTAAAGGACTCAAATTCAATCACCTTTAACACACACAAGTAACACAAATCATTCAAAAACCATAAATAACAATTGACCATTTTACCCTTTTACTCTATATAGATCAATTTTCAGTTAAAAATGTGATTTCCAGCAATAACAACAATCAATTTCAACAAATTGAACAAGATTTTTCATGTTTAAGCAATTATATACATTTTGAAAAAATAAAATTGATTTCCAGCACATGTTAACATCTAATTTCAGCAGATAAAGTTGATTTTCAGCAAATATACATATGATTTCATAATACATTATACATAATTGATAATCTGATTTCATAACTGATTTCAATTGTATCAACATACCCCATTAACAGAAGAAGGGCTTTACCTGGAGATTATATGTGCGATCGACTGGAGAGATGGGGTGGGGAGAGATGGTGGCGACCGGCAACGAGGCACTATCCGACGAGATGGCGGCGACCGGAAATGAGGCGATTCCGGCTGTAGATGAGACAATGTGCAGCTGCGTTTTTTTTGGTATGCACTTTCTGTGTTTTTAGGTCACGATAGAACGAGAGGAAAGAAGAATAAAGAGGGATGGGTAGAAGTGTCTTATTTCCCAGACAACGATGTATATTATGCTGACCCGGTAAGCAATTTGAGATAGATAGCTTACTGAGAAAGCCACAAATCAAACAAAGAATGTCTGATCGAGTCAGCCCAATTTGCTGACTCGACCCTTAGTTTAATAAATTTGCAATTTACTACATACGCAAGCATATTTTCAACTTAATAGAATTGTTCATAACTAATTCACAACTTAAAACTTATAAAACTCATGAATTCATTGTTTAAAGCTTATACTTTTTGTTATTAATAACAATTAAAAGTAACATTAACATAACTAAAGAATAGTCGAAACATCATGATTCACAGCTTAATGCATACGTTCATCGAACACCTTGTGATGCTTGTATTCACATTTTAATACATACGTTCAAAGTTTAATACAAGCATTCATACATTATTCATAATTTAATTAAATATATGTATAACACAAAAAACATTATGTATTTATATATTTGTCATAGTTTAATAAAAAAACTATATATCCAAAAAAGAATAACATGTTAAAACTTATGTATTTCATTGAAACAAATCATCAAACACATTGTGTGCATCCTATTGTACGACTCATGCAACATAAAAAAAATCATCCTAACAATATATTGTTACAGATACAATCATAAGCACACAAGTTTGAAGAAAGTACAATAAATTCATAAAAATCAAACATATCGACAAAATTTCCATGGAAAAATTGCTAAAGCCATATCCTGATATAAAAAAAACCACTGATATAGCAAACCATAAATATGTGTTCAAAATATGCATTAAAGCACAAATACTTCAAGCACAGAAACAAATATGAAGTTATATTACCTCCATTTAAGTGAAACTTCAATAGATCTACAAAATGCTTGTCAAAAATGACAAAAAATCATATCAAGAGAAGGTGAGAGAATAAGAGCATGTGCATTGAAGAAGATAGTTAGACAAAGATCGATCTTAGCATATGTTGTCACATATGAAAGGATCTTGGTGGTCGGAGATGAACAAGGTAGCTGGATACGGTCAGAGACAAAACAGATATGGAGAAACCGAATGTAGATCTGGAGGAACCAAAAGCAAATCTAGAGGAACCGGAAGCAGATCTAGAGGTAGGCGGTGGATCCTCACCTGAGAAAAGCGAACTTCGGAGTTAAAGAACCAAATAAAATAAAGAACAATATGTTTTCTGGTGTTTTGGCGAGGTCAGAGGTCGGTATCGGGGACGAACATAGATCAGAGGTCCGAGACAAACACAAATGTCTAGGTGTAGAGGTAGAACTCTATGGTGATAATTACGTTCGACGGTGAGGGTCTTAGTTAGCATCAATTGATAGAAATTGGGTCTTTATTTGGCGTCGTTTGCGAAATCAGTTCATGGGAGGAACAATGGAGGAGAGGCTTGAAAACTAGCGACTTAGGCATTAGTAGCAGCGACAGTAGTAGTAGCAGGCAACAATGCCGGTAGGTTTAGCCTCTACGGTAAGAAGAGGAGGAGGTGGTGGAGCAAATCTGATGAGGTGATTTATTGCAGATCTAGACCTAAACTATGTTAAACACATCAGAACAAATGTACATCGGGTGTTGTTTCACCAAAAATCGAAGAGAATGAGATGGTGGTGATCTACGACGACAATGACGATCTACGACGACGGCAATCTTTCGCGACGTCGACTGTAGGTGGCGGTAGTGGTGGTAATTGATGGTGGGAGGGTTTGTGTTTAAGTCTTGAAGGTGGGTATGAGAGTTGAGTAAATTACACGAATGGTCCTTATGGTTTAGGGTAATTTGCACGTTTGGTCCCTAACTTATTTTTTTTTAACTCGAAATGTCCATATTGTTTGTTTTTGTTACGTGCTTAGCCCCTACTATTTGTTTTTGTTACGTGTTTGGTCTCTGTCTTACCTAAAAAAACTATTATTTAAATAGAGAAAAAATGGTGAGATAGGTAAGGTAAGGTGAGAGGGTGGGGTTGGGGGTGTGTTTATTTAAATAAATTAAAAAATTAAGGGCAAAATAGTTTTTTCAGGTAAGACAGAGACCAAAAATGTAACAAAATCAAAAGTAGGGACCTTCCGAGTTAAAAAATAAGTTAGAGACCAAACGTGCAAATTACCCTAAACCATAGGGACCATTCGTGTAATTTACTCATGAGAGTTTGAATGTAAGAAAAAAATGATCATATTTTTCTTTCTAGTATCACGTGGATTGTGATGTTAAAATTTTCAAAATGCCTATCATATCCTTATTGATTTTAGCTATTTATTAAATCTTTGAAAAAAAAAGAAAAAAAAAATAAATATTTTAAATTGACAAGAGTTCTTTAACTTTTAGAGATTATCGTTTGAACCTTTATACACAAGTTTAAAAATTAAAGTTTGTTTATAAAAGAGAGTATAAATAAAAAATAGAAGGTTTGTGTAACAAATACGAACAATAGAAGTATTCACATTATAAAGGCGGGTGTAATTAATGCGAATACCGACGGCTTCATATAATCTATTTTAACGAAGCTCGAATTTTTTTATTAATGTAAAAGCTTGGCCCTCTTTATGACATGTTGGCTTCATGTAGAGGTAGGTGCATTTAATGTAAATTTTGCGGTTTAAAAAATAGATGTATTCATATAGATATTATATTTTAAGCTTAAAGAAAAAAATAAAAAAGAACAACTGTAATTTTGACAAAATGATCATCATTGTATGTTTGAAAGGTCCATGGATATCATATGGACTAGTGTTCCTAAATGGAAGTCAAATCCATGGATAAAATTTCACGGAATCAACCAAGATATGAAGACTTCTAAATGAAAGAAATCAAAAATGAAGACTAGAACACCTTGTTCTATGTGCTTATGGTATACATGTACATTGATATACACGAGGCTATGCTTGTCGCGCGTTTTTGCTGATATAGATATTGATTATTGAATAAGTTAATAAAAAAATGGTAACATAACTTAATTTTTAATAGTTGAATTTATATACCAACTTGTCAGATTGTATTTATAGAAGGACCAAATAAGTATCAACACAAAAGGTACTATCACAACTAAGACGATGAACTTTTTATGAAATGAATTTGACTTTCAAAAGCATACTTAAAAACGACAACACACAAAAAATTCAAAAATAATTCTATAAAAGCTATATTTATATAAATATCCGTAAAACAATAAGATGTAAATATTAGAAAAAAAAACTGAGTTCTAAAAGAAAGAGTTTTTTAAAAACTTGGACAAAAACAAAGTGTTTTAGAATTTGGGTTAAACTTACAAAAAAAGAAAAATACTGTTCGGAAGAAAAAACAAAAAAAATCTTTACATTTGGTTAAAAACTATAATAATAATAATAATAATAATAACTAGAGAAGAAACCCGCATTGCAGGATTGGCTACCAAAACAAAAATGGACAAAACACAAAAAGTTTATTGAGTTAATACAAATGTTACATTCCATAAAAAAAAAGACCATTCATCATCCAAAAAAGAAGATCATTCATCACTTATCTTTTGGGTTACTTCTCAAGGATTCTGCTTCATCACAGAAATAAAAAAAAGTTTTTTTAAGAAAATTAGAAATTAAGGTTTAATACGGAAAAAGAAACCTAATATATATTGGGTATCACTTATATGTTTAACATATATGGTGATGAAATCATATGAAATTTACTAATATTGCCAACAAATCAGACACTAAACATTTACCCTGCACATTCCATTTGCAATCAATAATCAAGATTACTACGATCAACTACAAAATCACACACAGCTGGAACACAGTTAACATTTAAAGAACATTTAAAGAAACAGGTATAACACTTATATCTACTATATACATCTGGAAATAACATGTAACTAAACATCACCTGTTTTGCATATGCCACTTATGCGCAACAAACTCCAAAAAGCGGAAAATATAAGGAAAACAGAGAAGAACATGACGACAAATCCATCAACTAAATTCTTAAAAATATATTAGACCTTTATTCAACCTATATCGCGAGTCCAATTATGCATTATAAATGGATCTATTATGCAAAAGAAAGCATACAAAAGAAAACACATGGCTAAAACAGACACCACCCAGCATAACCAAACATAATATAAAATTAAAACACACTACCTTAGTTGTAAATTAAAAAATTAAAAAATTTTAAAATTTTAAGATATAAAAGAAAAAGGACAAAGGAAAAGAATATTAATAAAAAAAGGATTTACTTCAAAATTAAGCATCACTAAATGCTTACATCCACTAAGTACAATTGAATACACGAACCCCATTTATTAAACATAACTATATTATGACCCGCGTAAAACACGGAAGAACATACAAAAATGTATATATAAAGGTATAAAAGAGTTGGCACTATAAAAAAATATAAAGTAACATAAACAGACTTAACATTATTGGTAACATTGAAATTTAAAAAAAAAACAATGAAACACATGAATATCTATAATCGTTGAAGAACCTCTTTGTAGACATAACTTTTTATTTTATTAGTTGGACGACCTTCCTCGTAATATATGAGTACCTTCAATCCCTTTTCACTTGTGATGAGAGAAACAAAAAACATATAATTGACAATGAGTGTAGACGGGCCTACTCAAGTATAATTCAATATTTGATAATTATTGTCATTGACTTTTGTTAATAGCCATAACAAAATAAACAACTATGAGGAATTGCCTCCGTTGAAAACGGAATGAGATTCTTTTATTAGACGGAGTTAAATGCATGCAAGGTATATAAGTACTTTCGTTGAAGAATATAGCATATATTATTCAGGCTTCAATGACATGTCTTCAAATCCTAACAATCTGTAATCCAGTACCATTGCATAGTCCATTGGTTTGGTCGATATTACGAAGTAACATGACTAGAACACCTATTTTTAGTGTAAGTTTATGGTTGGAAATTCTAGATGCCTTAAAACCATTCAACACAACTGAATAGTAGATTGATTCCTCAAAAAAATCTAGTAACTCTGTCTCACGTAAAGAATTTGAACTCATATATGTTTTCCCTTAATCTTTCATCAATGCTAAAATGTAGTCATTGGTAGCATCGAATTCTTAATTTGTAGGGACCAAAATAGCCTTATCTTGAAAATAGGATGGATCATCAAGATGGTTTTCAAAGGATGGATAAATGGTGGATACAATTGAATGAATATGGTCACCTGTAGAGCGAACAACAACATCTTCTGGAAATTCAACTTTAGCTTCACCATTATTAGGGCCACCAATATTACCTTCACCAATTTTAAGAACCCACACATCAAATGATTGTATCTCATCCAAATCATTAGTTAGACAACCAAAATAAAGACTCATGTTTACAGTTAAACGTAAAACTGTACATCACGCCATAATTTGGATGAATATGATGCATGCACAATATTTGCACGATTGCCTCTTTGTATTGCTGGAAGAATTTGTCTAAAGTTATCTCCAAATAAAATGGTCTTGCCTCCAAACGATTTTGGAAGATAAATACCTACAGAGCAATGATATCCTCTTTGTTGACCATATTTGATGTATAGACTTCATTGTCATTGAACTGTTCGTCATAGTTCACCAATACTTTTGTATTGGAACGTGATATCCCTCTAGACAATGCCACATAAAGTTGACCATGCGAGAAACCGATTCTGGGAGATAAATACCTACATGTGGAATTGTTTATCCCTGAGCTTTATTGATTGTCATCGCGAAACATAATCATATTTGAAATTGTTTTCTAATCAGCTTGAATAGGAACATGTCATCTTCATGCGAACATAGAGGAATCCTTGGACCAAATATCTAGAATAGTTTATGTTGACTATTAGTGATGCAACGGTATCAAATAGTTTCTTTCGATGATTAGTTTCGGATGATTATTTAGGGGTTTAAGGTTTAGAGGGAGTGTGTGTTGCAATAAATATTAGCAAATTGGTTAAAAATGAGACTTATTTATTAATGGAAATTTTTATATGTTCTTAGCAGGAACATGCTATACTTAAAAGAACACAATATATATTGTTCTTGTATCATCTTCCATTCATATATAAGTATATATTAATCCTAAAAAATAGTTATTTTGTCAAAATATCTGTTTAAAAACTAAAATAATATGTGAAGTTTATTTTAAAACGGGTAGATGCTAGTACTCTTTTTCATAATATGATTTTCATATATGAAAAACATAAAGCATGATTACTTTTATAATTTGAAAAATTAAAACATGATTACTTTTATATATTTGACAAAACTTTTGTATAAACTTTGTTTATAAAATAATTAATCGTTTAAAGATCATAATGAAATAGAGAATCAATTAACTGGTTGCCATCTTATTTTTATTTTTATAAGGTGGTAACCTCGTTAATTCTTATTTAAAAACTTATATATATATATATATATATATATATATATATATATATATATATATATATGGCTAGGTTATAGTGTGGATAAACAACTATTGTGTGCACGTGTGGATAATGTTATTATATTACAATTACTAAGATAATATGTTATTTGCTAATGTAAATACATTCAAGCTTACACAACCATCGTCATTTTCATGAATTCTCAGTAATTATTATTTATTTCTATTCTCACGCATCGTTTTTTTTACTCATTTTCATTCTTACAGAATACGACTCAATAAATATTCTAACAACATTTTAACAGAATGAAAATAATAAAAAAAAGTCTATAATAACCTTATAGATGATTTAATTAGTGAAAATACGTAATAATGACAATAGTTATGTAAGATTGAACGTATTCACATTATCAAACAACATATTTTATTTGTCATTCTCGTAGAATAGCATTGTCCACACGTCCACACAATAGATGTCAATCCACATTTGAACCTAGCTCTCTCTCTCTCTCTCTCTCTCTCTCTATATATATATATATATATATATATATATATATGATAAATACAAAATAAATTAATATATTCTTATTATTCTACTTTTATTCCACAAATAAATAAGTACGATTATAATATAAATTATTTTAAAATAAGCTAAATAAGTAATTAAATTTACATAAAAATTATCTAAATTTTAGAATTAAGAAAACTAATAACAAAAAGATTATGATTTAACTTTTTCATTATTAACGTAATACTATATTTAGTATATAAAGAGGAATAGTATCGGTTTTTAAATGATTTACAGAACGATTATTTAAAATTAGTCATTCAAAAGTTATTATTGTAAAACAAAAACGCTCTGTCAAAATAGCTATTAGATATTTCACAAAGAAAAGACAACACTCTCCTATCAGTAGGTATTATAGGTATATATCCTTTGTACAAGTTAAAGTAGTATAATCAACAGGGGAAGCTAAACAATTTACGATATACCTAAATAATCAAATGCATATCAACTCGATAACATTAATTGAAAATGTTCAAGGTTTAATGTTGAAAGTTTGATGTACAATTTGGGAATTGATTCAAGATTTACTACAGTTCAAAGTTCATTGCCTGTTTTGGAGGATTACTCAAAGTACACTGCTAATATCAGCGGGGGTTACTAATATCGTTGCTGTTTAGATCTTAGTCGGTGTGATGTGTTCTTCTCAATCATGAAATCAATGTTGATTGTGTAGCACCTGGGTCTTGGTACGTATTTCTTTCTAAGTATTTTACATTTTTGGCCTTGGACTCGGCGAGTTGAAGGACCAACTCGCAGAGTTGAAGCGGGACGGGACACGACATTTAAGTGATGAACTCGACGATTCGGGTCCCGGACTCGACGAGTAGACCCTGTCTGGACAAAAACCCTAATCCGAGGGTTTGCACCCTATTTAAACAATGTTATGTCGGCCACAACGTCCCTTATGCTCCCATAACACCTCTCATTGAAACCCTAGCCGTTATTGAAGCAATCTAAGCCTTGTTGGTGGATTTTGGTGCTTGTGGTCTTAAGAAGGAAGCAGAAAGGCTTAAGGAAGCATGTAAAGACCAAGGGAACCCGAGTCTGTGCACCTTCTACAGTTCATTGATGGTAAAAAGCTGTAACCTTGCTCTTTCATTTGTTAGATCCCTTTTTGGGGAGATTTAGGGCTTTTATAAGCCACTTTTGATGACCAACCATGATTGCAGACATGGTTTGGGGTTAGAGCTTCTGAATCACGTCATTAAAGGAGTCACAAGGCAGTTGGGGACTACTTTTTCACCCATGAAAGGTCCCATGCATCATAAGAGCTTGTTTTATGTCTTTTTGAGCTCAAAGTCCCATGAAAGAACGTAAAGTTTGTAACTTTACGTGCTAGATCGATTGTAAAATCTTGGATCTATCTTTTGATCAAAGGTTGTACATCAGAAATCGAGGATTTAGAGTGTGGAAATTACCGACTCGGTGAGTCCGTTCTTGGGACTCGACGAGTCCAAGTCTTTGAGTCCCATATCTGTTGAGGGTCAAAGAACTCAGTTGGGTGATTAGAAGGGTTATAGCAGGGCAGAAAGAGTGACCCAACGCATTGGACTTAGTTTTAGACCTGGAGTTCATGGGACTCGACGAGTACTAGAACAGACTCGGTGAGTCCAAGGCAATCTCCTTAAGATTGAAGATGAACTCGACGAATTGTTCATACAACTCGGCGAGTCAAGGTTAGGACTTGTTCATCAGATGAAGGTGAACTCCACAAGTTGCTCATACAACTCGACGAGTTGGATGAAGGATCATTCGATGTTCTTATAGAAGAGGAACTCGTCGACTCATCTCCAAACTCGACGAGTCGAGTCACGGATGAGGACGAGTAAAGGGATAGGGACTCGACGATTTGATGACCCAACTCGGCGATTCGGGTCAACTTGAAGTTGACTTTGACTTGGACTTGATTGGGGGTAGAATAGTCATTTTACCCTAAGAGTAGATGTCAGTTTCTGACTAAGTGCTTGTGGGGATTGTAGCCGGAGGATTTCCGGAGCAGCAGCAGACAGAAACTTCCCACACGGATTATCAGCAGCTACTTGTTTGAGGTGAGTTACCTTCCAGTAGCGGTGGGTCTACGACCACAATGCTGGCCCACCAGTAGGAGTTGTATGATTAGGTGATTGTCTTTGTGATATCATCTAGGTTTGTTACTACCTGATATGTTATATATTGACATGATATGTTATGTGTGATAGTAGTAGAGTTCAGTTGTTAGGACCGAAGGGTAGGTCAGACACCCCAGATATGTCTGACAGTATGTGATGACATGTTTATATGCTGGCATGATATGCTATATGTGATAGTGGTAGTAGGAGGGGAATAGTCCCCAAGTTCGGTTGTTAGGACCGAAGGGTAGTTCGGACACCCCAGATATGTCTGATAGTATGTTTATGTTATGATATATGTGATAGTAGCAGTAGGGGGTGGAATAGTTCCCGAGGGTCGGTTGTTAGGACTGACGGGTAGGTCAGCACCCCAGAATGGCTTGACATGGGTAGGTCAGCACCCCAGAATGGCTTGACATGGGTTGGACGGCACCCCAGAATGGCCGCATCGGTAGGTCGGCACCCCAGAATGGTCGTACGGGTAGGTTGGCACCCCAAAATCACCGTACTGGGTAGGTCGGGCACCCCAGAATTGCCCGAAAGTATATATGCTATGTGATTGTATGGTATGTTGTACGATAGGGGAACTCACCAAGCTTCGTGCTTACAGTTTACAGTCTGGGTTTTAGGTACCTCTTCATCGAAGGGGAAGGAGCCAGCGTGGTAGCGACACATCATACACACACTCATTGTTTTCCGCACTATGGATATTCTAGGATTGTACTTTGACATGTTATTATTTTATGACTTGGGTTTTTAGACATGATTTATTGTTTTATGAGATGATTTGATTTCACAGTATTTTCTTATGAATGTTTTCATGAGTCAGTTAATTAAAAAGAAATTTTTGGACATAAAAATTGGGTCGTTACAAGTTGGTATTAGAGCCCTGGTTTTAGGGATTCAGACACACCCTTAAGGGTGTCTGGACTCAAATCGAGGGATTAAAAGATTTTTAAGAAAAATGGTTTCCTAAAAGCTAAGATAAAAGAGTTTTGGGAAAGAACAAAGTGTGTGATGTGCGCGACCGGCCGAGCTCAAGTAAGTATTCCCCAAAGTACCCATACAAGTTTATATTATGTTTATCAGTTTCAGTAGAACAGCATGCTAGAATGGGACTAAGGATCTAGGAATGATGCCTTATATGTCTGCTTTATGTGCTCCAATTTATGAGAATTGCATGCTAGTATTGAGTAGACAGTAATAGGATATCCTGTTTAGGTTATGCCTGGTAGTATGAGCTCCGTATTGTATGCTGGTACAGTTTCTCGTTAGGAGAATAGAGTTGCTTGAGTAGTTTCCTGTGTCCAAATGTTGATTGCTTCGTGCTTGTAGGGCTCTAAATGATGGGAGTTAGCCATTAGGTCAGTACGTCGTGTCACATGTGATTAGGATTGAATAATCTCAGAGTGATGGATTTGGCCCTATTGCGCAGCTCTCGTTTGAGTCTAACCGTTGTAGGGATGAGTCTTTTACTTGAAGGATTATCTGAGCCTTGTTACATGTGATGGTATTCAGGTGATGGCTAATTGGCATCACAAGGAAGCCTTTAGCAGCTGAGGACCGGTTTGGGTGGAGTCAGAGGTTCCCTAGGGTAAGCCTAGGATGAGAGTAGCAGAGATTAACAGTGACAAAAGGGACTTGGTGGAGTCAAGGCAGTCCTCGAGGAAAGTATGGATAGATGTGGAAGGTAGTATGGTCTCGTACTACTGAAAGCAGAGGATCCGTACTCGAATTAAGGAAGGCTGAGGTAAGACCAAGGAACTTGTGATGGGTGTGATCCCTCTAGATGTACTAGTATTATTGACGGTTGTCATGATGTATTGCAGAATGGTGGTACTACGTCCGAGGCCAACAATGGGCAGCTCAGGAGAGGGATCAAGTTCGGGTTCAGGCTCTGAACCAGTGGACGAGAGGCTACGCGAGTTCATCGCGTCTGAGATCACTAGAGGCATGATTGATACGCCCCGGTCATCTTTGGGTCGATCAAGGAAGGGATTGTTGAGCTGATGGAGGATCGCCTTAGAGCGTTCAGGAGTGACATGGCGACCAACCAGTCAGGATCCCGCACACTGTCCTTTAAGGACTTCAGGGGCAATGGTGCGCTGGATTTCCATGGGGCGAAGGACCCCATTGCTGCCAGACGATGGATTGCGGACATTGAGTCAGCGCAGTTGACCAGCTTCTGCCTCGAGGGGTCGAAGGTGAGATATGCAGTGGGGTGTTTGAGAGATAGAGCTAGAGACTGGTATGAGTCTATTGGTGACTCATTGGGAGCCTCGGCTGTTGAGGATATGACATGGCCGGACTTTGTGACCCGGTTCAGAGCAGAGTTCGCACCTGCAGTGGAGCTCCAGCAGTGAGCCAGAGAGTTTTTGGACATGAGACAGACTACGGAGACTGTGGCGGAGATCACCGCCAAGTTCCGGGAGAGGGCATTGCTGGTGCCCCAGTACGCGGGACATGAGGATATGAGGAGGACCCGCTATCATGACATGCTACGAGCCGACATTCAGGATCATGTTAGTTTTTCAGCTTTCCCTACCCTGGATTCCATGATTGCCAGGGCAAGGGAGAGGGATATTGATCTGGAGCATGTTCGGAAGAGGAAGATAGAGGACGGGCAGACGACTGGGGCTCCGGGGAAGAAGCCCAAGGGATCAGATGGTAGGCCGAAAGGCCAGTCAGGAACAGGCCGCTGCAGGAAATGCGGCAGGCCATATGAGGGGGCGTGTAGATTGGGATCGTCCGGCTGCTACAAGTGCGGCAAGACGGGGAACTTCAGCAGGGATTGTACCGCCCCTGCACTGGTTATTCAGACGTCTGAGTTTTTGTGCTTCCACTACAACCAGAGGGGCCACAAGAAGGCCAACTGCCCCCAGTTGACAGCAGCAGCGCCAGTGAAGGCGCCAGCTCCAACAACCCTGTGGATTACTGATGGCCGACAGGCCAAGGCTGAGGCTCCAGTGGTGAGGAGCCGGGCCTTCCAGTTGACTATCGAGGAGGCACGTGCTGCACTCGATGTGGTGATGGGTATGACTTCTTGTTTATGCTTTTATGATATTCTGTTGTGATTTTGATATGTTATATATGTGTTATGTTTAGGATCATTCCATGTGAACGGTATCCTAGCTCGGGTATTGTTTGATTTGGTTGCTACCCGATCATTTGTCTCTCTTGCGCTTAGCAAGAAGTTTCCTGAGTCTTCGGGCATGTTGGATTGCCCTCTAGAGGTCGAGATTGCGGACGACCGGTCTGTGCGAGCGTCAGAGGTCTACCGGGATTGTGTTTTGCGGCTGTTCGAGGAACGTTACCTGGTGGACTTGATTCCCATACCTTTGCGGGAGAACAAGGTTATTATTGGTATGGATTGGCTGAGGCCCAACGGGGCAGTGATTGACTGCACACATCAGTCAGTGCGGATCAGGACCCCTAGTGGGGGAGAGCTGGTGGTTCGGGGCGAAAGGCCACAACGAGGACCAGCCTTATGTTCGGCAGCGAGGGCTAGGCGCTACCTCTAGCAGGGTTGCGCAGGTTATGTCACCTATGTTATGGATACCCAGGAGACGGGAAAGGCGACGGTGGGCGATGTGCCCATGGTGCGAGAATTTACGGACGTATTCCCCAAGGAGTTGCCTGGGATACCTCCGGTGAGACAGGTGGAGTTCAGGATCGACCTAGTCCCTGGTGCGACTCCGATAGCCAAGGAACCGTATCGGTTGGCTCCTCCTGAGATGCAGGAGCTGTTAGACAAGGGTTCATTAGACCGATCAATTCACCCTGGGGAGCCACGATTCTGTTTGTGAAGAAGAAGGACGGGTCGCATCGGATGTGTATAGATTATCGGGAGCTGAATAAGGTGACGGTGAAGAACCGTTACCCGCTCGCGCGGATCGATAATCTCTTTGACCAGCTACAGGGAGCATCTTGGTTCTCCAAGATTGATCTGCGTTCAGGATACCACCAGATGAGGGTCGGAGAGGAGGATGCGTAGAAGACTACCTTTCGGACATGTTATGGTCACTATGAGTTTGTGGTGATGCCTTTCGGGCTCACCAATGCTCCTTCCACATTCATGGATCTCATGAACCGTGTGTGCAGACCGATGATGGATCAGTCTGTGATAGTTTTCATCGATGACATCTTGGTCTATTCCAAGACGCGAGAGCAACATGAGGAGCACTTACGGGAGGTTTTGAGTACTTTGAGGAGGGAGAACTTATATGCTAAGTTCTCCAAGTGTGAGTTGTGGTTGCACGAGGTGCAGTTTCTTGGGCACCTTGTCAACCAGAATGGGATTTTGGTAGATCTGGACAAGGTAGAGGCTGTGATGAGGTGGGAGGTCCCGAGGTCTCCATCCAGGATTCAGAGCTTTCTGGGACTGGCAGGTTACTATCGGAGATTCATTAAGGATTTCTCCAAGATAGTCGTGCCCCTGACCAGGCTGACAAGGAAGGCCGTGGTCTTTCGTTGGGGGCCTGAGTAGCAGGCTGCATTTGAGACATTGAGGCAGATATTGTGCGAAACACCGATCTTAGCCCTTCCAGAGGGCATGGAGGATTTCGTTGTATACTGTGATGCGTCTATCTCGGGTTTGGGCGTAGTATTGATGCATAGAGGGCACGTCATTGCTTACGCTTCGAGGCAGCTGAAGCCTCACGAGGCGAATTACCCGACACATGATTTGGAGCTGGGGGCTGTTGTGTTCGCCCTCAAGATTTGGCGTCATTACCTTTATGGGGTCCGTTGTACCATCTACACGGACCACAAGAGCTTGAGGTACCTCATGGATCAGCCGAATCTAAACATGAGGCAACGTCGGTGGTTGGACGTGGTGAAGGATTACAATTGCGAGACCCTTTACGACCAGGGGAAGGCCAATGTGGTGGCCGACGCGCTTAGCCGCAAGGCAGCGCCGATCAGGGATATTTGTCTGAGGATGACAGTGGTGACTCCGCTGTTGGAGCGGATTCGGGAGGTTTAGCAGGAGGCCATGAAGCAGGAACATTGGAAGAGCGAGCGGATTGTGGGGCAGGTTTCCTCCTTTGACTATGACAACCGAGGATTACTGACACTACACCGTAGGGTGTGGGTGCTGTACCACAGGGGTGTGCGCCAGGTTCTGATGGAGGAGGCACACAAATCTCGATTCTCCATTCATCCCGGGGCGACGAAGATGTATAGGGATCTTCGTCTGGACTATTGGTGGCCCTGCATGAAACGAGATGTAGCATGGTACGTGGAGCGGTGCTTGACCTGCAGGAAGGTCAAGGCCGAGCACTAGAGGCCACACGACAAGATGCAGCCATTGGATATCACGTTGTGGAAATGGGAAGACATTACAAAGGATTTTATCACAAAGCTTCCCAGGACCGCGCGGGGAGTGGATTCGATATGGGTCATCGTTGATCGATTGACCAATAACGCCTATTTTATTTCGATTCATGAGAGTATCTTGGCCGAGAAGTTAGCCGACATCTATATTAGAGAGGTTGTGTCGCGGCATGGGGTGCCAGTTTCGGTGATTTCTGACAGGAATGTACAGTTCACTTCCAGGTTTTGGAAGAAGTTTCATGACGAGCTGGGTACTCGTCTGCATTTCAGCATCGCCTTTCACCCGCAGATGGATGGCCAGAGCGAGCGGACCATCCAAACTCTGGAGGATATGCTGCGAGCGTGCGTGTAAGACTTCGGGGGTAGTTGGGATACCTACCTTCCATTAGCAGAGTTCTCCTACAACAATAGTTATCATGCGAGCATTGACCGCCCGCCCTTCAAGATGTTGTATGGGAGGAGGTGTAGGACCCCGATATGTTGGGGCGAGGTTGGCCAGAGGGTATTGGGGAGCACTGAAGTAGTTCTCAAGATGACAAAGAAGATTCAGCAGGTCCGGAATAGGCTTCAGACTGCTCAGAGTCGGCAGAAAAGCTATGTCGATAAGCGCCGATCAGACCTGGAGTTCCAGGTCGGGATATGGTTCTCCTAAAGGTATCGCCATGGAAAGGCATTATCCGATTCAGGAAATGGGGCAAGATGGGCCCCAGGTACATTAGACCATTCAGGGTTATAGCCCGAGCGGGCAAGGTGGCATATAGGCTGGATCTGCCAGCCGAACTCAGTCATATACACATCACTTTCCATGTTTCTCAGCTGCGAAAGTGCCTAGTGGATGACTCAGCAGTAGTGCCCTTGGAGAACATTCAGGTTGATGACAACCTGAATTACATCGAGCGGCCTGTGGCAATCCTCGACCGGAAGTCGAAGGATTTGAGGAACAAGAGGGTGGAGCTCGTGAAGGTGCAATGACAGCATTGGAAGGGCTCGGAATGGACTTGGGAGACGGTGGACGAGATGATGGAGCATTACCCAGAGTTGTTTCAGGAATGAGCAGCAGACTTCGAGGATGAAGTCTAAAATAAGTGAGGATGAAGTCTAAAATAAGCACCTGGAGATTTGCAGACTTCGCCGAGTAGAAGCGGGACGGGACGCGGGATTTAAGTGATGAACTCGACGAGTCGGGTCCCAGACTCGACGAGTAGACCCTGCCTGGACAAAAACCCTAATCCGAGGGTTTGCACCCTATTTAAACAATGTTATGTCGGCCACAACGTCCCTTATGCTCCCATAACACCTCTCATTGAAACCCTAGCCGTTATTGAAGCAATCTAAGCCTTGTTGGTGGATTTTGGTGCTTGTGGTCTTAAGAAGGAAGCAGAAAGGCTTAAGGAAGCATGTAAAGACTAAGGGAACCCGAGTCTGTGCACCTTCTACAGTTCATTGATGGTAAAAAGCTGTAACCTTGCTCTTTCATTTGTTAGATCCCTTTTTGGGGAGATTTAGGGCTTTTATAAGCCACTTTTGATGGCCAACCATGATTGCAGACATGGTTGGGGGTTAGAGCTTCTGAATCACGTCATTAAAGGAGTCACAAGGCAGTTGGGGATTGCTTTTGCACCCATGAAAGGTCCCATGCATCATAAGAGCTTGTTTTATGTCTTTTTGAGCTCAAAGTCCCATGAAAGAGCGTAAAGTTTGTAACTTTACGTGCTAGATCGATTGTAGAAGCTTGGATCTATCTTTTGATCAAAGGTTGTACATCAGAAATCGAGGATTTAGAGTGTGGACATTACCGACTCGGCGAGTCCGTTCCTGGGACTCGACGAGTCCAAGGCTTTGAGTCCCATATCTGTTGAGGGTCAAAGAACTCAGTTGGGTGATTAGAAGGGTTATAGCAGGGCAGAAAGAGTGACCCAATGCATTGGAATTAGTTTTAGACCTGGAGTTCATGGGACTCGACGAGTACTAGAACAAACTCGGCGAGTCCAAGGCAATCTCCTTAAGATTGAAGATGAACTCGATGAGTTGTTCATACAACTCGGCGAGTCGAGGTCAGGACTTGTTCATCAGAAGAAGGTGAACTTGACGAGTTGTTCATACAACTCGGCGAGTCGGATGAAGGATCATTCGATGATCTTATAGAAGAGCAACTCGTCGAGTCATCTCCAAACTCGACGAGTAGAGTCATGGATGAGGACGAGTAAAGGGATAGGGACTCGACGATTTGACGACCCAACTCGGCGAGTCGCGTCAACTTGATGTTGACTTTGACATGGACTTGATTGGGGGTAGAATAGTCATTTTACCCTAAGAGTAGATGTGAGTTTCTGACTAAGTGTTTGTGGGGATTGTAGCCGGAGGATTTTCGGAGCAGTAGCAGACAGAGACTTCCCACACGGATTATCAGCAGCTACTTGTTCAAGGTGATTTACCTTCCAGTAGCGGTGGGTCTACGGCCACAATACCAGCCCACCAGTAGGAGTTGTATGATTAGGTGATTGTCTTTGTGATATCATCTAGGTTTGCTACTACCTGATATGTTATATGCTGGCATGATATGTTATATGTGATAGTAGTAGAGTTCGGTTGTTAGGACTGAAGGGTAGGTCAGACACCCCAGATATGTATGACAGTATGTGATGATATGTTTATATGCTGGCATGATATGTTATATGTGATAGTGGTAGTAGGAGGGGAATAGTCCCCAAGTTCGGTTGTTAGGACCGAAGGGTAGTTCGGACACCCCAGATATGTCTGATAGTATGTTTATGTTATGATATATGTGATAGTAGCAGTAGGGGGTGGAATAGTTCCCGAGGGTCGGTTGTTAGGACTGACGGGTAGGTCAGCACCCCAGAATGGCTTGACATAGGTAGGTCAGTACCCCAGAATGGCTTGACATGGGTAGGTCGGGAACCCCAGAATTGCCCGACAGTATATATGCTATGTGATTGTCTGGTATGTAGTACGATGGGGGAACTCACTAAGCTTCGTGCTTATAGTTTACAGTTTGGGTTTCAGGTACCTCTTCAGCGAAGCGGAAGGAGCCAGCGCGATAGCGGCACATCATACACACACTCATTGTTTTCCGCACTATGGATATTTTGGGATTGTACTCTAACATGTTATTATTTTATAACTTAGGTTTTCAGACATGATTTATTGTTTTATGAGATGATGTGATTGTTGGGTTTTGAGTATTCTAACACTCCTATGGTGTACATGCAACCCTATAAACCTTGGATCTATGTTTTCTCTATTATACATGCAAATATGAACTTTCCAAGGTTTTAATCCTAACTAGCATACTATGAGGTTCTTATACTACAAAGTACTAGTTAGATGACATACCTTTTGATGTAGCTTGATGTCTTCAAGCTTTAAGAGCTTAGCCCCAATAGTGTGGAAGCCTCAAGTGGAATCACAAATCACCAAAACACCTTGGGAGACTTTAGAGAATATGGATACTTGGTTCTCTCTAGTGAAATCGGCTAGCCCTCTTAGTCTACCCATACTAGTGCCAATTTCACCAACCAAGGACATCTTTATATAGTTTGGAAACAAGTGTTAAACCCATGCCTTTCATTTCATATGATCCATGGGTTAAACACTCCATGGACTATCCATGAAAGCTTAGCCCAACCTAAATGAACTTGGCCCATTCCATATATATAAGAGTCCATATTTAATTAGTTCATTTTGATCACTTAATCAATTGTAAATTAAGTCTTGATCAATACTAATTAAATAATATGGTTCCATATTAATATATTAGAACTTATAATATATTAATATAATCATAAATATACTATTCTCAAAAGATTATCCATATAAATTGTGCCGGTGAAGTGCAACCCAAATGGACCATGCCGAGTCGGGTCAAGAACATACCAAATATAGTTATGGACTTAGACATTAATCCAACAATCTCCCACTTGGATAAGTCTAAAATATTATTGAGTATGACTTAAAAACCTAACTGGCAATCGTATCTCTTAAAGTCGCTGTCGAACTCCGATCTTCTCAACGAACTCTAACCTTTGTCAATGACTTGTCCATTTGATAAGCGGTCATATATTCCTCCATTCTAGATATCATATGGACTGAGACACGGATTATAAATCATTCTCTCTGTCCATTTGTTGTTTCCTGATTTCCGATTCATGACGACTGACTGATTGAACAAATCAAATCAGTCCTGGCTTGGCCAAGCACTCACATGTGTCATCATTAAATCATCGAGGGGCCCACAAATATCGCTTTTATCCCGAAGGTAAAAGGAATGGATAAACATCGACTCATATGGCTTGTTCTGCTACTTGTTGAATCATACACAAAGGCACGTTTTATAACATCGAGTTACCAATGCGTTTTCGTGTAATCAATGTGCTATCAACTCATAGTAACAACTCATACCTCTAGGTTTGAAGAACATAAGATATTATCGTCTCATGGTCACTCGTGATAAAATCCATGAAGTGATTCAAATGAGCGCGGGTTGAATCCATTACTCAAAACTTATGAGCACTCATGAGTGTTGTAGCACAAATTTGTCCACCAACTTGGACCCCTATAAGCCAACCCATGACATTCTTGATTCGTATCTACTTCTAACATATGACCGACTGTGGATGGTTTGAATAACGTAGTCATTCCGGAAGAATAACCTAGTTATTATGGAAGTCAAAACATGCAAAGTGAAACACAAGAATAAATGAATCAAATATGGTATCAAAACCTATGAATATAAATAAAACACTTTCTATTTATCACCATACTGATTACTCATTGTTCATTGTTTCGGTTTTATCAACTTTATACTTGAATTAAAATACTAGGTGTCCCATGCTCCAAGCATGTACACTATGTTTTATAAACAATAGGTTTGCCATACACCAAGTATGAACTCTATGTTTGTCTATGATCCTTTTCTTTGTGAACTAGATCAACTGAACATAATTTCAATGATTCTCTTTTCACACTCCAAATTCATTCTCTTAAATGTAAGAATTCCAAATCCCTATAATTTATCGAAATCTGTTTGGATTTTAAACTTATATGCATTGTTCCTCTTGTAATGATTATGCACAAAGCCACAAAGGCTTGGCAACAATCATTATAGAGTATCCCAATGGAGAGCAATTCCATGGAAACGATGTCTCAAATTCAAAGCGCATTGCTTTGAACATGCTTCTTGCATTAAGTTTCTTTAACCTTACACAACTTGTTTCCACCTATGAAGACAACTCTACATTACCATTTTGACTACCACTTCTGAACAAGAGTTGCCTCTTTTCAGACTATGTCAATATGGTCCTTCCAATATTAACAATATACTTCCAACTGTCCTTGAGCAACCAATCTTTGGTAAACCTTAGATTGTCCTCGACAATTGCTTAATAACTTTAGTCATACCCAATTCTCGACATTTTCCTCCTTAATGCCCCAAGGCATTTGGAAAATTCAGAAAGGATAAATATTATAGCACATGTAATCGATCTTGTACCCAAAGTAAATAGGACACGATTCATGATGTATCAAATAAAGACATGGTTCTAGACCAATCATTTGCCATAATAATTTTTGTTTGCCATATTCTCAAAATTTGACTATGAAAAGGGATGTCGTAATCTTAATCGAATTTTGAGAACGCAATATATAGAATTTTCTTAAGTTGAACCAATCCAACATGAAATTCATATATATATATATATATATATATATATATATATATATATATATATATATATATATATATATATATATATATTCTTGACTAAAGGTGATTAAGACCTCAATATAAGCTCTTTAGAATGATTATGAACTCAATCTAAGCTTTTTAGAATTGAAATGAAGTATAATTTCCTCTCCCTTAATTATAGCAAAACAACTTTTCCAACCCCTGCAACCTCATGAATTGAAACAGTTGGACCTCTAGAAGTCAATACTTTATTGACATTCTTACCAAAGTTCAGATTTCTGATACTAGATTGCTTTGATAAGACTTTATCAAAATCATACACCTTATCTTAGGTAGATCACATGCGTGTCTAAACAATTTCAGAACTATTAAAAGGGTTGCCGTAATCATAGTCTGAATTGTTTAGACCTTTTTCCATTTCTCATAAGTCAATGTTAGTGTGTCGGTTAACCACGCACGCTCCACTAACGAATTTGAGAACTACAAATATCACAATTGCTATCTACTTAAAATCTACTTAGTGAAAGAGTTTCCTTACCATCATTTTTATGAATCGAAGAGAAACCTTATGACACTTAGATTTTATGTTATATGTGTTCTTATCCACGTGAATTTGTCAAACCATAATCACAAGACTAGGTTAGTGACAAATCCTAACTCATATGGATTAAACTTGTGCAATATTTACTTCTTGCCACCTGGCAACTTAAGGGCCTGCCATTGCTTCCAAGTAGCTATGCAAGCAACTGAACATGTAGACCTCAAATGTATACCCAACTTAACTGGAATAGGCACATAAATGTCAACACGATAGGTTATAAGCCTCTAGTTGTGTGCTAGTGATGAAATACATGATTACTTCTTGAAACCCTTTTATGATCTTTTAGACTCCCACTGTCTCCTTAACCTATAACACTTTGTTGCCAAATATTCAAGAGATAGTGTGGATTCTAATCAAGACAGACACTTAACACAATTGGCCTTAGTTGGTCTTTGTTTTATCCAAAACATCAGAACTTACCAATTTCAAATCTACAAGAGTAGAAAACTTTTACTCTTACATTTGACAAGTGTTTTAAACCTTCTTTAATACATGTCACTCAAGTTACAATCTTAGAGTATAACTCTATGAATTGTTTGTGGAACGAAGTATGAATCATCTTCTTGATTTAACCACTTCAACAATTCATAACTCCTCTTCGTAACTATCATAATGCACTTAGAGGATGAATTGTGATAAGGTCTCAAAATCATTAAGATGATCTTAAAACATGATACTAAAGTACTCTCCCATATTTTTAGATTTGAGAAACTTTTATCCTTCTGCCTAATTTGATTCTTCTTATTCGTTTTGTCATACATTGAAATTTTTTCAATGTTTCAGAATTATACTTAAGCTTGTAAGTATAATCATATTTACTAAACCTTAGTAAATCATGACGAATAGTCTTATCCATCTTTTGTGGTGGACTTTGACAAGTGCACAAGAAAGTGTACTTGATCCCTTAGTCCTTCTCTTGAGTCACATATACATGTGAACACGAAACTAGTCTTAATTTTCCAAAGTTGAAAATTCTCACACATCACACTCAACACCTTGTATGATTCCAAGTTTTGGTCCAATTGAAACTTGGGTGATGAGAATATTTCCTTATTTGGTAAATTTAGACACTACCAAAAATGAAAGAATCAAATTCATATTTCCAGTATTGCTATAAACATACAAACATCAAGTTTTCATGAATGTCATTGTAAGGAGATAAAATAAAATAAAACAAACTTTTATTTATTTTAAAATGCGGAAAAACTTTTTCCTTACAATGTAACTTGAAATGAAAACTATGTTATTACATGTTTCCTAGCAATCTATCATAACTCCTAAGAAGTAGCTCAAGAATCTGATCTTCAATCAAGCGATAGAAATCCATCTTTGCGGTCAGATTCAACATACTCTTTCTTTAAGTTTCCTTTATTTATCCTTTGATTCTTAAAACATCAACATGTGACCCAGTCACATCATGTAATAAGAATCTCAATATAGAAACTTAATAGAGTTTGATAGTGGACTTTACCTGAAGTAGAGTCAACCTTATTGACTTTACCACCTTTATGATCTTTCAGGTAAATTTGGCAGCTTCGCAACCAATGCCCCTTACCATGTACCATTGTCAATGTCCATGGAAGTTTGGGAAGTTGATCTTCTAATCAAATTTGCTTTACTAGTTCTCCTAATCATTGCTGATTTAGAAGCACCAAGCAAATATATAAGATCATTAAGGGTCATGTCATAGTTTGTTCCATAGTAGTCCCAAAGGAACTCATTATGTGACATAGAAAGTGATTGAACATCCAACATTCTCAAGACTTTGACACCCAACTCTCCCGGCTTGTCAATATGTAACTTCATCTCCAAGATGTGATCACACATAGACCTTGCTTGCCAATAGGGCTTGAGTGACCTTGAACTTGTGGGTTAGGGAGAATAATTGGAGGAGGTGGAGGAAGTGAAGTTCCTAGAGATTTGGGAAGATCATAGATGTCTGAACTAGACATCTACAATGAGAGAAATTCAAGTAAAGTTGATTTAAGTCCTTAATATAACACCCAATATGAAATATTAAGGCTAGGACCCAACAAACTATTTTATACCTTGGAAGAGGGATGTCGTAATCCAAGCTATAAAATATTTGAAGGTAGGTGAATGACGATTCACCAATTTCCACCAAGATAAACAAAATGAATTATTAGGTTTTAATTAGATTCGAAACTCCTAGATCTTTGAGATTCATTGAACTTTCAATGGCATGTTTCAATCTCGAGTGTGCCCTTCAGTTTTTGTGACTGGGATGCCGAGGATCACAAAACAAGGTGTGAAGTAACCATGCAAATTACTTGGTACCCTTAAGTGTTTACCCCTCAATCGATGTGCCGGTTAACCACACACGCTCCATCGATACTACAATAAACATTAATTTACCCTTTGCCTACCTTGTTAAATACGAGTTAGTGTGCCGGTTAACCACACACGCTCCACTAACCGACTTAAACAAAGTGCAAAGTGTAATTTCATGGATTAACACCTTATTCACATTTTCCTAAATAACTAAGATTGAGTATTTATAAAAGGTTTAGTTACTTAGTATTTATCATTAATACTTTTAATGAAGGGAGAACTTATAGTCTTTGTCCTACCCGTTCGGCTAACGACCCTCCACCAGTCAAGGAAGCGGTGGGTGAGAGTGGACACCCATTAAACTGCCATTTTATAGGCAGTAACCTTATACCCCCTTATAGACCGGCTTCGTGAATAAGGCCTACTAACGGTAAGAGTGACTTGCTCTTATATATATATATATATATATATATATATATATATATATATATATATATATATATATATATATATATATATATTATTAACTTACAATATTATAAAGTATAAGGTTTGAATTTTAACTTTTAAAATTCTAAGGGCTTAACTTGGAACTAAAGTATTCATGAGAAAACTTTACAAATTCAGAAACTTGAGGGCAAGTTTTGAAACTATTTAAAACTCTTCAATTCTATAACTTATGTGTTTAAAGTAGTTTTAATTAAAAACTCTTCAAGTTCAATAACTTGAGGACAAGTTATGGAAGACTTTAAACTAATTAAGAAAGTGACTCTTCATAATTCATAACTTATGGAAGCTTTATGAGTTTAACTATGGTTATACATATTTTATTTAATGAAGAGACTCTTGAACCTCCACAACTTAAGGACAAATTATGGAGTCATAAAACCATTTAATGAGAACAAGACTCTTCATTTTGTAACCTATGACAATTTTTATGAGTTTTAAGAAACTTAAATGTGACTTTTCATGTAACTTGAGGACAAGTTACACAAACACATTTTAAAATGAACTTTTAGATTAAAATGGATTGAAAACTACTATTCAATTAACTTATCTATTAATCTAAGGAACTCATAAGAACAAGATAATTCAAATCAAACTTTTTCTTGTAATTAGTCTAAACTTTAAACTAATACAAAACATGAATCTATTGACAATTATCTTTTAAATTGGATTAGCATGAACATTTCCACATCAAAAACAAGTTTATAAGTCCAAAAACAACTTAGGGTAATGTTCCTAGTCCAATTCCAGCCAAAACAGTCGAATATATGTTGTATGGGGTTCCAACTCATCGAGTGCACGAACAAACTCGGCGAGTTGGATGCATTTTGTCTTGGACTCGTCGAGTCTGCTGTGCAGACAGCACCAAAGTTCGATTTTTAAGCAGTTTTTTGCAAGTGTAACAAGAAAACAAGCCTAGGCTCTGATACCACTGTTAGGTTTTGAGCATTCTAACACTCCTATGGTGTACATGCAACCCTATAAACCTTAGATCTATGTTTTCTCTATTATATATGCAAATAAGAACTTTCCAAGGTTTTAATCCTAACTAGCATACTATGAGGCTCTTATACTACAAAGTACTAGTTAGATGACATACCTTTTAATGTAGCTTGATGTCTTCAAGCTTTAAGAGCTTAGCCCCAATAGTGTGGAAGCCTCAAGTGGAATCACAAATCACCAAAACACCTTGGAAGACTTTAGTGAATATGGATACTTGGTTCTCTCTAGTGAAATCGGCTAGCCCTCTTAGTGTACCCACACTAGTGCCAATTTCAACAACCAAGGACATCTTTATATAGTGTGGAAACTAGGGTTAAACCCATGACCTTTCATTTCATATGATCCATGGGTTAAACACTCCATGGACTATCCATGAAAGCTTAGCCAAACCTAAATGAGCTTGGCCCATTCCATATATATAAGAGTCCATATTTAATTAGTTCATTTTGATCACCTAATTAATTCTAAATTAAGTCTTGATCAATACTAATTAAATAATATGGTTCCATATTAATATATTAGAACTTATAATATATTAATATAATCATAAATATACTATTCTCAAAAGATTATCCATATAAATTGTGCCGGTGAAATGAAACCCAAATGGACCATGTCGGGTCGGGTCAAGAACATACCAAATATAGTTATGGACTTAGACATTAATCCAACAGTGATTTCACAGTATTTTCTTATGAATGTTTTCATGAGTCAGTTAATTAAAAAAGAAAATTTGGACTTAAAAATTGGGTTGTTACAGATAGTCTGCAGACCATGTGCTGAGTAACACCTAATTGAAGCATTTTGACACATTTAGAACAAGATAAATCCATTATCTTGCATGGTGAGAGTTGGGTAGGGCCAATCAACTGTTACAAAAAAACCTTATTAAAGTAAATTAAGAAAATTAGGTTATGAATATGCAACATTGTTTTGTATATTGATCACATTTTTTCTGGTAAAAAAAATTATTCAAAGGTTTCAAGGTAATGATAATTAGAAAGTACAAAGCATGTCAAATAACATTTTAGCTTTATTACATCTTGAAGTTATTTCATATGCTATTTTGAGAACATCTAAATGGTATGTAAGCTACTAAAATGAATAAAGATTTTGAATAAATTGGGTTGGTCAAAATTGTGTTTTTCTTTTTCTTGTTCGAGTTGTCATATAAGGATTTTATCATTTTCCAAAACGATTTATCCATATATGTTCATCAAGGTAGGCATTCTAGGAATCTACCTGCAGTTAAAAAATTCCAAAAAACAAATTATTTTTTAAAAAGTACAACGCTATTAATGAATTCTTTTTGCAAAGTTCAACGCTATTCATGAAATTCTCTTCGAGAACACTGTCCTAAAATGTGATTCAATGTAGGAAAAAATGAAACGTTTTAATATCATCTAAAAATAATCCAAAATGATATATTTTTTAAAGTACAATGCCGTTAATGAATTTTTTTTGCATATTTCAATACTAAAAACATATTTTCCCTAGAAAATTGTCATATTAATGACCTAGTAACTAAAATTTAAATTTATATATTCCATAATGGTTCACTAGTGAACGAACGTACATAAATGGTTCATATTTGAAATGTCTTTTTTTTTTTACATAAATGGTCTATATGCGAAAGAAAATGTGAATGTACTTTCCATTAACAAAATATTTTTTTAAAAAACCCTATTAATTAGCTCTAATGTACGAAAAAAAAAACTTTTCTAGATTAGCCAAAAAGAATACGAAAAAGTCATTTTTAAAACTACGATGCTATTAATGAACATTTTTGCAAAGTTTAATGCTATTAATATTTTTTTTTTCTAGAAAACAATCGTTTAAATGAGTTTCAATACAAAAAAATGTAACCTTCCATATCAACTAAATATAATCCAAAAAGTCAGTTTTTTTAAGAGTACGATGCTGTATATTAATTTTTTTTTTATCGAAGTTCAATAGTAAAAGTATTTTTTTTTTCCATAAAACGTCCTAATATAAGGTTAGAAGAATATATTTTAAAATACTTATCGATCTACACGAGCAAGAATTAAACGTTTCCATCAATACCCAATAAGGCATATAAATCATGCCTCATTCTGTAATGAATTCCAACGCCCCACAATGTGGAATCCTCTCAGTAGCAGCATTCCAAAACTCAAACCACATTGGATAATTAATATGAAGAGAAGCTGCAATAAAAGATAATAACTGTCACCTTCTTATACAAATATTAGAGATTATTGGGGTGTTAGATAGTGTAATAACTTGCAATTAAATATAATTTTGAAAGAAAACTTAGTATGAGAAACTAACCAAGGTGATCAAGGGCCAAATGAGGCATTATAACTAAAACATAATCAAAGAAATATTAGTGATGAAAAATAAAACTTTAAGGAGAAAACATACAAATTTAAACCATGAAAGATAACAAAAATCCACAAATATATTTTTAAAGTAATTTAAACCAATATATTTTTAAAGTAATTTAAACCAGTCCGTAGGTTTATCCCAATATTGTTCCCTTAAGCATTTCATCGAACATGTAGTAGACATGTAGACCAAACAAAATTTCCAAGTATCCAAATCAAGATCTCACATCCTAACACATCCAAACAAACGAAAAAGAAAATCAGATTTCTAATTTTAACAAAAAAAAAAAAAAAGGATATGGCATACCTTGTGTATGAATCCATTGTTTATAATTGGATTGATCAACTTACTGAACAATTCGTCAAAAATATGAAGAAAATGGGGAATCCCTTAGAAAGGTCAAATTCAAATTTCTAAATAACACAACTGCGACAATTAATTTTCAAACCACAAAATTTGACACCCTCATAATATAAAAATCAAAATATATTTTACTTACATTCACAAGAACCCGGATGAATTCGACCATTTTTGTTGTTCGTCAACTCCAATTTCAACCTACAAGAAATTCAAAAAAATCAAGCAACTTGAGTACAATTTATCACTTATCAAGAAATAAGCATATATGAGATGACTAAGAAGTTGTCGAGTGGAATTTGAGTTACTTGTTTTCTTACCTTTCCTTGATGTGATTATAATTCCAGTCGTTCGACAACAAATCTAAATTGTTAAGTAAAAAATCAAAACAACCTACTTTCCCACATTTTCTTCTCCACTACAAAACTTAGGTTCAATATATTATGTAAATAAATGAAGGAGAGAGCATAAGGGTACTGGTAATGAGGGGTGGGGCGGGGTAGTTTTTTCATTTTATTTTTAGTGAGATTTAATTGTCATTAATAGAATTCTTAATTTAATTCATTTTATTTTTGGTGATATTTAATTGTCATTAATAGAATTGTTAATTTAATTCATTTTATTTTTGGTGAGATTTAAGTGTCATTAATAGAATTCCTAATTTAAAACGTAATATACATTTTATAAAATTTGTGGACAAAATAAGGGGTTGATAAAGATGATGTCAGCAAATAATCCAAAGATGGAAAATATATGATTGAAATGCAATCAATGATCATAATTTATTCAATTTAGAATAAAATGTTCTCTTTTAATAATATTTAGAGATGCTTCAACTGTATTATGTATAATATCTTTTTCTAACTTATCTCTAGCTCTTTAATCTTTCACAACATTATGGTGTTATGCATCAACTAATGTCACATAGGCTAGATAAGGGGAATATAGGAAATTCAATAAATAAAGATAATCTCATTAGTTCAGGGGCAATTTAGGTATTTTATATTATTTAGTTTGTTAGGTCAGATAGTATAAGAGGGTAGTGGGAATGGGCAGTGAAGTATCAATCATTTTGTGAATTCTGGAATTTATTCCTTGGGAGAGTAGCTATCTCGAATCAGCTAACCTATCATTTGTCCTTGTAATCATTTGGGTATATTTGAGGTTATCAATCAATATTTGAAGTTGTTTGTCACGAGATGACTCTTTTAGACTAGTCAGTACCGTGTGCCACTTAGTGCTTTTCTGACTAAGTCAGGCTAACTTGAAGAATCTAGATGTACTAACGAGCTTAGGAAGCAGGAGTTACGAAAAGGGACACTCCAAGAAAGCTTCTATTATATAACTCAACTTATTTACAAGGCAACTTCTCGATGGTTGGGAAAAATGAGTCCTCCCCCTATTTATAGGCATTTTACAACTCCTCAAAAGGAAGTTTCTAGGTCCCAATCATTCTTGACTAATCTAGACACTTCCTATTGTATACATGGATTTTACAAGACTCTAGAATATGGTATACTTATCTATGATGCTCTAGAAATCTCTAGGTCGTCTCGACATTATCCAAATTGTTCTTGTATGATCTAGCATGCTCTAGATCGTTCCAAAGTCTTCCGTGTCGTTCTAGTTTCGTCTAATCCCTTCTTGATTATTCCGGATCATTCTCCTTTGTTCCACGATCATCTATAAGATTTTAGCGTCTTCTGGGGTCTTATAGAGCATTCTTGATCTCTCTAGAGACTTCTTGAGGATACTTGATCGTTCCAGAGTTCTCTAGAGGAATGTCAGATTTTCCAGAAACTCAGTCCGTGACACCCTCCCCCACTTAAACCCTTAACGTCCTCGTCATGTCTTTAAGCATGTGTCACTTGTCTTCTTACTTCCTCGCCTGTTGTGGGTCTTCTCGTAGCCTCATGATATACCAGAGGAATTCTTAAGGATGATCGTGACTCCGTCTTGCACCGACATGTGTCAACACTTCGAACTATGTGGTTTGGTTTCGCATACTTCCTGGTTTGATCACTAGTCGCTTGTGAATCATCTTCCTTCTTCCAGCTTAGGGTATTTTCCCGTATCTTCCCAACTTCCCTAAGGTCTTTGTTAAAATTCATTGATGATAGAGTTCGAGACCTTGCTCTACTCCTTTCTATTAGTACGATGTGAATGATTTTACCTTTAGTAATACGCATCGTGTTATCACTTTCAAATGACCATGTACGTACTCTGTCTAGGAATTCCATTCCTAATACCATGTTATAGTCGTCCATCGGTACGACTACTAGGTCAATGTTCCCTTCCCATTCCACGATTTTCATGGGTACTCCCCGTGAAACTCCCAAGATAGGATTGGAGGGAGAATTGACAACCTTCAACTGGCCTTCTTCTTTCAGGTAGTGGATTCCTAATCTCTTTGCTTCGTTTTCAGAAAGGAAGTTGTGAGTCACACCTGAATCTATTAGCACTTTAGTATTTCCTCCATTTAACTTGGCTTCAACTAGCATGAGACTTCCTACCTTAGAACCACTCCCTTTCGATTCCCTTGTCTCGTCTTTTTTGATAGAGTTCAGAAGTCGCATGGAACTCATGTGAGCTTCTTTTTCTTCTTATTCTTGCAACACCATTGCATAAAATGTCTTTTTCTTCGGACAGTCTCGGATCAAGTGAGGACCATCACACAAGTAGCACTTGATCTCCTTCCGTTCTTCTCTTCGGTTTCTTCCTTCGACTGCTTTTCCTTTCGTAATCAAAGGTTGGGGTGTGTTTTGTTTTGGTTCCGGTTCTAACATAGTTTGTTCTCCCCCACTATTCTTCTTAACCGTGCTTTCTTTTCGAAATTCCATTAGATCTTCTGCCACGACAATAACTTCGTTGATGTCTTTGAAATTTCTCCTCTTGAGCTCGTTGTAGGCCCAAGATTGTAGTCCATCCATGAAATAGAAATTTTGCCCTTCTCCTGCATGTCGGGTAACTCTAGCATCAAGCTTGTGAACTCGACTATATAGTCTTGGATGGATCCCGTATGCTTTAGTCAATGAAGTTTCTTCATCGCTATGTCTTCAGCATTATATGGGAAGAATTGTCTCTTAAGTTGCCTCTTGAATTCTTCCCATGTGTCTATGGTATATAATTCTTTTTCGATATCACCGTGCTTCCTTTGCCACCATAGAGCTGCACTCTCGCATAGGTAAAGTACAAATGTATCTACCTTCGTCTTGTCGTCCTTCACTTGACTAGCATTGAAGTAGCATTCCAACGACCAAAAGAATTCGTCAATTTCTTTGGGATCGCGTTTACCTCCATACTTCAAGGGTTTGGGTGCTTCTGTGTGCGGCAACATTATCGCAATGGTCCCTCCAGTGATTGCTACCTTGAACAAGTTTACTTTGGCTTGTAATGCGTCTACCTTCTCACGGAACTCACTCTACAGGGTGTTGATAAGTCCAAGGACTTCTTCCTTGATGACCTCGATGGTCTCCTTCAATCCATCGCTCGTGTCACTTATCTCAGTAACGAATTGATCGACGATATCCTTCCATTCAAGGATCTCACCGACGTCAATCTCCGTCCTTGTAAGCTTGTTCTATAACCTTGCTAAGGAATCTATCGATTGGTCCCTCTTCGTGGACTTTCTTCCTTTCTCCTCGACGACAGGGGGCACGTTTGCTATTATATTCATGGACTTTTGGTTAAAAGCTTTGACAAAACCTATATAAATTCTTATAAAACTTGGGTTAAAATTGTGAAAAAAAAAGTTTTTGGAAAAATAAAACGAATGGTTTGGTAGGATTATAATTTGGTTCAGACTAATATTAGGAATGGAAATTGCACCCGACCCGGTGGACAACCTGGTTGACACGCTCCAATTGAGGACGTGTATTCCCCGCAAAAACATGTACTAGGTATGGAGTTGGGGATCCCTATTATGCTAAAACCGGGGATGAGGCTGGGGTTGGGTATACCAATAGCCAACCCACCCCAACCCCGCATTTTTATATATATATATATATATATATATATATATATATATATATATATATATATATATATCGGGGATAAGGATGATATTAGACACTCGGAGATAGGGACAAGGATGATCAATCTCGTCCCACATCCGCCCCATTTCCACCCCTAGCTGATATAGACATATAGTGTGCAAGAATTATAAAAGAAAGACATGTCTTCCACTTGTAACAAACAATAATTATAAAATTAATTATATTCAAATAAAACTATTTAAAATCCAATGTTGCCGATAACAATAATTTTTAATTAACAAAATTGCAAAAATTGTCCTATGGTTTATCAATTTCTTTGGGTAAGGTCCAAAAAAACTTTATTAGCAAAATATGTCCTTATTTGTTGGTTTTGTTGTGGTTTTGGCCATATCTTTTTAAGTTTAACAGCATGACTGTTAACTTTTGGCAAATGAAAGATTTACCTTATGGACTATTTCTGTAGTTTATCTTTACCAAACTACAAGGACAAATTATGGAAATTTTCTTTTTCATTTTGTTGAATTCTTTTAATTAACTATTTTTTAACTTCTTTCTTATTGTATTATTTTTTATTAGATTATTATATATTAATAGATATCATTTCTATTATATTAGATTTATATATTAATAAATATTAATTTATTTGATTGTTAATTAATTTTTTTTGAATTTTTTCTATATTGGATTAATTGTTTTTCTTTGAATTATTATTTATTAAAAAAAATTAATTTTATTATACTATATTTAAATCTTAACAAATATTATTTTATTATATTAATAATTTTTTAATAATTATTTTTGTAAAATTTCTTCTTTATTGGATTGATTCATTTTTATTGAATTATTATATATTAATAAATATTTTTTACCATAGAATATTTTTCTATTAATAAATATTACTTTATTATATTATTAATTTCTTTTAATTTTTTATTACATAAATTCTTTTTATTGGGTTATTATTTTTATATATAATAAATATCATCTTATTGTATTAATAATTTATAATGTTTACTATTATTTCTTTTCAATCTTTTTCATTGGATTATGATATATCAATAAATATTTTTTTTATCATATAATATTTTTCTATTAATAAATATTACTTTATCTTATTATTAATTTCTTTTAATTTTTTTTATTACATTAAATCTTTTTATTGGGTTATTCTTTTTAATTTATTATTTTTATATATAATAAATATCATTTTATTGGATTAATAATTATAATGTATAATATTATTTCTTTTTAATTTTATTGGTTCCACCACAAAGTCGTCAGAATACGCAAAAGTGTCGCATTCCATCATCGAAAATCGGCGGGACAATCACCAATCACCTTTATCGATTATTCGGCAGAAACCCCACCAACTTGTTACACCCAATGCCACCAATAACCACCTCAGATAACCTCATCACAATCCGTCAGAATCCTCTATATCTACCACTAAGCCGATCATATTCTGCTACAACCACGAGGAGGTTCGATCCAAACACTTCTGGTCAGCTCCTTCATTCGTTGCTGACTGTCAAGTAACGATTACTTGGATTTGGTAATTCAAGTAGAAAATTATTTTTATGGAAATTATATATCTCAAAACAATAAGTTAAAATCATAACTTTATTGAAATATATAACAAATTTAGGTATATGTTAATACAAAAAAACTAAAATAAACACGATGACTAAGTGATGGTGGTGGTGTTATCCAAAATATGTTATCTTCCAAATATTTAAAATAAATTAGGAGAGGTGGGGTGGGTGAAACTATTTGGTATTTTTATTTAAAACAATAAAGAAAGCAATTAATAGAAAATAAAAACAATTAAAAAATAATATATACTACAAATATAAATAATTAATTTAAAGTAATAATCTAGTAAAAAGAATTAACGCAATAAAAAAAATTAAAAAAATTAATTAAATGAAATTAATAATAATCCAATAAAATAACACTTACTAATAGATAAATATTATATAGTAAAAATAATATTCATTAACATATAATAATTCAATATAAGAATTAATCCAATAAAGAAGAAATTCAAAAAAATTAATTAAAAAAATTATAATAATCAAATAAAGTAATATTTATTAATATATAAATATAATATATTAGAAATAATATTTATTAATATATAATAATCTAATAAAAACTAATACAATAAGAAAGAAGTTAAAAAAGAATTAATTAAAAGAATTCAATAAAATGAAAAAGAAAATTTGCATAACTGGTCCTTGTAGTTTGGTAAAAAATAAAACTGCAGAAATGGTCCTTAGGGGTAAATCCGTCATTTGCCAAAAGTTAACAATAATACTGTTAAACTTAACGAGGTAGGGACCAAAACCAGCAAATAAGGGCTTTTTTTGCTAATAATTTTTTTTTTCGACCTTAACCAAAGAAATTGATAAACCACAGGTATAATTTTTTTGCAATTTTGTCTTTTTAATTTGTAAGTTTTTAAAATTCTAAAATACACAAATAATAATAATAATAATAATAATAATAATAATAATAATAATATATTACCTATAATAATACTCCTTGGTTACATTTTGAAAAACGAAATAACCAATTTACATAAATTTTTGCAAAATAATCATGCACTCCATAATGAATATTTTGGAGTAGTGGAAAATGGGTCATGACTAATACCAAACCCGGTTTTATATATATATATATATATATATATATATATATATATATGTTTTGTAGAAAACAAAAAATCCTAAAAAAACCTTAAAAATGCATTAAAAAAAAATGCTTATCAAATCATTTTCTTTTTTCACTTTATATTCTTAAAATCACAACTATTTGTCTCATTTCGCGGAATTTTTTTTTGAAAAAAAAACCATATTTTCTAATTTTTTTTCAACGAATTTATAAAAAAAAGTTGTGATTTTTAAGAATATAAAGTAAAAACAACAGTTTATGATTTCTAAGTATTTTTTTTATGCATTTTTATGGGTTTAGGGATTTTTTGTTCTCTATATAACCCTTTTCTATATATATATATATATATATATATATATATATATATATATATATATATATATATGAGCGTTCGATCGAGAATAGTTCTTATAGCGAGAACATATGATAAGAATTTAGACAACACATTTTTTTTTTAAATTAAAATCATCAAATAATATTAATATAAATAAAAAAATGTAAAAAAAAAATTAAAAAAACTCACTAACTAACACTCACCACCCAAACAACACCATCCACCACCACCCATCACCACTACCCATCATCGCTACCCACCAGCACCACCCCCACTTACCATCCATGAAAACCACCACCCAACACCATCACCACCATCTTCCAACGCCAACCACGACCACCACCTTCCACTACTAACCATGACCACTATCCACCGCCACCAACCGCCACCATCAACCCTACTCTCCACCACAACCCGCCTCCACCACCCATCACTACCATCCACCCACCACCCATCACCACCACCCGCCACCACCACCCATCATCACCACCCGCCCCCACTTTCCCTCACCACCAACCACCACGCACAACCCCCACCACCGACCACCATCACTCGCTACTATCAACCCCACCCACCATTCACTAAAACCACCACCCACCATCACTCCCACCACCCACCCACCTCCATAACCCATCACTACCACCCACTTGTCACCCACAATTATAACCATCACCCGCCTCCCCCACCCATCACCACCACCCCACCTAGCCATCACCACCACCCACCTCCACCACACGTCACCACCACTTGTTGCAACTACCCCACCTATTACCTACCATCATCACCACCCACCACCACCCATCAACACTACCCACCTTCACCACCCACCGCCACCATCCCACCGATCACCAACCAAAACCACCATACACCACCACCACCCACCACCACCATTCGTCTCCACCACTTATCACCACCACTCGCCACCGCCACTCACCACCTACTATAATCATCACCCTACCACCAATCACCACCCCACATGTCTCCCTACCACCCTTCACCACCACCACCACTTACCATCACCAAACATCACTACACATTACCGCGAATACCACCCTACTACCCACCACCGCCACTACCGACCACCTACTAACACCCACGAAACACTACCATCACTTATCACCTATCACAACCTACTAAACACCACTACCACCCATCACCACACCCCACAACTCATCACCACCCCCATAATATAACGTACCACCACCACCTACAATCCACCATGTTATTATATATATGTAAGCACATATGATTTATATGTGCAAGTAAATAAATCTTGTGCACATTAATCATATGTAATTAAGTACATACAGTCACATGTGATTCATTATATGATAATAGCTATTGAATAAAAAACACGAAAACGAATATTATCCATGTTAATCATATGTTATTATATACACTAGAGCACCTATTAAATCAAGAACGTGAAAACAAGTCTTTTTCACATAAATCATATGTGGTTAAATACATTTAATCACATATGATTAAATACACGAGACCAACTATTAAACTAAAAAACAAAAATAAACATTGTCCACATAAATCATATGTAATTAAATACAGAAAAATCCCAAATCGTGTATCTCAAACATCATATCATAATAATGTATCAAGACCATGTATCAAAATATCAGAGTCTAAAATATCCCAGGCTGAAAACTGTGGTGTGCCATACAGTCATCACGAGCTCTTCCCCTTGCTACCTGAAGTACCTGAAACAAAAACTAAAAACTGTAAGCACGAAGCTTAGTGAGTCCCCCCAAACTACCACATACCATACACATAATCACATAGTAACATACATTGGGCCTTGCTCGCTACATTGGGCCCCACCCGACATCAGACCGAAGTCCGACATCAGGCCCCGCCCAACATCGGACCTAATTCCGGTATACATATCACATAGTAACATGCATATAACACATAAGCATATAACATAAACGTATAAACATTCATTGGGCTTTCCCCGACAAGGTACTGGAGTCCGGAACACATAGCACATAACATATAAGCTAGACCTTCCTTGGGCTTGCCCCGACATCAGAATGAAGTCCAGAACACATAAACAAACAAACGCAATAATTACGAAGACATCAAGCATACGAACATTCCTCGGGCTTTCCCCGACATTGGACCGAAGTCCGGAAACATATAACTACATCGGGCTAACCCCGACATTGGTAACATACAGAAACGGGCCGACGTTGGTGCCTTAAACCCGTTCCTACTGGCAGAGGACTCAGCTCGCAAAGCTGACTACTGAAATATTGAGTGAGAAATGTCCAACGCCTACTCCCAAAACTCCCCGACTATTATTATCACAATAACACTTAGTTAAAACCTGGTAATTCTCCATAGGGTAAAATGACCATTTTACCCCTAGTCAAGGTCAACGCTTTGGTCAAAGTCAACCTTCTGGTTGACCTAAATCGTCGAGTTGCTCCATCAACTCGTCGAGTTACCCCCTGACTCGTTGATCTCCCAGGCTACTCATAGTCGCGATCTACCGAATCAACTCCTCAAGTCCCTTCACCGACTCGTTGAGTTCTAGCTTAAGCTAAAACGGGAGAAACTAACTCAACTCGTCGAGTCCCTCTATGGAGTCGCTGAGTTCCTCTATCTGATTGAGCCATCTCCATGGATTAAGCTCTTACCCTTCAGATCCAAACCCCATACTTCATCTACACACTGGGAACACACTTTTAAGGGTAAAGTTTCCAACTTTACCCGCTATTAGTCCTTCTTAATGGGTTTAGCTCAAACCCTAACTCTCTATCACATAAACCTTGGTCCACAAGCCATAATACTCTAAACCAAAGCACATATTATTAGATTTAGGCCTTGGACATTATTTAGGCACGTAAAGTTCCTAGCTTTCCTTCCATGCATGGCCTTTTAGGGCTAAAAAGGCCATAATAACGTTGTTAAGCTTTCATAGGGCTTCCATGGCCATAAAGTTTTCACCTTTATACCATGGAACCCCTTCTAGATCCCAAATATGAAATGTAAGTCACTTGGGACATCCAAATCCCAAGGACCAAGGTTCTGATGGGTTTTATGCATAAGAAACATTCCTATGTGCTTATACAAACCCTAATGCTTGGATCTAGGTTTCTCTATTGAACATGCTTTGATTCCAAGACTTAAAAACCCTAATCTAGCATAAAAATAACAAAAATAACATGTAGAATCAGATCTAGATGTTTAACTCTTCAATTGTTGGCTTAGATCTTCTTTTCTTCTTCTCTTGAGCTTAGAGTCACAAATGCACCTCCTTTAATGGTTCACAAACCCCACAAGCAAGAAGGCAATATGAGAGAGGGAGAGAGAGGCTAGAAATCGGCCTAGGGTTCTCTTAGAATCAAGGTGTAGCCGAATTCAATGCCCTAGGGGTCATATTTATACTTACAGGTTACTAGGGTTTCAGTCTAAACCCTAATGGACAGCTTAGCCACCAAGCAGCCCAAGGAACCTTCTGGAATAAGGCCTTGGATGAAAATATGATGGATATCCATCATAATTTCGTTCCCCCTTAAGCCCATTAGGTTTCCTTAACCCAAAACTCAACTATCATATATTTGACAGTTTATACCCCTTTATTCAATTAATCTCTTTTGATCACCAAATTAATTCCTAATTAATTTATGACCAATACTAATTAAATAAATATGATTTATCCTTTAATATGTTATTCTTATAATATATTAATAAATCATAATACTCTCTCTTTCTCCTTAAATTACCTTGTAAAGTTGCTTTGGAGAAGGCAACCCAAAAGGACCATGCACAACCGGGTCAAGTACATACCAAATATAGTTACGGGCTTAGACACTATTCCAACAGTCTCCCACTTGGATAAGTCTAGTAACTATATCCCACATATGACTTTAAAAACCGATTAGCAATCGTAGCTTTTATACTTCGCTGTCAACTCTGATCAACTTGTCCTTTAGATAAGGGATCATATAATCCTCTATTCTGGATATCATGCTGACAATGCTTATTGTCCAACAGGAGTTTCTTGATTTCCGATTTGTTTGACATAGAATTTAGTTGAACACATCAACTTCATTCTGATCGGGCCCGACACATAAGTCAAACCAAATCATCAAGTCGCCAATATCTCACTTTTATTCTCATAGAATAAAAGGAACATATCAACTTCGACTCATATGCATCTATTATTTACTAATGGATCACACACAATAATGTGTTTTATAACATCAAGTTACTGATGCGTTTACACATTATCAATGCATAATCAACCAGCAAACAACAATCATATCTCTAAGTTTTAAGACTATATGATGTTATCGCTTTGCGATCACTTAAGGTAAAATACCACGAAGTGATACAACAAACTCGGGTCTATTCCAATGCTCAACTCATATTCATAAGCACTCATGAACTTTGCAGCAAACCTTTTCTATTTCCAAAACCTTTTAGACAATCTACAAACAATTCATGACAGTCTTCATTCATATCTACTTCCAAAATACGACCGACTGTGGACCTTTTTGAATAATCCTATCATTCAGGAAGTCAAAACATGCAAAATGGAAACAATAGATAAATAACCAACACAAGATAGTAGCTTTACTCATAAATAACACATTTTATTTATTCATCGAATGTTAAGTACAATCTATCTATTACACATTTCCTACCTAATCCAAACTTATATCATCCTTCAGCCCGATGCTCCTAGCGTGCTGCAAGTGTTTGACCCTACTCAGTCCCTTCGCAAGGGGATCTGCTGGGTTTTCTTCTGATGATACCCTCTTCACAACGAGGAGTCCCTCTTCTACCCGATGTCTGATAAAATGGTATTTTCTTTCAATATGTCGAGATCTACCATGATCTCTCGGTTCCTTTGTCAAGGCAACCGCTCCTTCATTATCACAGAAAATTTCCATCGGCTCCTTTATGGATGGCACAACTCCAAGGTATCCAATGAAGTTCTTCAACCATATAGCCTCCTTTGATGCTTCGCTCACCGCAATATACTCTGATTCACACGTTGAACCAGTTACGGTCTCTTGCTTGGAACTTTTCCAAGTCATTGCTCCTCCATTTAGGGTAAAGACCCAGCCCGACTGCGATCGGAAGTTATCCCGATCCGTCTGAAAACTAACGTTACTGTACCCTCGTACCCTTAAGTCATCACTCCCATCGAGGACTAGAAACCATTCCTTGGTCCTCTGAAGGTACTTAAGAATATTCTTAACTGCAATCCAATGAGCTCTACCTGGATTCCCTTGATATCTGTTGACCATGCTCAAAGCGAAGGCCACATCAGGGCGAGTACATGTCATAGCGTACATGATAGAGCCTACTGCGGAAGCATAAGGTACTCGGCTCATATCAGCTATCTTTGCCTCTGTACTCGGGCTCTAAGTCTTACTCAGCTTGGTATTGCTTTGGATTGGCAACTCCCTTTTCTTGGAATTTTCCATACTAAAACGCTTTAGTACCTTTTCCAAGTATGTATCCTGACTGAGTCCTATCAGTCTCTTTTCCTTGTTTCTTACTATTCTTATCCCCAGAATATAAGTAGCCTCTCCGAGGTCCTTCATAGCGAAACATTTCCCAAGCCAGGACTTGACCTCCTGCAAGGTTGGGACATCGTTTCCTATGAGTAGTATGTCGTCGACATACAATACGAGGAAGCTCACTATACTCCCACTGGCTTTGACATACACACAAGATTCATCTTTGCTTCGCAGAAAGCCAAACTCTTTAACCTTCTCGTCAAAACAAAGATTCCATCTGCGAGACGCTTGTTTCAATCCATAAATGGATTTCTCAAGCTTGCATACTCTATTTGGATGCTTCGCATCGACAAAACCCTCTGGCTGATTCATGTAGACATCCTCAACCAACTTTCCATTAAGGAAAGCGGTTTTCACGTCCATCTGCCATATTTCATAATCATGAAACGCAGCTATTGCGAGCATCACCCTAATAGACTTTATCTTCACAGCTGGTGAGAAGGTCTCATGATAGTCAACTCCGGGAGTTTGAGTAAAGCCCTTCGCAACCAATCGCGCTTTATAAGTATGCACTTTCCCATCCATGTCCGTCTTCTTCTTGAAGATCCACTTGCACCCGACTGTCTTACGACCCGGTACATTATCAACCAAATTCCAAACTTGGTTGTCGTACATGGACTGAATCTCGCTGTCCATCGCCTCTTTCCATTTCGCAGACTCTGGGCCTGCCATGGCTTCCTTATAGCTGCTAGGTTCATCCAAATTTACTAGTGTACTATCACTAATAAATGTATCCCCATTAGTAGTAATATGAAAACAATAAAACTGGGGTGGAACACTAGCCCTAGTGGAACGTCGAAGAGGTAAGGACTCATCAACAGGTTCAACAGGAGTTTCCTCCTCAAGTTGAGTGCCAGTGTCAGAGGTTCCTTCATCGTTTTGATCTTGAATCTCTTCAAGTTCAATTTTCCTCCCACTGTCCTCTTGGCTTATCAATTCCCTTTCTCGGAAAACTCCTCTTCTAGCAACGAAGACAACATTGTCACTCGGTCTATAGAAAAGGTAGCCAAAAGACTTCTGCGGATAGCCAATGAAATAACACTTCTCACTACGAGGTTCTAGCTTGTCGTGAGTCTCTCGTATTACGAAAGCCTCACAACCCCAAACCTTGATATGTGCCAACGAGAGAGCCTTCCCTGTCCACATCTCGTGAGGAGTCTTGGAAACCTTCTTGATGGGAACTAAGTTAAGTATATGGACGACAGTCTCTAAGGCATACCCCCAGAAAGCTATTGGTAATGAAGTCCGACTCATCATAGAACGAACCATGTCCAACAAGGTCCGATTACGTCTCTCAGCCACACCATTCAATTGTGGCGTCCTCGGAGGCGTCAATTGCGAAACGATTCCACATTCTTTTAGATAGTCGTGAAACTCAAGACTTAGGTACTCTCCTCCTCGGTCTGACCGAAGCATCTTGATTTTCCTGCCCAGCTGATTCTCCACTTCATTCTTAAACTCTTTGAACTTTTCAAAAGTTTCCGACTTTTGCTTGATTAAGTAGATATATCCATATCTGCTATAATCATCTGTAAAATTTACGTAGAAGTGGCAGGCATCCCTTGTGGTGGATCTAGAGGGCCCACATACATCGGTGTGTATGAGATCTAATAAACCCTCACCCCTTTCACAAGTGCCAGTAAAGGGTGACTTGGTCATCTTCCCAAGTAAACAAGATTCACATGTGTCATCGTCCCTAAGGTCGAATGACTCCAACACTCCATCCTTGAAGAGTTGGGCTATGCGTTTCTTGTTGACATGGCCAAGGCGACAATGCCACAAGCATGCTTTGGATAGACTAGTAGACGAATCAATATTCAAAACATTATTTCCTAAATTATCAACAATCATCACAGATTCATAAATCCCATTACAAGGTAATGCATTGAAATAAAAGACACCATTCAAATAAACGTTAATAGAACCATTACTATTATCAAAAGAATATCTGAAACCTTGTCTAAACAACCCGTGAAATGAAATAATGTTTCTTGCCATATCTGGCAAATAACAACAATTTTCTAAATCTATGCCTAACCCATTACTCAACACTAAAGAATAAACACCGACTTTGGTCACAAGCGACGATCTTCTGTTTCCCATAATCAGGTTCATCTTCCCATGTTCCATCTCCCTACTTCTTTTTAGGCCCTGCATATCGGAACAAATGTGGTAACCACACCCTGTATCAAGAACCCATGAAGTAGCAAATGATGAGTTATTAGACTTAATAGAATACATACCTGCAAAGGTGGGCTTAATCTTCCCATCTCTTATGTCCTGCATATATTGTGGGCAACTGCGCTTTCAGTGGCCCTTTTGGTGGCAATAGAAGCACTCTGCTTCTTTAGGATCGGATGAGGGCTTAGCAGAGCCAGATTTGGTCCCGCTTCAGGACAAACCTGTTGGATTAGGTGTCTAAGCCCATAACTATAATTGGTATGTACTTAAATTGATAGCAGCACAGTCCTTTTGGGTTGCCCTCAAACCTAGCAACCGGACAAGGAAATTAAGAAAGGAGAGATATTAATTTATTATAAGATTAATAAATTAATATAAATGAATTTATTAATATGTTAAAAGATTAATATATTAATAAGAAATCATTTTGTTTAATTAATTGTTAGCCAGAAATTAATCAGAATTAATTTTGGGGTTAAAAGAATTAATTATAAAGTGTAGGGACTAGTTTGCAATTATCTAATAGTTGAGTGGAAGGCTCCAGAACCTCCTTGGAAGGAGGTAGACGAAATCTATAGGGGAAAACCTAAGGATTTCGTCCAAGGGGGCTTGGATAAGGCCTTTGGCTTTGCTTAGGCCCTAAGCAAGGAGCATTAGGGTTTTTCCTAAACCCTAGATCCCTCAACTATATAAGGAGCCTCCTGGTTCACATTTTGGTGACTCTTTCTTTGGAAGAAACCCTTAGGGCCGAAAATTGCATACTCCCTCTCTCTCCTTCTAATTTCCTTCTTGCTAGTTTGGGTGTGATTCCATTAGAGGCATTACACTTGTGGTGCTAAGCTTCCAAGAAGATCAAGATCAAGATCAAGGGAATTATCAATTGTTTACTATAACAATTGAAAGGTATGTAATTTCTAAACCCTAGGTTGTAAATTTCGATTATAGCCTCTCTCCTCTAGGGTTCTTATTTTGCAATTCAAAGTTGTATGTTCAATAGCTAAAACATAGAGCCAAAGCAGGTTGCATGTGAACTTAGGAATTGTATTCTAGTTTATTTGTTTTACCTAAAACCCATCAAAACCATCATGGGGTTTCCCCTTATGGTGGCTCTTACACGGAGCCTTCCTCTTTTTGCCCTTTCCTTGACCTATCGCCATCGTAGGAGCGGCCACAGCAGGGGACGGTGCAATGGATTTGTCTTTGAGGTTGCTCTCAACAGTCTTCAAGAGTCCTTGGAGCTTGCTCAAGGAGACCTCCTCTTTGTTCATATGGTAGGTCATCCTAAACTGATTGTAGCAGGAGGGCAAGGAGTGGAGGATTATGTCGATAGCCAAATCCTCATCAAACTTAACATTAAGTTTGAGAAGACGATCAACATACCTCTGCATTTTCTGCAAATGAGAGGTTAGGGATTCTCCACTCCCCATCTTAGCAGTGATCATGTTAGTAATGATCTCATAGCGCTCTTGCCTCACGCTCTGGTGATACATGTCCAACAAATCCTGATGCATTTCATACGGATACATGTCCTTATAGGACTTTTGGAGTTCGAGGTTCATGGTGGCTAGCATGATGTAGTGAATTTTCGTGGCATCACGCTCATGGGCCTCAAAGGCGGCCAATTCCTCAGGAGTAGCAACATCTGGGATGATCTTCTCAAGCTTTTCATCGAGGACATATTCTTTGTCCTCGTAGCGTGTGATCATGCGAATATACCTCATCCACTCGTTGAAGTTTGAACCATCAAATGTCACTTTCTGATACAAGTTCATCAATGAGAATGACCCAGAAGCGTTGTTGTTGTTGTTGTTGTTTGCAGACATCTAAAAAAGAAAGGAACAAAGTTTGATTAGAAATGAATCCCTAATTAAAAACCCAAATGAGAAATTAGGGCTAGGATCCAACAACATTATTTACAACTTAGAAAGGGATGCCGTACTCTAAAAGTAAATAATTTGAAGGTAAGTGAATGACGATTCACTAATTCTCACCATGAAAAACGAAAAAGGCAATTTAGGTTTTATATGTATTGAAAACTCCTAGATCTTTGAGATTCGTTGAACTTTTCAATGGCATGTTTAAATCTCGATATGCATTTCAAATTTGCGACTGGGATACCGAGGATCACAAACAAATTTGTGAATAACCATGCGAATCAACGTGGTGCGCTCAATGTCTCTATCACCTAATCAATGTGCCGGTAAACCACACACGCTCCATTGATCTATGACAAGCATCGAGTCACCCTTCGCTACCAATGTCATCCCCAAATTGATGTGCCGGTTAACCACACGCGCTCCATCAACGTTTGACAAGGGTACGAAGTGTAATTCCATGGATTAGCATCATTTTCACATTTTACCCTAAAGTAACTAGGAATGGGAATTTATAAAACATGTAGTTACTTTATATTCAACATTATACTTTTAATGAGGAGAGGGTTGCCCTGTCCTACCCGTTCGGCTAACGACCCTCCACCAGTCAAGCAAGCGGTAGGTGTGAGTGTACACCCATTAAGCACCATTTTATAGGCAGCAACCTTATACCCACCTTATAGACCGACTTCGTGAATGAGGCCTACTAACGGTAAGACTAGCATTTTAAGTTTTTTTTATATATATATATATATATATATATATATATATATATATATATATTAATTAAACTTGTAATAATATATAATAGTATAGGATTGAATTTTAAACTTGTAAAATTCTAATGGTTTGAAATTACTCAAAATTAAACTTTTAATCATAAATTCAAATTTCAAAACTTGAGGGCAAGTATTGAACTTTTCAAAATACAAGGGATCAAATAACAAATAATTCAAATTAACCAATTAATTTCATAATTATCTATATTTGACCTAATCTTGTTTTAGTCATTAGATAATTACCAAATAACTTTAAATAATCCTTATTTATCATATAAACAACTACTATTTAAAAGATTTGAAATTATCTATTGTTTTGGCAAGGATAATCACTTAATTAAGATAAAATTCAGATTTTAACTTCATAAAAGAATTTAAGCATCAAATCCAAGTCAAAACAGCAGCTAAAACCCGAAATACCCTCTGCCTGACGAACTGACTCGCCGAGTCAGACCTGGACTCGGCGAGTAGGGGCCAACTCGCCGAGTGCAGATACTGACTTGCCGAGTTGAGTTGGGCAGAGGCCAAAAACTCGATTTTCAGCAAATAAAGCAGTTAAGCATCATCTACAACTAAAATCAATCAAACCTCTGATACTTCTGATGGGTTTTATGCATAAGAAACATTCCTATGTGTTCATACAAACCCTAATGCTTGGATCTAGGTTTCTCTATTGAACATGCTTTGATTCCAAGACTTAAAAACCCTAATCTAGCATAAAAATAACAAAAATAACATGTAGAATCAGATCTAGATGTTTACCTCTTCAATTGTTGGCTTAGATCTTCTTTTCTTCTTCTCTTGAGCTTAGAGTCACAAATGCACCTCCTCTAATGGTTCACAAACCCCACAAGCAAGAAGGCAATATGAGAGAGGGAGAGAGAGGCTAGAAATCGGCCTAGGGTTCTCTTAGAATCAAGGTGTAGCCGAATTCAATGCCCTAGGGGTCATATTTATACTTACAGGTTACTAGGGTTTCAGTCTAAACCCTAATGGACAGCTTAGCCACCAAGCAGCCCAAGGAACCTTCTGGAATAAGGCCTTGGATGAAAATATGATGGATATCCATCATAATTTCGTTCCCCATTAAGCCCATTAGGTTTCCTTAACCCAAAACTCAACTATCATACATTTGACAGTTTATACCCCTTTATTCAATTAATCTCTTTTGATCACCAAATTAATTCCTAATTAATTTATGACCAATACTAATTAAATAAATATGATTTATCCTTTAATATGTTATTCTTATAATATATTAATAAATCATAATACTCTCTCTTTCTCCTTAAATTACCTTGTAAAGTTGCTTTGGAGAAGGCAACCCAAAAGGACCATGCACAACCGGGTCAAGTACATACCAAATATAGTTACGGGCTTAGACACTATTCCAACAGTCTCCCACTTGGATAAGTCTAGTAACTATATCCCACATATGAATTTAAAAACCGATTAGCAATCGTAGCTTTTATACTTCGCTGTCAACTCTGATCAACTTGTCCTTTAGATAAGGGATCGTATAATCCTCTGTTCTGGATATCATGCTGACAATGCTTATTGTCCAGCAGGAGTTTCTTGATTTCCGATTTGTTTGACATAGAATTTAGTTGAACACATCAACTTCATTCTGATCGGGCCCGACACATAAGTCAAACCAAATCATCAAGTCGCCAATATCTCACTTTTATTCTCATAGAATAAAAGGAACAGATCAACTTCGACTCATATGCATCTATTATTTACTAATGGATCACACACAATAATGTGTTTTATAACATCAAGTTACTGATGCGTTTACACATTATCAATGCATAACCAACCAGCAAACAACAATCATATCTCTAAGTTTTAAGACTATGTGATGTTATCGCTTTGCGATCACTTAAGGTAAAATACCACGAAGTGATACAGCAAACTCGGGTTTATTCCAATGCTCAACTCATATTCATAAGCACTCATGAAATTTGCAGCAAACCTTTTCTATTTCCAAAACCTTTTAGACAATCTACAAACAATTCATGACAGTCTTCATTCATATCTACTTCCAAAATACGACCGACTGTGGACCTTTTTGAATAATCCTATCATTCAGGAAGTCAAAACATGCAAAATGGAAACAATAGATAAATAACCAACACAAGATAGTAGCTTTACTCATAAATAACACATTTTATTTATTCATCGAATGTTAAGTACAATCTATCTATTACACATTTCCTACCTAATCCAAACTTATAGCATCCTTCAGCCCGATGCTCCTAGCGTGCTGCAAGTGTTTGACCCTACTCAGTCCCTTCGCAAGGGGATCTGCTGGGTTTTCTTCTGATGATACCCTCTTCACAACGAGGAGTCCCTCTTCTACCCGATGTCCGATGTCTTATGGGCCTCATCCATCAGAATCTATCGTACTCATCCCCAGTACGAAACCCAGGCCCTCCCATGCAGGGTCAGCAACCCACGACTATCCTAATCAAATGAGGCCACTCGGCCTACGATCCGCTCACACTTCCGATGCTCCTCCTTCAGGCCCTCAACCCCCGCCTCTCTGATTTGCTCAGTAATGGAGTAATCACTATCATTCTCATACATATATCTTGACTCGAGGCTGCTACTGCCTTGTGGCTCAGGGCATCAGCCACCACGTTGGCCTTGCTTGTGTGGTAATGGATTTCACAGTCATAATATTTCACCACATCTAACCACCGACGCTGACTCATGTTTAGATTCAGCTGATCCATGAGGTACCTCAAACTCTTGTGGTCCACGTAAATGGTACAATGAACCCCATAGAGGTAATACCACCAAATCTTGAGGGCGAAAACCACAGCCCTCAACTCTAAATCGTGCGTCGGATAGTTAGCCTCATGAGGCTTCAACTGCCTCGATGCATAAGCTATCACGTGACCCCGCTGCGTCAATACTGTTGGATTAGTGTCTAAGTCCATAACTATAATTGGTATATACTTGACCCGACCCGACATGATCCATTTGGGTTGCATGGCATCATGCATTTGGATAGACTAAAATGAGAGAAATAACACTTAAGGTTTATTAATATATTATAAGTTCTAAGATATTAATAAGATTATTTAATTAGTATTGATCAAGAATTAATCTAGAATTAATTAAGTGATCAAAAGAAGACTAATTAAAATATATGGGTTGGTTGTGTAAATCATCCATACTTATATAGTGGCCTAATGCTCCATGGATTATCAAGTTGGGCTAAAACCCATAGGATGCTCCATGGATGCTCCATGGTGTATTTGAACCCATGGATCCAAGGAAATGGAAAGCCATGACAATTAGGGTTTACCCTAATTTTGACTAACTATATAATGATCTTATTATTGAAGAAATCAGCCAGTAGTAAAACAAGTGAGGACAAATGATTTTTGAAGTGTTCTACTTTCTCTCTAAGTTATTCCAAGTGCATTTGATTTTGTGTGAACCATTTGAGGTGTCACATTTGGGGCACTAGGCTCCTGAGCTCCATGGAATCAAGCACCAAACAAGAGGTATGTAATTCTACTAGAATTTATATTATGTGTACTTTATATTATGCTAGTTAGAACAATACCTTGGAAAATTGATATTTGCATGTATAATAGAGAAAACATAGATCCAAGGTATTTAGGGTTGCATGTACACTTAGGAGTGTTAGAATGCTCAAAACCCATCAGTGGTATAAGAGAATAGGCTTGTTTTCACTTATACTTGCAAAATTGGCTTGAAAAACGAAGTTTTGTGCTGTCTGGACAGGGGACTCGACGGGTCCAAGGCAAAACTCATCTTCGAGTTTTGGTCCTGGAATGGGTCTAGAATCATTACCTTTGACTTTTTTGGACTTATAAATCCTATTTTTTAAGTGGTAATGATTATGCTAAACCAATTTCAATGCTATAATCAAAGTTTCAAGTTTTATATGTGTTTATGTAATTCTTGAAAAATGTTGATTATGAATGTTCATGCTTATGAGTTTTGGTAGATCACAGGAAGTATGTGCAAATTGTTTGTTAGTATAATTCTTGATCTCATTGAAATTGTATGGAGTCCATAACTTGTCCTCAAATTATGGATTACCAAGAGTTTTATGTTTCCTTGATTTATGAGTTAGTTTAGATTAATGAAAAAAAACAAAATTTAGTTGTTTTCAATCCAAATTAATTTAGAGTTAGTTCATAAAATATGTTTTTGTAACTTGTCTTCAAGTTATATGAAAAGTCATATTTATGAATCTTAAAACTCATAAAAGTGCCATAGGTTACATAAAAAATGAAGAGTCTTTTTCATTAAATGGTTTTATGACTCCATAACTTGTCCTCAAGTTATGGATGTGGAAAAGTCACTTCCTTAAAAATGTTATTAAAATATAAGGAGTTACATAAAAATGAAGAGTCTTCATTTTAATGTACATTAAACTCATAAGTTATGAAATGAAAGGTTTTGAATAGTTTCAAAACTTGCCCTCAAGTTTTGGAATTTGTAAAGTCTCACACATTAATGCTTTAATTCCAAACTCTACAATTTTAAAAGTTAAAATTCACACTTTATCGACTTCATTAAATTAATTAAAGTGTTTAATTAATAGAGTTAATAATTCCATAAAGACTTGGTTTAAGTTTAATTAAATTAAGAGTATAGTTTAATTAATAGATTAAACCACCAAGTATTTTAAATGTTTAAAATACAACCTTATACTATTATTATAATCTTAATTATATAGATATGTATAAGATAAAGTTAATCTTACCGTTAGTAGGCCTCATTCATGAAGCCGTTCTATAAGGGGGGGTATAAGGTTACTGCCTATAAAATGACAGTTTAATGGGTGTCCACTCTCACCCACCGCTTCCTTGACTGGTGGAGGGTCGTTAGCCGAACGGGTAGGAAAGGACTATAATTCTCCCTTCATTAAATGTATAATGATAAATAATAAGTAACTAAACACTTATAAATTCTCAATCTTAGTTACTTAAGAAAATGTGAAATGGTGCTAACCCATGAAATTACACTTTACACCTTTGTTTAGTCGTTAGTGGAGCATGTGTGGTTAACCAACACACTAACATGGGACTGAAAATGCGTGGCAAATGGTGACTTAAGTTTTATCATAGATCGGTGGAGCGTGTGTGGTTAACCGACACATCGATTAGGTGATAAAATTAAGGGTACCAAGTCAAGTTGCATGGTTATTCACACTTTGTTTGTGATCCTCGGCATCCCAGTCACAAACTTGAGAGGGCACAATCGAGATTCAAACATGCCATTGAAAGTTCAATGTATCTCAAAAGATCTAGGAGTTTCAAATCCAATTAAAACTTAATGAATAATTTCGTTTTTCATGGTGGAAATTGGTAAATCGTCATTTACCTACCTTCAAATATTCTATAGCTTAGATTACGACATCCCTCTTCCAAGTTATAAAATAGTTTTTTGGGTCCTAGCCTTAATATTTCATATTCGGTGTTATGTTAAGGTCTTTAAATCAACTAAACTTGAATTTCTCCCATTATAGATGCCTTGTTAAGACATCTATGGTCTTCCCAAATCCTTAGGAACAAGCTTTCCTAATAAAGATGATATCCCAAATGGCCATAAAGGTGAAAGATCAATCCCTTTGTTGTGCATTAATCAGACTAGAAAATCATGCTTCACTTCCTCCACGTCCTCCTTTTATTCTCCCAATCCAACAAGTTTCAAGACTTGATAAGTTCTAAGTCACTCAATCCCTATTAGCAAGCAAAGTTTATATGTGCTTACATCGTAGAGGTTAAGTCACATATTGACAAGTCGGGAGAGTCGGGTGTTGAAGTCTTGAGGTAGTTGGCTGTTGACTTGGTTCTTCAGTCACTCCTTGATGACAGATCACGACATGACCCTTAATGATCTTGCATATTTGCTTGATGATGCTGAATCAGCAATGATTTGGAGCATTGGTAAAGTGTCACACCCCGAAAACCGAAGGTGGAAACATTTCCGGGGTTGACTTCACGTTGAGTATCAAATCCAATGTACATAGTAAGTAAAGTAAATCAACCATTACATTACATATATGAAAGTTTTACATTCGTTTCAAAAGCATAAGTTATACAAGTGATACATATATATAAACAACACAAAACGAGTCTTCTACACACTTCTTCTTCTTCAAAAGAGATCATGTAGCACCTGGTTCCTGGTAAGTAAATCTTATTTGAGTATTTCTCTTCTTTTAGCCTTGGACTCGGCGAGTCATAGGTCCGACTCGCCGAGTAGATACGGGACCCGTGACACGTTTAAGTTGGTGACCCGGCGAGTCCATATTCCGGACTCGACGAGTCACCGCTGTTGGACGAAACCCTAAGTTTCAGGGGTTTACACCCTATTTAAACTCTCTTTCCGCCCCAATCTCGCCCCCATTCACCCTCAGAGCTCTGTATCTCTCTCTGTCCTTGCTTCCTTGTGAGTTTGAAGTGTTTTTGTGGTGTTCTTGAAGTTTTTGAGGAGAAAGAAGAGTGAATCAAGAAGAGGAGAAGGAGGCCAAGCATCTCTGTGTCATTCCAACGTTTCCCCTGAGGTATAGCTCGTTTCCCCTCTGTTTTTAAGCTTATTGTCCCTTATAGCTCCATTAAAGTCCTCTTTGAGCCATTTCCAAGATTGTGTATGTTTGAGGGTTTGTAATAAGCTGATTGACCTTTAGATCTAGGCATGGTTGAGCTCCAGGAGCTCAGATCTACTGTCTTTTTGGAACCATATTGCATGAAAGCCCTAGATCTACCCCTTTTGGTGCATTTTGGACCTTAAAACCCTCATGGTGGTCTATTTACACGTAAAGTTGGAAACTTTACGTGATAACCAGGCCCTAGGAGCCCAGATCTATGTATGGCATGAGCTGGATTCAAGCAGAATCGACCATATAGTAATTGCATGGTAACAACTCGGCGAGTCGTTCATCTGACTCGGCGAGTCGGATCGCGAGTCTCCGAGTTTGTCCCCTTTTCGTAGTGTCGAGTGAGCAGTGAGTCACGGGGTGTGACTCAGTGAGTCGGAAGCTGAACTCATCTATGGAGGAACTCGGCGAGTCAATGCCCTGACTCGGCGAGTTCAAGGAAATCTCCTTAGATCAAGAGCAGACTTGGCGAGCTGTTCATACAACTCGGCGAGTCTTAGCATAAGTGTTCATCGGATGAAGATGAACTCGACGAGTTGTTCATACAACTCGGCGAGTAGAATGAAGGACTTGAATATCAGTTTAGAAGGAGAACCTGTCGAGTCGTCGCCTAACTCGACGAGTAGAAACGGGATTCAGGACAATCGTTTGGGTAGGGACTCGGCGAGTTGGAAAGCCAACTCGGCGAGTCGGGTCAACTGAAAGTTGACTCTGACTTTGACTTAGGGCATGATCAGGGGTAAAATGGTCATTTTACCCAAAGGACAGTTAGCAGTGTTTGATTGAGTATGTTGTGGGAATTGCATCCAGAGGATTTCCGGAGTAGCAGCAGCAGCAGTAGACAGTCAGTTCCCGATCAGATCAGCAGCTACTTTGAGGTGAGTTACCTTCTAGTAGCAGTGGGTCTATGGCCACAATGCCGGCCCACCAGTAGGAGTTGTATGTAGATGATTGTCTCCGTGATATTCATCTAGGGATTACTACTACCTGTGTTATGTTTATGTGCTAGTATGATATGATGTTATGTGCTAGTGACAGTAGGGGGAGATAGTCCCTGAGGTATTCGGTCGGTAGGGCCGAAGGGGTAGTCATACCCAGCCATGTTAGATAGATTCTGATATTGTGATACATGTTATGTGGTAGTAGTGGAGGGGAGGAATAGTTCCCCAGCATCCGGTCGAGAGGACCGAAGGGGAGGCCAGCACCCAGATATGCTAGGCAATATCCAGTCGAGAGGACCGAAGGGGAGGCCAGCACCCAGATATGCTAGGCAATACCCGGTCGAGAGGGCCGAAGGGGTAGGTCGGGCACCCAGATATGCCTGACAATATATGTATGTTATGAGATTATATGGTATGTGGTACAGTGGGGGAACTCACTAAGCTTCGTGCTTACGGTTTTCAGTTTTGGTTTCAGGTACCTCCTCAGCTAGGGGAAAGGAGCCGGCGCGGTAGCAGCATGTCACACACACACACTCTCTTTCTCTCTCTCTCTCTCTCTCTCTCTCTCTCTCTCTTGTTTCCGCAGTTACGAGTTTATTCTGGGATTGATACTCTGATATTTGATAGATCGAATGTTGTGGTTTTCAATTTGGTTTTCGATGTGAAATGGTTTAATCAAACAATGTTTTAACTATTAATGCTTTCATGTAATGTTTTATAACGAAATTTTTGGACGTGAAAATTGGGTCGATACAAGTTGGTATCAGAGCCCTGGTTTGAGGGATTCAGACACACCTTCGGGGGTGTTTGAACTGAAATCGAGGGATTAAAAGATTTTCTAAAAGAAAATGTTTTCTAAAAATTGAGAAAAGAGTTTCGAGAAAGAACGAAGTGTGTGATGTGCGCGACCGGCCGAGCTCAAGTAAATGTTCCCCAAAGTACCCATACGAGTTTATGTTATGTTTATCAGCTTTTGTAGAATAGCATGCTAGAATAGGACTAAGGATCTAGGAGTGATGCCTTATGTGCCTGCTTTATGTGTTTCAGTTGTATGAGAATTGCATGCTAGTTATTGAGTAGACAGCAAGTAGGATAGCCTGATTAGGTTATGCCTGATAGTATGAGCTTAGCACTTTATGCTAGTACAGTTCCTGTGAGCAGATAGAGTTGATTGAGATTGTTACCCTTGTCTGAATGCTGCTTGCTTCGTGCTATGTGGGACTCTGAATAATGGGAGTTAGCCATTAGGCGAACACGTCACGTCACATGTGATCAGGGTTGAATAATCTTAGAGTGTCGGATTTGATCCTACTGCGCAACTCTTGTTTGAGTCCAACCATTGTAGGGACGAGTCGGGTACTCGAAGGATTATCTGAGCCTCGTCACATGTGATGGTATTTGGGTAATGGCTAATTGGAATTACAAGGAGGCCTGCAGCAGCTGAGGACTGGATAGAGTAGAATCAGAGATTTCCCTAGGGCAAACCTAGGATGAGTATAGCAGTGATCAGTAGTAGTGAAAGGGATCTGGTGGAGTCGAGGCATTCCTTGAAGAAGGTACGAATAGATGTGGAAGGTAGTATGGGCCCGTACTACTGAAAGCAGAGGATCCGTACCCGAACCAAGGAAGGCCAAGATAAGACCACGGAACTTGTAAGTAGTAGTGATCCCTCAGGAAGTATCAATATCACTAATGATTGTATTATGTATTGCAGAATGGTGGTACTTCGATCGAGGCCGGTAGATGGCGGTTCAGGAGAGGGGTCAGGTTCGGGATCAGGTTCCGAGCCGGTAGATGAGGGACTACGCGAGTTCATCGCGTCAGAGATCACCAGAGGCATCCTTGAGTCGACCCCCATCCTCTTTGGGTCGATCAAGGAAGGGATCATCGAGTTGATGGAGGATCGCCTTCGGGGATTCAGGAGTGATATGGCATCTAGCCAGTCGGGATCTCGCACACTGTCCTTCAAGGACTTCAGGGGCAGTGGTGCGCCGGATTTCCATGGGGTGAAAGACCCCATTGCGGCCAGGCGATGGATTGCAGACATCGAGTCTGCACAGTTGACTAGCTTCTGCCCCGAGGGGTCGAAGGTGAGGTATGCAGCCAGGTGTTTACGGGACCGAGCCCGGGATTGGTGGGAGTTAGTGGGTGACTCGTTGGGAGCCTCAGCTATCGAGGCTATGACCTGGTCGGACTTCGTGACCAGGTTCAGGGCAGAGTTTGCGCCGGCTGTCGAGCTTCAGCAGTTGGCCAGGGAGTTTCTGGACATGTGGCAAACGACGGAGACTATGGCGGAGATCACCGCCAAGTTCCGGGAGAGGGCTTTGTTGGTGCCCCAGTATGCTGGTGATGAGGATATGAGGAGGACCCGCTATCACGACATGCTCCGGGCTGATATCCGGGAGCACGTTAGTTTTTCAGCTTGCCCCACCTTGGACTCCATGATTGCCAGGGCGAGGGAGAGGGAGATAGATTTGGAGCACATCCGGAAACGGAAGGCAGAAGAGGGCCAGTCAGGAGGGGCTTCGGGGAAGAAGCCCAAGGGATCGGATGCGGGGCCGAAAGGCCAACAGGGACGGGGACGCTGCAGGAAATGTGGCAAGACGCACGAGGGAGCATGCCGGTTGGGATCATCAGGCTGCTACAAGTGCGGCAAGCCTGGGCACTTTAGCAGGGATTGCACTGCTCCGGCAGTAGTTATTCAGACATCGGAGTTGCTGTGTTTCCACTGCAACCAGAGGGGCCACAAGAAGGCCAATTTCCCCCAGTTGACAGTTTCAGCGCCGGTGAAGGCGCCAGCTCCAGCGACCCTACGGATCACGGATGGACGGCAGGGCAAGGCAGAGGCTCCGGTAGTGAGGATCCGAGCATTTCAGTTGACTACTGAGGAGGCACGCGCCGCACCCGATGTGGTGACGGGTATGATTCTTTCCCTCTATTTTATTTTTATGATGTTATGATATTGATATGTGCTCCGTATGTATATGTATGCATTAGGATCGTTCCATGTGAACGGCATCCCAGTTCAGGTGTTGTTCGACTCGGGTGCATCCTGATCATTTGTTTCCCTTGTGCTTAGCAAGAAGTTTCATGAGACTTCGGGCAAGTTAGATTGCCCTTTAGAGGTAGAGATCGCTGATGATCGATCGGTGCGAGCATCGATGGTGTTTCGAGATTGCGTATTGCGTTTGTTTGAGGAGCGCTACTTGGTAGACTTGGTTCCCATTCCGTTGCGCGGGAACAAGGTGATTACAGGCATGGATTGGTTGAGCCCTAATGGGGCGGTGATAGATTGCGCGCAACAGCTAGTATGGGTCAGGACCCCAAGCGGGGGAGAGTTAGTGATTCATGGCGAGAGGCCGCAGTGTGGACCCGCAGTATGTTCAGCAGCAAGGGCGAGACGCTACCTTCAGCAGGGATGCGCAGGATATGTCGCGTATGTGATGGATACCCGGGAGGCGGGTAAAGCGACAGTGAACAAGGTTCCGGTGGTTCGATATTTTGCAGATGTTTTCCAAGAGGAGCTTCCTGGGATACCTCCGGAGCGACAGGTGGAGTTCAGAATTGACCTTGTTCCTGGTGCGGCTCCGATAGCCAAGGCACCGTATCGGTTGGCTCCTCCTGAGATGCAGGAGTTGTCTACACAGCTGCAGGAGCTATTAGACAAGGGATTCATTCGACCGAGTAGTTCACCCTGCGGAGCCCCGATTTTGTTCGTGAAGAAGAAGGACGGGTCGCATCGGATGTGTATAGATTACCGGGAGCTGAACAAGGTAACGGTGAAGAACCGTTACCCGCTCCCGAGGATTGATGACCTCTTTGACCAGCTTCAGGGATCATCTTGGTTCTCCAAGATTGATTTGCGTTCGGGTTATCATCAGATGAGGGTCAGGGAGGAGGATATGCAGAAGACCGCGTTTCGGATGCGCTATGGCCACTATGAGTTTGTGGTGATGCCGTTTGGGCTCACCAATGCTCCTGCCGCATTCAAGGACCTCATTAACCGCGTATGCAGACCGATGCTGGATCGGTCTGTGATAGTCTTTATCGATGACATCTTGGTTTATTCCAAGACTCAGGAGGAGCATGAGGAGCATCTGAGAGAGGTGTTGGAGACCCTGAGGAGGGAGAGCTTGTATGCCAAGTTCTCCAAGTGTGAGTTTTGGTTGCGCGAGGTGCAATTTCTCGGACACCTTGTCAACCAGAACGGGATTCTGGTCGATCCGGCCAAGGTCGAGGCCGTGATGAGATGGGAGGTTCCAAAGTCTCCATCTGAGATTCGGAGTTTCCTGGGATTAGCAGGCTACTATCGGAGATTTATTCAAGATTTCTCCAAGATAGTCGTACCCCTGATGCGGCTGACGAAGAAAGCCGTGGTCTTTCGGTGGGGACCCGAGCAGCAGGCTGCGTTTGAGACGCTGAGATAGAGACTGTGCAAGGCGCCGATCTTAGCCCTGCCAAAGGGCGTAGAGGATTTTGTGGTATACTACGACGCGTCCATTTCTGGGTTGGGCGCGGTACTGATGCAGAGGGGGCATGTTATTGCCTACGCTTCGAGGCAGCTCAAGCCTCACGAGGCGAACTACCCGACGCATGATTTGGAGTTGGGGGCGGTGGTTTTTGCCCTCAAGATTTGGCGGCATTACCTCTACGGGGTTCGATGTACCATCTACACGGACCATAAGAGTTTGAGGTACCTCATGGATCAGCCAAATCTGAATATGAGGCAGCGTCGGTGGTTGGACGTGGTAAAGGATTATGATTGCGAGATCCTCTACCACCCGGGGAAGGCCAATGTGGTGGCCGATGCGCTTAGCCGCAAGGCGACGCCGATCAGGGACGTTTGCATGAGGATGACCGTGGTGACTCCCCTGTTGGAGCGAATTCGGGAGGCTCAACAGGAGGCTATCAAGGAGTAGCATCAGAAGAGCAAGCGTGTGGTGTGTCAGGTTTACTCCTTTGATTATGATAGCCGAGGACTATTGACACTACACCGTAGGGTGTGGGTGCCGTATCACGGAGGCGTGCGCCAGATTTTGATGGAGGAGGCGCACAAGTCCCGATTCTCTATTCATCCTGGGGCGACGAAGATGTATAGGGATCTTCGTCTAGATTATTGGTGGCGCTGCATGAAGTGGGATATGGTATGGTACGTTGAGCGCTGCTTGACCTACAGGAAGGTCAAGGCCGAACATCAGAGGCCGCATGGAAAGATGCAGCCGTTGGATATTCCACTGTGGAAATGGGAAGATATCATGATGGATTTTATCACAAAGCTTCCCAGGACCGTGCGTGGAGTGAATTCGATTTGGGTTATCGTGGATCGATTGACCAAGAGTGCTCACTTTATCCCGATTCAGGAGAGCATATCGGCCGAGAAATTGGCCGACATCTATATCAGGGAGATCGTGGCGCAGCACGGGGTGCCAGTTTCGTTTATCTCGGACAGGGATGTGCGTTTTACTTCCAGATTTTGGAAGAGATTTCATGACGAGTTGGGCACTCGTTTGCATTTTAGCACCGCCTTTCACCCGCAGACGGATGGTCAGAGCGAGCGGACCATCCAGACTCTGGAGGATATGTTGCGGGCGTGCGTGCTAGACTTCGGTGGTAGCTGGGATAACTATCTTCCCCTGGCTGAGTTTTCCTACAACAACAGCTATCACGCGAGTATCGACCGCCCTCCCTTCGAGATGTTGTACGGACGAAGGTGTAGGACCCCGATATGCTGTGGTGAAGTTGGCCAGAGAGTCATGTGGAGCACCGAAGTGGTGCTCAAGATGACCGAGAGGATCCAGCAGGTTCGGAGCAGGCTTCAGACTGCTCAGAGTCGACAGAAGAGTTACGCCGACAAGCATCGATCCGACTTGGAGTTCCAAGTTGGGGATATGGTTCTCCTGAAGGTGTCGCCTTGGAAAGGCGTCATTCGATTCAGGAAGCGGGGCAAGTTGGGCCCGAGATTCATCGAACCGTTTAGGGTCGTAGCCCGGGTGGGAAAGGTGGCGTATAGGCTGGATCTGCCAGCCGAGCTCAGCCAGATCCACAGCACTTTCCATGTTTCTCAGCTGCGGAAGTGCCAAGTGGACGATTCAGCGGTTGTGCCATTAGAGGATATTCAGGTTGATGACAGCCTGAATTACATTGAGCGCCCAGTCGCAATCCTCGACAGGAAGTCGAAGGATTTGAGGAACAAGAGGGTGGAGCTAGTGAAGGTGCAATGGAAGCACCGCAAGGGTTCGGTATGGACTTGGGAGCCGGTGGACGAGATGATGGAGCATTACCCCGAGCTGTTTCAGGATCGAGCAGCAGACTTCGAGGACGAAGTCTAAAATAAGTGGGGGAGATTTGTAGCACTTGGTTCCTGGTATGTAAATCTTATTTGAGTATTTCTCTTCTTTTAGCCTTGGACTCGGCGAGTCATAGGTCCGACTCGCCGAGTAGATACGGGACCCGTGACACGTTTAAGTTGGTGACTCGGCGAGTCCATATTCCGGACTCGACGAGTCACCGCTGTTGGATGAAACCCTAAGTTTCAGGGGTTTGCACCCTATTTAAACTCTCTTTCCGCCCCAATCTCGCCCCCATTCACCCTCAGAGCCATGTATCTCTCTCTAGCCTTGCTTCCTTGTGAGTTTGAAGTGTTTTTGTGGTGTTCTTGAAGTTTTTGAGGAGAAAGAAGAGTGAATCAAGAAGAGGAGAAGGAGGCCAAGCATCTCTGTGTCATTCCAACGTTTCCCCTGAGGTATAGCTCGTTTCCCCTCTGTTTTTAAGCTTATTGTCCCTTACAGCTCCATTAAAGTCCTCTTTGAGCCATTTCCAAGATTGTGTATGTTTTAGGGTTTGTACTAAGCTGATTGACCTTTAGATCTAGGCATGGTTGAGCTCCAGAAGCTCAGATCTACTGTCTTTTTGGAACCATATTGCATGAAAGCCCTAGATCTACCCCTTTTGGTGCATTTTGGACCTTAAAACCCTCATGGTGGTCTATTTACACGTAAAGTTGGAAACTTTACGTGATAAACAGGCCCTCGGAGCGCAGATCTATGTATGCCATGAGCTGGATTCAAGTAGAATCGACCATATAGTAATTGCATGGTAACGACTCAGCGAGTCGTTCATCTGACTCGGCGAGTCAGTTCGCGAGTCTCCGAGTTTGTCCCCTTTTCGTAGTGTCGATTGAGCAGTGAGTCACGGGGTGTGACTCAGTGAGTCGGAAGCTGAACTCATCTATGGAGGAACTCGGCGAGTCAATGCCCTGACTCGGCGAGTTCAAGGCAATCTCCTTAGATCAAGAACAGACTCGGCGAGCTGTTCATACAACTCGGCGAGTCTTAGCATAAGTGTTCATCGGATGAAGATGAACTCGACGAGTTGTTCATACAACTCGGCGAGTAGGATGAAGGACTTGAATATCAGTTTAGAAGGAGAACTCGTCGAGTCGTCGCCTAACTCGACGAGTAGAAATGGGATTCAGGACAATCGTTTGGGTAGGGACTCGGCGAGTTGGAAAGCCAACTCGGCAAGTCGGGTCAACTGAAAGTTGACTCTGACTTTGACTTAGGGCATGATCAGGGGTAAAATGGTCATTTTACCCAAAGGACAGTTAGCAGTGTTTGATTGAGTATGTTGTGGGAATTGCAGCCGGAGGATTTCCGGAGCAGCAGCAGCAGCAGTAGACAGTCAGTTCCCGATCAGATCAACATGTACTTCGAGGTGAGTTACCTTCCAGTAGCGGTGGGTCTACGACCACAATGCCGGCCCACCAGTAGGAGTTGTATGTAGATGATTGTCTGTGTGATATTCATCTAGGGATTACTACTACTTGTGTTATGTTTATATGCTAGTATGATATGATGTTATGTGCTAGTGACAGTAGGGGGGAGATAGTCCCCGAGGTATCTGGTCGGTAGGGCCGAAGGGGTAGTCATACCCAGCCATGTTAGATAGATTCTGATATTGTGATACATGTTATGTGGTAGTAGTGGAGGGGAGGAATAGTTCCCCAGCATCAGGTCGAGAGGACCGAAGGGGAGGCCAGCACCCAGATATGCTAGGCAATATCCGGTCAAGAGGACCGAAGGGGAGGCCAGCACCCAGATATGCTAGGCAATACCTGGTCGAGAGGGCCGAAGGGGTAGGTCGGGCACCCAGATAAGCCTGACAATATATGTATGTGATGAGATTTTATGGTATGTGGTACAGTGGGGGAACTAACTAAGCTTCGTGCTTACGGTTTTCAGTTTTGGTTTCAGGTACCTCCTCAGCTAGGGGAAAGGAGCCGGCGCGGTAGCAGCATGTCACACACACACACACACACACTCTTGTTTCCGCAGTTACGAGTTTATTCTGGGATTGATACTCTGATATTTGATTGATCGAATGTTGTGGTTTTCAATTTGGTTTTCGATGTGAAATGGTTTAATCAAACAATGTTTTAACTATTAATGCTTTCATGTAATGTTTTATAACGAAATTTTTGGACGTGAAAAATGGGTCGTTACAGATCGTCGGGTACCTGTCTAATGTGAACCTGAGAATACAAGCGGTTTGAAAATCAGCATAAAGCTGGTGAGTTCATAAGCAGTTTTGTTTTCTGAAAATGTACGAGTTCCCTTAGTTTTCTGAAAACGTGGTTATCCAAGAAAATCCCATATTTTCTTATGTAAAGTTAGTTTCCAAATCCGAAAAGTAAAGTAAACGATGTACAATGAAAAACATGATTGTTTATTGTGAATTGTAAAGTTTAGTTATCCAACTCGTTATACTTTTCTGGTTACATACTACTGTTACTCAGGAAAATCCTATATTTTCCTACATGCATGAGTGTGAACTATTACTGGTTCTGTGTGAGCTAACTGATACTGATTCCGATTATGTTCATTATTATCCATAGGAAACCCCCATGTTTTCCTGAATGAGTGAGGGTGTGCTATTACCAATTCTATGTATACTAACTGTTACCGATTCTGATTATGTTCACTGTTATCCATAGGAAAACCCCATGTTTTCCTGAATGAGTGTGTGCATCATTACCGATTCTGATTATGTTCAGTGTTCTCCCCAGGAAAACCCCATGTTTTCCTGAATGTGTGTATGTGTGTGCCTGTCATCCTTGAACGTACATTAGCTTTACTACGTACATAAAGCTAGTAAATGAGTCTAAAGCGTTAATAATCTAGATTGCGATTCCTTAACCATACTCAGACTAGATATGACTCGAGTCGTGGTCAATATCCTTTTTATGACTTTCGTCACCCTTGAACCTTCCGGTTCGGCTGTAGCTAGCAGCCAGGTGTGGGATTGTCAGTCCCGTATAGATCTATACACTCAAGCCACTCTCTCCTACGTTCAGAGATTCTGGTTACAGGGGCAGTCCTCCACTATCTCGTGCCGAGGAAGTATTACAGAGGACGTGTCTCCAATCTTTAAGATTACTCTTTACTTCTCGCCTAGAGAAGTAGTATCTACGACTAACTAAGTTCTAACGTGCCTGTCCTTTACACTCGAGCCTAGGTGTTTTATTAAGGACATTACGCTCGAGCCTAGGTGTTATCTAAATGATGACTGTCCTTTACACTCGAGCCTAGGTGTTTTATTAAGGACATTACAGTTGTTCTAAGTTATTTAATGATTACTTATCATTTACACTCGATCCTAGGTGTATTATTAAGGACGTTACAGATGTTTTATGTTTTTCTAATGGTGTCTGTCTTTTACACTCGAACCTTAGTGTTTTATTACAGACATTACAATATTTTATGTGTTATATCAATATAAGTGTGAACAATCATATGTAAAGTGTACAATATAATAGTGTATGATAAGAATTGAAAATCGGGTTAAAACAAACAACACTGCAAGTTAAAACAGTTTGTTAAAAGGTTTTCAATTCTTAAAAATGTACAATTATGAAACCATTTAACTGAAATCATGTGATTAAGTACAAGATATTCTTGTACTTTTGCTTGTATTCCCCCCCCCCCCCCTGAAAACATTGAAAAACCATTGAAAAAGGGTAGGGGTATGAACTCACCGGACGCGGAAATATGTCGGTTTCGGATGCTAAACGTCAAATCGAGGCCTGATAACACGCGAGGTTCCTATGTAAAATGAAATGGCATACAAATATATCTAATTAGATTCATAAACTCTAATTAGATATGAAGTTACACTGCAACGAACGAAAACACCTCAAAACGGGTGTTTGGAGTGACCCGGGTGACATCTACGGACAGAAATTGAAGCGAGGGACTTGGGATTTGAGTTTACTTCCTAAGAGTAAACTTCCTACTGAAGTTTACGGCCTATACACCACTCACACATGAGTTCACGGCCGTGAACTCATGCTGGCAAGATTTATGGTGCTTAAAGGGTCATAAATGGCTATTATCACTTGGAAATGCTTGGAATGATTTTTCCTAAGGCTTGGAATTAATTTAAAACATCAAATAACACACTTAAGGGAGTTTACGGCCTTGGCATGGATCCTATGGCCGTAAACTCTCATACTCCCTTGAATAATTGTTTTTAAGGTCCCAAAGTTAATCACATGTGATTCTAAAAATTCCTACAAGCCTTGAAATGATTTTTGGGCACAAAATGACATGCTTTTAGGAGTTTACGGCCCTGGAGCATGTTCTATGGCCGTAAACTCTCATATGAAGAGTTTTGTTATGTTTAAGGTCCTTAAACTATTTTTGGTTGGTTCTATGATTTATTCCAAGGCTTTTGGTGGTGTTGGATGGCTTTCTAACACCTTAGAAGTGAGTTTACATCCATGTTTGAGGAGTTTACGGCCCAAGAACATGCCTTGGCCGTAAACTCATACAAACCCCTCAAAATTCATGTTTGAAGTGTTCTAGGTCCATAACCAAGTTCCTAAAAGTCATAACTAGGTCTAGATTGGGTCATGGAAGGGTTTAAGGGCTTAAAAACCCTTTAAATATGGGTTTACAGCCTAAGCACCATTCTGGGCCATAAACTCATATACAAGCCTCTAAATCACGAATAAATCTCGAATTTGAAGGACCAATATGATGCAAAATGAGTATAGGAAGGTACCTTGAAGATTTGAGACCTTAAACTCAAGATTTTGACCCTTAAATCTAGTTTGAGGAGAGAGGTTGGAGTGATAATTGCAAAATGAAGCAAAAGCTTCAAAATGAAGACTTGGATCACTTTAGATAGTGTCCATGTTCGGGACACGGTAGAATTCTACCCGATACCGGCGTTAGACGGGGCTTTTGGTCGCACCCGACCAATTTGCCGTAACCCGATATGGTTGATTCTAGAAATGTTCCGATCATTAATATGAGACGTTAGAATGAGTTCTAAGGGTATTAAGACACTCATTAAGTCATAAAATAAAATTCACATTAATGACTTAATAAAATATCGGAATTGGAAACGAAATTAGAAACGGCGATTGGATGATCAGAACGAGTCGCGAGAAGGGTTACATTTAGGGATATGAATTTTGGGTTGTTACATTATCCCCCCGTTAGAGGGAATTTCGTCCCGAAATTCAATGATTCGAACGCAAATCACGAAGTGAAAAGAGATATGAGGATGAATCTACTGCTTCGGGTCTTCAAGCTCCTAAGTGGAATCGGGTCTCTGCTTGACATTCCAGCGAACCCTCACTGTCAGGATATGGCTTTGTTACGCATGGTTAACCTCTCAATCTACGATCTCAATTGATTCGTACACGAAGGTTCGGATTTTCATTGGTTTTGACCTCATCAAAGGGCGACTAGGGTTTTCATCAGGTTAGCACTTCTCACAAACAACGATGTGGAATACCGGATGCTCGCTGCTAAGTTCCTGAAGATAGCTCGGAGAGGGCTATGGAATCGGTTCCTAACGAGGATCTCGAAGAGTCTAAGGTTCCACAAGTTAAGTTTTCCGCACTTCCCAATGCGTACTATGTCTTTCCTGGGTAAAACTTCCAACAAGTGGGTACATTGTCACATGGCAGAGTAACTAAGGGTCCGATGGTTCTAAGGGAAACTTCTACATGAGTCTACGATTATAGTCGACGGAACCCAAGAATCGACAGGTTTCCATGAGTGTTCCCAGTGTCGACTAATTCTTTATTGCCTTTGCTTTTGGAAGGATTTACGAGTATGACTGCTTTGCTTAACTACATGACCAAGAAAATGGTTCGACCGAAGGGCGCCACTACTACCTCGTAGTGATCGTATCATGCCCTCATTTCTACCTTGCACATATCGTGCTCACTGAGGTTTGGCTACGAGGAAATTCCTAGGATTAGGTTGATGCGAGACTGGACTGCACGTTCGGAAAGAATTACCAAGAATTCTTTGGAAACAGTATCGGGGAAGGAATCGTAGACTTCTCGTTTCTCGATGATCACTCGAACGAGAAATACATGGAAAGACTTTTTAAGCTTTGATGTACGAAGATCATGAAAGTTGAGTCGGAGGAAGGTTGGAACGAATGGCTTTCTCGAAACTAAGAAAGACAGCATGAATGAGGCTTAGTCATTACATGCTAAAGGTGACATCAAAGCATCTCATAAAAAGTTTGCCACTAGGTCGAATGGAAAAACAATATCGCTCGGATTGAGAATACAATCTACGGATACGACACAAGCGTTCTCGTTTTCACGTGATAACCATCTCGAAGATATACATATTCGGTTACTCGCAAACGACGGGGTTAGAAGATGTTCAAATGGATGGTTAACGAATTTCTTTCGGTGCTAGAATCGAAAAGAATCACAGACATATAATTTAACAAGGGGAAATATACCTGTGGCAACGGTGGGATCGGTGGCTGTCTCCTCTTGTCCTATCGCTAGAACTCTTCCGGTGTTGCCAGGTGTTACAGCCTTGGGATAGTTTCGCTTAAGATGCCCAACTTCTCCACAACCATAGTAGGCCCGACCAATGCCCGCTCCGGAAGTTTGACTCGTTGATTGAGTTGGTGTCTTACAGTTTTTCGCCATGTGACCCTTTATGCCACATTTGTTGCAAATTATCTCTATACATGGACCGGAAGGAAGATGATGATAGTTTCACTTGTCACAACTAGGAAGGGTTCCAACATACTTACTGGCAGGTTTTCGAGTTGAGGATCCAACAATAGAGACAGCTGCAGGGGAAGTGGCAGCGTGAACTGCCACCATTTGCTGTCTCTTCGAAGACTCGTGCGATGCCTGACTTTTCTCTTTTTTCCCAAGTTTTCTTTTCTAACCACTCCTCACTGTCGGCTCAGGATTCGTAGCTGCCTCCTCAAGGTCTTCGCTATGATCGATTAGGATCTGTGCTAAGCGTTTGGCGCTGTCGTATGTATCCGACCTCGCAGCTATGACGTTTCCTTTTGTTGGCTGGGTCAGCCCCCAGATGAATCTCTCTATCTTCTTACTCTCCGGGGTAACCATTCCCGGGCAGAGTAATGCCAAGTCGTCGAACCTGGAAGTATAAGCAGTGATGTCGGAACCTTTCATCTTCAGGTTCCAAAGTTCGTGTTCTAACTTCTGCATTTCGCCCCGATGGCAGTACTCAGCCAACAGAAGTTCGTTCATGGCTTCCCAACCCATGGCGTTGGCTACAGGTAAGGTTAGGGATTTGACTCAGCCGTTCCACCAAGTCAAGGCTTTGTCGATAAAGGTGCAGGCGGAAAACTTCACCTTGTCTGAATCTGAACAGGCGCAGATTTCAAAGATGGATTCGATCTTCTCGAACCATCGGGTGAGGGAAATGACACCTCCAGTTCCATCAAAGGACGGGGGTTTTGCGTTCATGAAATCCTTATAGGAACCCCCTTTCCGGCGTCCCTGACTGCTTTCTTGGTTTTAGGTTTGGGTATCACCTCCTGAACCACCGGAACCACCAGAGTTCCGTTGAGACATGGCAGCTGCTACCGCGGCTGTAACAGCTGCCTTGAAAACTACAGGGTCGATTTGAGGAGGAGGTGGTGGCGGACGGTTGTTGGTCTTGGATTTGGGTCTCTTTCTTGGAGGCATCTTGATCTAATAAGATCAAGGAAGAGAGGATGATAAGTCCTCTGAATTGAATCAAGAGATATGACAGATATATGCTGAATAAGCGATAAAGAAGGATAGAGTTATCAAGACAAGAAAATTATCGCTAAGAGGATAGTCAAAGAACAATGTATGAACGAGGATTTCTACTAAGGATTGGCTCGAGAAATACTCCCATAGTATTTCATGATTCGTTACGACACTAGCTCGATGTTTGTGGTATTAGGGTAAGTTTTAGGCATGCCGCATACCATAGTCACTCCCAAGCACATGTTGGCCGTGTCTCGAATGAATATAGTTGGCCAGGCTATATTGATCCTACACACGACTACATAACTGCCCAGGTTTAACCGCAGTATACAACACCCATTTATTTATGTTTTTTTCTACTTGTAGTTACGGATCTCGACGGGTCGGTATACTTATATACTTTTGAAAATACTTATATTTTGAAGGATACTTTTAGTTCAGAGCACTTAGGCCCCTTAATGCTTATAGTTTTATACCATGTAAGGTTTGGTATACTTCATTCACTATAAACAAGGGCTCTGATACCAATCTGTCACACCCCGAAAACCGAAGGCGGAAACATTTTCGGGGTTGACTCCACGTTGAGTATCAAATCCAATGTACATAGTAAGTAGAGTAAATCAACCATTACATTACATATATAAAAGTTTTACATTCGTTTCAAAAGCATAAGTTATACAAGTGATACATATCATATATAAACAACACGAAACGAGTCTTCTACACACTTCTTCTTCTTCAAAAGAGATCGTCGGGTACCTGTCTAATGTGAACCTGAGAATACAAGCGGTTTGAAAATCAGCATAAAGCTGGTGAGTTCATAAGCGGTTTTGTTTTCTGAAAATGTACGAGTTCCCTTATTTTTCTGAAAACGTGGTTATCCAAGAAAATCCCATATTTTCTTATGTAAAGTTAGTTTCCAAATCCGAAAAGTAAAGTAAACGATGTACAATGAAAAACATGATTGTTTATTGTGAATTGTAAAGTTTAGTTATCCAACTCGTTATACTTTTCTGGTTACATACTACTGTTACTCAGGAAAATCCTATATTTTCCTACATGCATGAGTGTGAACTATTATTGGTTCTGTGTGAGCTAACTGATACTGATTCCGATTATGTTCATTATTATCCATAGGAAAACCCCATGTTTTCCTGAATGAGTGAGGGTGTGCTATTACCAATTCTATGTATACTAACTGTTACCGATTCTGATTATGTTCACTGTTATCCATAGGAAAACCCCATGTTTTCCTGAATGAGTGTGTGCATCATTACCGATTCTGATTATGTTCAGTGTTCTCCCCAGGAAAACCCCATGTTTTCCTGAATGTGTGTATGTGTGTGCCTGTCATCCTTGAACGTACATTAGCTTTACTACGTACATAAAGCTAGTAAATGAGTCTAAAGCGTTAATAATCTAGATTGCGAGTCCTTAACCATACTCAGACTAGATATGACTCGAGTCGTGGTCAATATCCTTTTTATGACTTTCGTCACCCTTGAACCTTCCGGTTCGGCTGTAGCTAGCAGCCAGGTGTGGGATTGTCAGTCCCGTATAGATCTATACACTCAAGCCACTCTCTCCTACGTTCAGAGATTCTGGTTACAGGGGCAGTCCTCCACTATCTCGTGCCGAGGAAGTATTACAGAGGACGTGTCTCCAATCTTTAAGATTACTCTTTACTTCTCGCCTAGAGAAGTAGTATCTACGACTAACTAAGTTCTAACGTGCCTGTCCTTTACACTCGAGCCTAGGTGTTTTATTAGGGACATTACACTCGAGCCTAGGTGTTATCTAAATGATGATTGTCCTTTACACTCGAGCCTAGGTGTTTTATTAAGGACATTACAGTTGTTCTAAGTTATTTAATGATTACTTATCATTTACACTCGATCCTAGGTGTATTATTAAGGACGTTACAGATGTTTTATGTTTTTCTAATGGTGTCTGTCTTTTACACTCGAACCTTAGTGTTTTATTACAGACATTACAATATTTTATGTGTTATATCAATATAAGTGTGAACAATCATATGTAAAGTGTACAATATAATAGTGTATGATAAGAATTGAAAATCGGGTTAAAACAAACAACACTGCAAGTTAAAACAGTTTGTTAAAAGGTTTTCAATTCTTAAAAATGTACAATTATGAAACCATTTAACTGAAATCATGTGATTAAGTACAAGATATTCTTGTACTTTTGCTTGTATTCCCCCCCCCCCCCCTTAAAACATTGAAAAACCATTGAAAAAGGGTAGGGGTATGAACTCACCGGACGCGGAAATATGTCGGTTTCAGATGCTAAACGTCAAATCGAGGCCTGATAACACGCGAGGTTCCTATGTAAAATGAAATGGCATACAAATATATCTAATTAGATTCATAAACTCTAATTAGATATGAAGTTACACTCCAACGAACGAAAACACCTCAAAACGGGTGTTTGGAGTGACCCGGGTGACATCTACGGACGGAAATTGAAGCGAGGGACTTGGGATTCGAGTTTACTTCCTAAGAGTAAACTTCCTACTGAAGTTTACGGCCTATACACCACTCACACATGAGTTCACGGCCGTGAACTCATGCTGGCAAGATTTATGGTGCTTAAAGGGTCATAAATGGCTATTATCACTTGGAAATGCTTGGAATGATTTTTCCTAAGGCTTGGAATTAATATAAAACATCAAATAACACACTTAAGGGAGTTTACGGCCTTGGCATGGATCCTATGGCCGTAAACTCTCATACTCCCTTGAATAATTGTTTTTAAGGTCCCAAAGTTAATCACATGTGATTCTAAAAATTCCTACAAGCCTTGAAATGATTTTTGGGCACAAAATGACATGCTTTTAGGAGTTTACAGCCCTGGAGCATGTTCTATGGCCGTAAACTCTCATATGAAGAGTTTTGTTATGTTTAAAGTCCTTAAACTATTTTTGGTTGGTTCTATGATTTATTCCAAGGCTTTTGGTGGTGTTGGATGGCTTTCTAACACCTTAGAAGTGAGTTTACATCCATGTTTGAGGAGTTTACGGCCCAAGCACATGCCTTGGCCGTAAACTCATACAAACCCCTCAAAATTCATGTTTGAAGTGTTCTAGGTCCATAACCAAGTTCCTAAAAGTCATAACTAGGTCTAGATTGGGTCATGGAAGGGTTTAAGGGCTTAAAAACCCTTTAAATATGGGTTTACGGCCTAAGCACCATTCTGGGCCATAAACTCATATACAAGCCTCTAAATCACGAATAAATCTCGAATTTGAAGGACCAATATGATGCAAAATGAGTATAGGAAGGTACCTTGAAGATTTGAGACCTTAAACTCAAGATTTTGACCCTTAAATCTAGTTTGAGGAGAGAGTTTGGAGTGATAGTTGCAAAATGAAGCAAAACCTTCAAAATGAAGACTTGGATCACTTTAAATAGTGTCCATGTTCGGGACACGGTAGAATTCTACCCGATACCGGCGTTACACGGGGCTTTTGGTCGCACCCGGCCAATTTGCCGTAACCCGATATGGTTGATTCTAGAAATGTTCCGATCATTAATATGAGACGTTAGAATGAGTTCTAAGGGTATTAAGACACTCATTAAGTCATAAAATAAAATTCACATTAATGACTTAATAAAATATCGGAATTGGAAACGAAATCGGAAACGACGATTGGATGATCAGAACGAGTCGCGAGAAGGGTTACATTTAGGGATATGAATTTCGGGTTGTTACATAAAGCAAATTAGATCGGAAGATCTACTTTCCAAACCTATTTGGACATTGACATTGGTGACATTGGAAGTCCATAAAAACTTTCTCTTCCCAATTGAAAGGGATCGGCCATGGTCAAGTTGTTTGACCTAATAGTAAAGAGAAAGGCTATGTCTGTGATAGTCCCGTATACCATTTCCAAAGAGTCCGTATGTTTCCTTTTGCCAATAGGAGGGGTATTGGTTGTGTAGCTGCCAAATTTACCTGAAACCTCATAAGGACGGTAAAGACAAAATTTTGACTCTACTTCAGGTAACGTCCGTTATCTAACTCTATTTAGTCTCTTTTGGAGATTCTTAATACATGATGTAATGTAATTACATTTTGATGTTTTTGAAGAATCAAAGGAAGCTTAAAGAAAAAGTGTGCTAATTCTGATCGCATGGCTCGATGACTAGAATTTTGAGCTGCTGCATAAGAGTTATGACATATTGCTAGGAATAGATAACAACAAGTTTTCATATGTATTTGCATTGTAAGGATAAGTTTTTTCCGCAAATTTTAAAATAAAAGAAAAATATTTTGTTTTATTTATTTTAAGTATCCATACAATGGCATTTGTGAAAAACTGTTGTTTCCATTGATAAGCAATATTAGGAAATGGATTTGATTCTTCATTTGTGGTAGTGTCATAATTTACCAAATAAGGAAAGATTCTCATCACCCAAGTTTCAGTTGGATGGAAACTTGGAATCATATAAGTTGTATTGTTTGATGAATGAGAGTTTTTCATCTTTGGGAAATTAAGACTAATTCCTTGTTCACATGTATATGTGAGTCAAGTGAAGGACAAAGGGATCGGGTACACTTGGGTGTGCGCTGATCAGGTCCACCACAAAGACTATTCGTCATGATTTACTAAAGTTTAGTAAATATGGTTATGCTTACAAGTTTAAGTGTAATTCTGAAACATTAGAAAGGTTTCAATGTATGACAGAACGGATAAGAAGAATCAAATAAGGCAGAAAGATAAAAGTTTCTCCAATTTGAAGAAATGGGAGAGTAATTGAGTATCTTGTTTTATGATTATCTTAGTGATTATGGAACCATATCACAATTGATCCTCTACGGACACCTTAGTGCATTTGTTTGACTAAGGAGAGGAATCATGAATTGTTGAAATGGTTAAATCAAAAGATAAATCGTACTTCGTTCCAAAACCAAATCTTAGAGTAATACTCCAAGAATGAGCCTTGAGTGACATAATCTTAATAAAGGTTTAAAACACTTGTCAAATGTATAGTACAATGTTTTCTTACTCTTGTACATTTGAAATTGGTAAGTTGTGATGTTTTGGATAAAACAGAGACCAATTAAGAGCAATTGTGAAAAGTGTTTATCTTGATAAGAATCCTCACTAACTCTTGAATATTTGTTTTGTCAAGGAATGGTTCTTGACAAAGACAATCTTATATGTCAAGAGGGAAGTGGGAGTATTGAGATAGTTTCAAGAACTAATCAAGAGTTTTGTTAATCACTAGCCCACGACTTGAGGTCTGTAACCTATCGTGCTAACATATTCTTTTTTCTGTGTCTATTCCAGTAAAAGTTGACTATGCTTGTGAGTTCTATGATTTCTCAATTGTTTTCATAACAACCCGAAAGCAATGGTGGGCATTCTGCTACCAGGTGGCAAGAAATTAAGATTGAACAAGTTCAATCCATTTGAATTTGGTTTTGTCACTAACCATGTCTTGTGATTATGGTTGTGACAAATTCACATGGGTATGAACACTTACACCATAAAATCTAAGTGTCATAAGGTTTCTCTTTGATTCATGAAAATGATGGTAAGGAAACTCTTTCACTAAGTAGATTTTAGGAAGATAGCAAGTGTAATATTTGCATTCTCAAAGTCGTTAGTGGAGCGCGTGTGGTTAACCGGCACACTAACATAGACTTGTGAGAAATGGAAAAGGTCTAAACAATTGAGACTATGATTACGGCATCCCTTTTCATAGTTCTAAAATTGTTGAGAAACACATGTAAGATATCTAAGGAAAGGTGTATGATTTTGATAAAGTCTTATCAAAGCAATCACGTATCATAAATCTGAACTTTGGTAAGAAAGTCAATATAGTATTGATTTCAAGAAGTCCAACTGATTTCTGGATACATGTCAGAGCTAGTGGGAGCATAAGTGTTATGCTAATAATCATCATGTTAGTGGGAGCATGATTATTATGTTAAGTGTTGCAAGTTAGCAATGTTAATTATAGAAAACAAAATTTTGAATTCGGGTTTGAAAAGTTGTTTTGCTATAACTAAGGGAGAGGATTTTATACTTTATTCCAATTATACAAGATTAGATTGAGATTTTAATCAACTTTAGTCAAGGATATATATATGAATGTTATGTTGGAGTGGTTCAATATAAGGAAATTCTATATATGTTGCGTTCTAAAAATTCGATTATGATTACGACATACCTCTTCAAAGTTCGAATTATGAGAACATGGCAAATAAAAATTTTTATAGCATGAATCGTGTCCCATATGCTTCGGATATAGGATCGATTGCATGTGCTATAATATTTATCCATTCTAAATTTTTCCTAATGCTTAGGGCATTAAGAGGGGAAAAGAGATTAGAACTGGATATGACTAAAATGATTAAGCAATTGTTGAGGAAAATTTGAGGTTTACCGAAGACTGGTTACTCATGGATAATTGGAAGTATATAGTAAGGACCATATTGACATATTTTGAAAAGAGGCAACACTTGTTCAAAAGTGATGGTCAAAATGGGAATATGGAATTGTTTCCATAGGTGGAAAGTATTCTTTGAATCTGTGTAAGATTAAAGAACTTAATGCAAAGAAGGATGTTCAAAGGAATGTACTTTGAATATGAGACTTCATTTCCGTGGAATTTCTTTCCATTGGAATACCTTGTAATGTCTGTTGCCAAGTCTTTGTGACTTTGTGCATAGTCATTACAAGGGGATCATTGCATATAAGTTTAGAATCTAACAGATTACAGTAAATGGCAAGAATTTGGTATTCTTACATTTACAAAAGGGATTGGGATTGTGAAATGAGCATCATTGGAGTCATGTTCAATTGATCTATTTCACAAAAGAAAGGACCATAGGTAAACATAGTGTGCATGCTTGGTGCATGGCATGACTATCGTTTTAATTGAAGTACTAAGTTGATAAAGCGAAACGATGAATAATGAGTAATCAATATGGTGCTTAGATAAAAGGGTTTTTATTTACACTCAAGAGTTTGGGGCCTTATAGGATTAAGTATTATTCTTGTGTTTCACTTTGCATGTTTTGACTTCCAAAATAACTAGGCCGTTCTTCCTGAATGACTAAGTAATTCAAACCATCCACAGGCGGTCATATGTTGGAAGTAGATATGAATCAAGACTGTCATGAACCTGGATTGTAAGATTTGTCTAAGGTACATTAGACATAACAATGGTTGCTACAATATTCATGAGTGCTCATAAGTTCTGAGTATTGGATTCAACCTACGTTCATTTGAATAACTTCATGGATTTTATCACGAGTGAATCATGAGACGATAACATCTTATATTCTTCAAACCTAGAGATATGAGTTGTTACTATGAGTTGGTTGTACATTGATTGCACGAAAACGCATTCAGTAGCTCGATGTTATAAAACGTGCCTTTGTGTATGATTCAACAATTAGTAGAACAAGCCATATGAGTCGTAGTTTATCCATTCCTTTTACATTTGGGATAAAAGTGATATCTGTGGGCCCCTCGATGATTTAGTGATGGAAAAATGTAAGTGCTCGGTCGGACCTGGACTGATTTGATTTGTTCAATTAGTCAGTCGTCAGAAATCCGAAATCGGGAGACAATAAATGGACAGAGAGAATGATTATAATCCATGTCTCAATCCATATGATATCTAGAATGGATGAATATATGATCACTTATCTAATGGACACGTCATTGATTTGTTCAGAGTTTGACAACGGCTTTTGAGAGCTACGATTGCTAGTCGGGTTATGAAGTCGTACTTGCAATAATAGTTTTAGACTTATCCAAGTGGGAGACTATTGGATTAGTGTCTAAGTCCATAACTATAACTGGTATATACTTGACCCGACCCGACATGGTCCATTTGTGTTGCATGGCATCATGCATTTGGATAGACTAAAATGAGAGAAATAACACTTAAGGTTTATTAATATATTATAAGTTCTAATATATTAATAAGATTATTTAATTAGTATTGATCAAGAATTAACCTAGAATTAATTAAGTGATCAAAAGAAGACTAATTAAAATATATGGGTTGGTTGTGTAAATCATCCATACTTATATAGTGGCCTAATGCTCCATGGATTATCAAGTTGGGCTAAAACCCACAGGATGCTCCATGGTGTATTTGAACCCATGGATCCAAGGAAATGGAAAGCCATGACAGTTAGGGTTTACCCTAATTGTGACTAACTATATAATGATCTTATTATTGAAGAAATCGGCCAGTAGTGAAACAAGTGAGGGCAAACCAATTTTTGAAGTGTTCTACTTTCTCTCTAAGTTATTCCAAATGCATTTGATGTTTTGTGAACCATTTGAGGTGTCACATTTGGGACACTGGGCTCTTGAGCTCCTTGGAATCAAGCACCAAACAAGAGTTATGTAATTCTAGTAGAATTTATATTATGCGTACTTTATATTATGCTAGTTAGAACAATAACTTGGAAAATTGATATTTGCATGTATAATAGAGAAAACATAGATCCAAGGTATTTAGGGTTGCATGTACACTTAGGAGTGTTAAAATGCTCAAAACCCATCAAATACTTCTCCCATGCCTGTGATCGAAGCATCACAGTAAACTACGAAGTCATCAACTCCCTCTAGCAAAGTCAAAATCGATGCCTCACATAACCACTGTATGAGTGCCTTGAGGGCTGCCTGCTGCTTAGGCCCCCAGCGGAATGTCACTGACTTTTTGTTCAGTCGAGTCAGGGGAATGACTATCTTGGAGAAATCCTGGATAAATCTTCGGTAATAACCCGCTAGACCAAGAAAACTCTGACTCTCAATTGGAGACCTCGGCACCTCCCACTACATTATGAACTCTATCTTGGCCGGATCGACCAAAATACCCTTCTCGTTGACAAGGTGCCCCAGAAACTGCACCTCGCGCAACCAGAACTCACACTTGGAGAAATTTGCGAAAAGTCTCGCCCTCCTCAATGTCTCCAACACCTCCCTCAAGTGTTCCTCATGCTGCTCCTAAGTCTTGGAGTAAAGCAAGATGTCATCAATGAAGACTATTATAGATCGATCCAGCATCGTTCTACACATGCGGTTCATGAGGTCCATGAACATGGCTGGAGCATTGGTGAGCCCAAACGGCATCACCTCAAACTCATAATAACCATAGCGAGTCCGAAAAGTTGTCTTCTGCACATCCTCGTCCCTGACTCGCATCTGGTGATAACCCGATCACAGATCAATCTTGGAGAACGAAGATGCACCCTGTAGCTGGTCAAACAAATCATCAATCCTCGGGAGGGGATAACGGTTCTTCATCGTTACCTTATTCAACTCCCGGTAGTTTATACATATGCGATGTGACTCGTCCTTCTTCTTCACAAACAGGATCGGGGCTCCCCATGGTGAACTACTCGACCTAATAAATCCTTTGTCTAGCAGCCCTTGCAGCTGCATAGACAGCTCTTACATCTCGGGAGTTGTCAACCGATATGGTGCCTTGGCTATCGGAACCGCACTTGGGACTACGTCAATCCTAAACTCGACCTGTCTCTCCGGTGGTATCCCAGGAAAATCCTCATAAAATACATCCGAGTACTCTCGCACTACCGATACATCCTCCACTGTTGTCTTACACTTGTCTTGGGTATCCATAAAATATGTGACGTAACCCGTGCAACCCTATTGAAGGTAGCGCCTCGCTCTCGCTGATGACCACAGAGTCGGTCCACCCTGCGGCCGCTCGCCCTGAATCACTAACCCTCCCCCACTAGGAGTCCGAACCCTCACTAGTTTCTGCTCACAGTTGATCGCTGCCCCATTGGGGATCAACATATCCATACCAACTATAACCTTATTCCCTCGTAGGGGAATAGAGACTAGATCCACATAAAATTGCTCATCAAACAACTGCAGTGTACATCCTCGGTGAACCCTCGCAACCCTTACGGTCCTATTGTCTTCTATCTCTACACCAAGTGGGCAGTCCAGCTCCCCAGGAGTCCCTGCGAATTGCTTGTTAAGCGTGAGCGACACGAAAGATCGGGTGGCACCCAAATCAAACAGTACCAAAGATGATATACCGTTCACTCAAAACGATCCTATAACAAAACACATAAACATAATTAATAATTAATATCAATAAAGAGATAACGGAAAAATACATACCCGTCACCACATCGAGAGCTGCTTGTGCCTCCTCTGCTGTCAACTGAAAGGCCCTGCTCTTCGCCATAGGCGCCTCACCCCGGCCCTGACGGCCGTCTGTAATCCTCAATGTAGCTGGGTCGAGTGCTGTCAACTGCCCTGCTGTTGCTAGACTTGGGCACTGGGACCCCTTGTGTCACCTATGATTGCACTGAAAGCAAATCAGATCTGATACTGTCATGGTGGTGGTAGTAGCTGTATAATCATTGCTCACATGTCCAGTTCAGCCGCACTTGAAGCAGCCTAAACTCCCTACCTTGCTCGTCCGATCGTACATCTTGCCGCATTTGCCACAACGGATGCGGCCCTGCTGGCTCCTAGGTCCGTGGTCTGATACCTTGGGCTTCTTGCCCGAACTCCTTGTCTGAACCCCCTCAGGTTTCCTCTTCCTCTCCATCTTTAAATGCAACTCTCTCTCTCTCTCTCTCTCTCTCTCTCTCTCTCTCTATCTATCTCTATCTCTATCTCTATCTCTCGCAGTTGGAGCAGGTCACAAACTAGTGGATATCACTCACCAACATCTCATGATATCGAGCCTTTTTCATCTCCTCGTCCACCACGTACTGCAGAACAAGAAGGGCCCTCTCCCTAAACATCACGGTGATCCCAGTCACCGTCTCAGTCGTCTGCTGGAGATCCTGCACTACTGGAAAACATACCTTTAATGACGCGCTTTTTACGACACGCACTGATTAATGATACGCAAAAGGACGTGCCCTTAAAATAGTGTTATCTCTCCAAAAATTTTAAGTATTTACGTCACGCATTATTGCGTGCCCTTAATTTAGTGTCTCAAGAAAAAGAAAAAAAAACACGGAGGGCACATTATCTTAAACGCGCGTCGTCTCTACCTGTCGCTTTATATTTTAATGAAACGCGCTTTTAGTAGACAAGGGGGAAACGAAATCCCCAAAATTTTTAAAACCCGCCTCGTTTTTTCTATCTTCTATCTATCTTTCATCCTTGCAATCCACTCTCCCCTCTCTGATAATCTCTCCTCTAGATCTCCCTTTATTCTCTACCTCCAGTCTCTCTGTAAACCCTAAGCCATCGCCACCTCCCTTCTCTCTAGCACGTGCTAGGGTTTTATTTTCTTTCAAGCTTCCACTTCTCTCGTTTTCTCTAAACCCAGTAGGTGCGAGGGTTCGAATAACTGAGTGAATTCAAACAATCAATTTTCCATTTCAACTTCTTTCAACTCTGGATCATCGGGTATTTTTTCAGATTCCTTTTCCGGTTTTGTTCACTTTTGAAATTGGATTGGGACCTGTTCTTTTCTACTTCAATACTCTCGATCTCAACCGGCTTTTCTTCTTCCACTTCGTCTTCTTCTACTTCTTCTAACAATGGAGGTTCCTGCTCAGAGGTAACCTCGGCAATATGCAATTTAAAAACCCCAAATAAGTCGAATTTTTAGGTAGAGGGTTCTTTATCTGGAAGCACAAGGCCATCTACAATCGATTAAGCTAATCTGAGCTCACAGGTACATGTGAGCTTTATATCTTCCCTCCTTATCTTTCAACCGTATTAACGATCATGGCAATTCCCACCACATTATCGACACTACCTTCTCCTTCTTCATGTCTCTCTTCAAAATCACTTCAACCCATTCATCTTACTTGCCCTAAAACCACAATTTCACTTTCAAAATCCAATTTTACCCCCTTTTCAATTCATCGTTCGAATCCAATCAATCTCGCCTCATCAAGAAAACCCATCAGCTTCATCTTCAGTAGTTCATCCATTGTGTCGACAAGCACTACCAATTATGAGGTAACTACCAACAATATACCAATTTGAAGTGTTCATATTCATTTTTGTAAATCCCCATTTGGGTAAGCACGGTTTTCTCGGTTATTAGGGTTTAGTTTTATGCAGATTTTCCTTTCCCAGTAATCTGAAACCATGTTTGCTTCTTCAATGGCTGTTAAAATTTTCTAAAATAAAAGTTTACGCACCAAAATTTGGAGGAAAAAACTTGGATTCCACAAGTATGAAACCATATCTGCTTCTTCAATGGTCACTTTCTGATACATTTGACAGTTTTCAGATGACTCACAAGAGGTGGAGCTGAGATTATTTCTTGGAGATGAAAGCATTCAGAGCTCGAAGGATGTCATTGTTGACATCGATGAGAAATTCTTAACTATCAAAACTAAACACGACGGGTCATTTAGAATCGCCATGGAAATCAGCTTGTATGAGAAGATAAAGCCAGTTGAAACAATATGGTACGTCTCCATCTTCTAAAAATCCAATTTTTCATTGACCTCGATGCTTCACATCTCAATTAACAACTATTTGATTAATCAGGTTGTTAGAAGATGATCAACTGGTTGTTAATTTAAAGAAACAAGATCCCGAGGTGAAATGGCCTGACATCACAGAAACATGGGAGTCATTAACAGTTGGAGTAGTGCAACATCTGAAAGGGGCTTCAGTTTATTTAGTTGGGGAGTCCTTAGAAATCAACCATAAAGTTTCTAGAGAGTTAGCAGTTGGCCTTGGGTATGTCAGTATGTTACTATGTTAACATTTGAAATTAACATTTACCATTGTTGTCTGGTTTCTCAGGTATACACCCCTGAACACAGAAGAGCTACTGGAAACTTTTACTAAGCAAATAGATGATTCATGTGAGTGATTTCACCAATCTTTATGAACAAAATGAGACTTTTTTGTGTTAATTTAACAAGTAATAATTAATAAATTCTAGTGGTGATTGCAGAAGGATCAAATGTTGTAGCAGAAGCAGAAGGTGTCATATTGGAAAGCCTAAGTAGGTATGAAATAATGAAAACATTTTCCCTTTTTTTTGGTTGATGAAATGATGGAATAACTGACTGATGGACACCTGTCATTTTCAGTCATATTCGTTCGGTTGTTGCAACGATAGGAGGGAGGCACGGGGTGGCTGCAAGTGGGGATTGCTGGCGGCATCTTTACGCTAGATTTACAGTGGCCAATGTACTATTCTTGGAGTCGCCAGCTGGAGTGGGATTCTCGTATTCAAACAGATCATCTAACTACATGACAGGCGATAACCAGACAACTAAAGATTCTTACACTTTTCTAGTAAACTGACTTGAAAGATTCCCCGAATACAAAACCCGAAGCTTCAGATATCCGAAGCTTTAGTTAGTAGAAACAGGAGTACTATCATTGTCCCAGCCGGAAGCAATAAATATGAAGGGTGGAGTGCATTCAGGAACATCTTGGAAGAAATAAATGAAGCATCTAATCTTTTAAAAGTGATAAGAAGAAATCTTAAGTGATTTCCTGTACATCTAGTAGTAAGATGGAGGGCCAAGTGCCAAAGGTTGTTCCTGTTGAGTCAAGTAAGATCCCAGCTGTTGCCTTAGGGTCTTCTGAAAGTGGACTTGTGCCAATATTGTTGACTTCCAAGGACACATCTGCATCCAAGAAACCATCAGTATCACCTTCACCAGGGGTATATTTGTCCGAAAAAGATCCTATTTTGATTCCATCACAAGATTCACGACTGTCTGTGGGTATTATTAGACATGAGGTTGGGAGTAAAGTAGCTGCAGTTGAACAAAATCAAGAAACCCCTCTTGTGATCAAATCGACTTCTTATGAGATTCCCTTTATACCCTTTAACTTAAATTTCTCAATGTCACTATACTTCCTAAATAGCTAGATCACTAAATGACATATAAATCCTTAATTAGGTACAAATGTTATAGTGGCATGCATAGATTACAGAAACTTTCCCATTCCAGCAGACTGCAAGTGTTAGTCTTTTGTTATTTTTTCAATTTAGTTTTTTTTTAAAATAATATATAAGTGTGTTGATGTTAACTTACACTTAAGAGGTGTCTTCTCCTTTACTAGAGAACAAAACCACAATGACACCATTATCAATATCTTCAGTTCGATAAAATCCATAACTGAGTAAAACAAAAAATGGGAGGCTGCTGTTGTTGCTTTTCTAAAGGAGTAGAGCTCAACACTTCACCCCGATTCTATCATGTTAGTATACTATATGGGAATGTGAAATTACCATCTTACCCTTCTTATTATCCGAATGTTAGTTTTTTTTTTTCTTGATTGTGCAGTATCCAATAGCATCAGAGGAGCGCCAACCTTTGTCATCATCAAAGAGTGGTGCAGTTTCTGCACCACTGTTTGTGGATACTCTTCAAAGAGTAGGAGCAAAAGTGGAGTTGATGTTGTATGAGGGGAAGACTCATATTGATGTGTTTGTTCAGGTAGTTTATTAAATTTACAATTTTGGTCCCTGAGTATAATTGATTTTTTGCAAATTTGGTCTCCAAAAGTTTATTTTCTTCCAATATTGGTCATGATTTGAGGTTCTTATAACGTTTTTGGTCACTCTTCCAAAGAAAAATTGAGCTGATTTTAGAAAATTATTTTATTACCACAACTTGTAATGTTGATGATAGCAAACGTCAAGCTTATTTTCTTCCAAATTTGGACATTTTTTCTACATTTTTGCTCCTATTCTATAAAGTTTATTCGTGGTTTAGTTTTTTTCTTTCTCTAGTCTTTGTGGCAGATTCTTTGGTTAAACCCTATGGCACCAATGAAGTTTACTAAAAACAATGTTTCCTTAAAGAAACACCATGTAGAATTTGTTTAATATAGGGTTAGTGTTGTGGCTTCTGAACTTCTTTCTCAGGTATGCTTATTGTAGTTTGACTTTCATTGACAATCTTGAAAGACAATAATTTGTGTAACTATAAATCTACAATTACAGCTGCAAGATTGGAATAATAGAAGGCAGTTTGCACACCCTAGTTACTTCCATGCTGATGGTGTCAATGATCACTTCATTTCTCAGGTAATAATTATTTACTTAATTCACATATTTTTTTTAGCAAAAGGATTATGAGTTAGATATGAAAATTAAGGGGAAGTAAACTGGTCAAATAAATAAGGTCAAATAGGTCTTCCATTGAAGGGTTGGCCTCTAACTGTAAGTTTCCTATGGAAGTTTCATAGTTTACATTGGGGTTGACATAAGAATACAAATGCAGGGAATTTACCAACTATGCCTTAGTATAGGTATTCAAGTCCATAAACCCAATTTACAGAACCCAAATCAGTCTTATTTGGCATCACAACAACACCAGCAACACCAACATCAACAGCAACAAGAAGTATTAGCACATGCTCAGGCACAAGGAAAACTTGGTGCATCACCAAATTACAAATTTTCTAGATTATCAAGAGGCAATATAATCATGAAAGATGGTCAACCGTTGAGAAACGAAGGATCTAATGGCATCTTCAAGAATGCTAAGGTACTTAACACTTTTTTTAATATTACAAATATTTTATATTGTAAAATAATCTTTCTTGTTTTCTCAGAACATTGAGCGCCTAAAGAAGTACTTTGATATATGTGGTGGTCTAGCAACCTTTATTCAGGTGCTTCTTTTATATTTCTTTTTAGATTGAATGCTTTGTGTAACTTCCACATGGTGCACCTTAAGTTGTCCCCTAACTTCCATTTTCATAAGTTTTCTAGGTTTAAAAAAGATTAAGAAAAGAGGAAGTCATGGATCCTAAAAATGACCCACTCAGTAAAAACAAACCCACTCAGTAGGAAAATGTCCTAGCTTTGGTGAGTTTTTTTTGTCCCAGCTTCTGGGTACATGGAATTTTTTATTTTCAGAAATTAATTAATCAGAATGACTCAGTCGATATTACCTGCTTCATGATCAGGTGCCTCTCTTGATCTTGTCTATTTGTTCTATCAATCAATCTCAGGCTATCAATCTTTTGGGTATGATGCAATTAGTCAACTTTGTTCATGTTTGGGATCTGTGTGTCTATGTGTATAATGTCTGAGTGCTTTTATGTAGTTGGCTGAAATGAGACTTTTTAGTTTTTCAATCCACAAATCTGTCTGATGCAATGAACTACACTGACAAGCAACTAACAGCAGCTGTTGTGTCTAAAGGGTTAAGACCTGGTCTTGCAGGGACTGAATCAGGTGCACCACCAAGATTACTATCTCTGGTACGAATATGTTAGGATGCTGACATGCACAATAGGTCTTCATTTGATGATATCATCTCCAAACTTGATCTCAGCATGGTTTTGCCCTGTTGCCTGTAACGGGCCTCTAAAAGATTCTCCTGTTCTTATGTATTTGCCTGGTAATTTGTGTTTGGTTATAAAATTACACAAATTACCATTTTACCCCTGCAAAATATGCTTATATTTACTTCCTAGTTGGATGTGATACTTTGTGTAGGGTTGGAAGGAACTGGAACTGGCCTTGTTGTACATGAGAAAGCTCTTGGAAAGTGAGTTGAATTTGGCTAAGTCATTATTGAGTGAGATAGGCCAATGTACAACTGCTTATCCATATAATTAGCTGTTTGGAGCATTAGTCTTAAAGAATTATGAAAGGCAGGATGCAACTTTACTTAGTTGGAATTTGATGTACATAGTAGATTAGATGCAAATTTATATATTGTAAGAAATAGAATTGTATGACATTAAATTTATGCAATGGATTCTATTTTTTGTATATGATATTTTATTATCTATTATGAAACATTAAATATAAATTTAATTTTAAAATAAGTAAATCTATAAATAATATTTTTTTAAACATTTAAAATTACGATACGCAAAAATGTGTGTCATCTTCATTTATGACATGGCCTTTCTTGACAGGGGCTTTCTTTATACGCATTGCGTGTCATTAACATGCGCGTCGTAAGATTACGACACGCGAATGCATGTCGTCTTCCTTTATGACAGGGCCTTCCTTGATATGAATTGCGTGTCGTAAACGCGCGTCGTAATTGCGCGTCGTAAATGAGCATCGTAAATGCGCGTCGTCTCTCTTTATGACAGGGCCTTCCTTTGACGCGCATTTGCGCGTCGTCTGAGCCTTTTACGACGCGCAATGAGCGTCGTAAAAGGCTGTTTTTCTAGTAGTGTTGGAACTCCCTGGAAAGCTATTGCACCTCAATAATAGGTGCAAACTCGACCCTGAACCTGGCTGAAAAATAACTCCAAGTCATCATATCCAGAACTGCGTCATCTCCAATGGCTCTTCCAACCTCCTCCCACTAGTCATGTGCCTTGTCCTTCAAAAGACAGGACGCAAGTCGAACCTTGTCCACCTCGGGACATCTACTGGTGCGGAATGCATTGGCGACATCCACCAACCATCTGGTACTCGCAATGGGGTCTCGATCCCCATGGTAGTCGGGAGCTCCACAAGCTTTGAACTCCTTGAATGTCAGTCTGCGCGACCCCATCATGGCCGCTACCTCGGTGCGAAAATCACTCAATCTCTCATCTAGAAGCTCCAAAATACCGTCCTTGATCATGTCGAGATCACATGAGTCTGATCCAGGATACCGCATGTGATCTCATAGGAGATGAACTCCCTAGTCTGGTCGTCTAGCTGCCCGACTCCTGAGCCCAAGCCCGATCCCTCACCGATGCCTAAACTCCCGACTGGTTTACTGCGTAAAACCACCATTCTGAAAAACACATCAGAATAAATATCAGAATAATAATCATATCTCGATGGATCATAATGTTGGATTAGTGTCTAAGCCCGTAACTATATTTGGTATGTACTTGACCCGGTTGTGCATGGTCCTTTTGGGTTGCCTTCACCAAAGCAACTTGACAATGTAATTTAGGAGAGAGAGAAGATGATTATGATTTATTAATATATTATAGGAATAATATATTAAAAGAGAAATCATATTATTTGATTAATATTAGTCACAAATTAATTAGGAATTAATTTGGTGACTAAAAGAGATCAATTGAATAAAGGGGGTTAAACTGTCAAATGTATGATAGTTGGATGTTGGGCTTCGAAACCTAATGGATAATAGGGTGAACGAAATTATGATGGGGATCCATCATATTTTCGTCCATAGGCCCCATTCCAGAAGGTTCCATGGGCTGCTTGGTGATTAAGTTGTCCATTAGGGTTTTAGTTGAAACCCTAGCAGCCTACAGTACAAATAGAGACCCTCACATGCAATTTTCGGTCACATGATTCCAAGAGAAACCCTAGGGCCGATTTTAGCATCCTTCCTCCACTCTCATAATTGCCTTCTTGCTTGTGTGGTGTTTGTAAGCCGTTAAAGGAGTTACACTTGTGACTCTAAGCTCAAGAACAAGAAGATTCAAAGGATTTCAAGCCAATTGAAAGAGGTAATCACTTAGATATGTTCTTATAATGTTAATTTCGAATTATGCATGCTAGATATAGGGTTGAAAGTCTTGAATTAATTACATGTTCAATAGAGAAGCCTAGATCCAAGCTTTAGGGTTTTGCATGAGCACATAAGATGTTCTTTTGATTAAAACCCATCAGTGATATCAGAGCCTTGATTGGTTTCTGTTGTATGTGACGTAATTGTCGAGTTTTGACTAAAAATCTTTTTTCTGGCCTCTGCCCAACTCAACTTGGCGAGTCAGTATCTGGACTCGACAAGTCTACCCAACTCGGCAAGTCCAGGTAGTGACTCAACGAGCTCGGCAGTCAGATAGAGGATTTCTCGGGATTTTATTGCTATTTTGCTATAGGATAAATGCCAAAATTGTTTTTTAATGATAAAGTCTGAATTTTATTATATTTAAATGATTATCCTTACCAAAACAAAAAGATAATATCAAATCATTTGAATAATAGTTTCTTTATATGATAAATATTGATTGTTTAAATTATTTGGTAATTATCTTGTGACTAAAATTGGATTAAGTCAAATATAGATAATCACAAAATTAATTGTTTAATTTATATTATTTGTTATTTGATCCTTTGTGTTTTGAAAAGTTCAAAACTTGCCCTCAAGTTTTGAGATTTAAATTTTTTGATTAAAAGTTTAATTATGAATGATTTAAATTTCAAACCCTTAGAATTTTACAAGTTTAAAATTCAACCCTATACTATTATATTATTACAAGATTAATATATATATATATATATATATATATATATATATATATATATATATGTGTGTGTGTGTGTGTGTGTGTGTGTGTGACTTAAAGTGCTAGTCTTACCGTTAGTAGACCTCATTTACGAAGCCAATCTATAAAGGGGGTATAAGGTTATGGCCTATAAAATGGCCGTTTAATGGGTATCCACTCTTACCCACCGCTTCCTTGATTGGTGGAGGGCCGTTAGCCGAACGGGTAGGATAGGGCAGTCCACTCCTCGTTAAAAGTATAATGAATGATACGAAGTAACTACAATGTTTTTGCAAATTCCCAATCTTAGTTACTTTAGGGTAAAATGTGAAAATGATGCTACTCCATGGAATTACACTTTGTACCCTTGTCAAATGTTAGTGGAGCGTGTGTGGTTAACCGGCACACTAATTTGGGATTGACATTGGTAGCGAAGGGTGGCTTGATGTTTGTCATAGATCAATGGAGCGTGTGTGGTTTACCGGCACATTGATTAGGTGATAGAGACATTGGGTGCACCATGTTGATTCGCATGGTTATTCACACCTTTTTTGTGATCCTCAGTATCCCAGTCACAAACTTGAAGGGCATATCGAGATTTAAACATGCCATTGAAAAGTTCAATGAATCTCAAAAGAATCTAGGAGTTTTCAAATACATTTAAAACTTAATATCCTTTCGTTTTTCATGGTGTAAATTAGTGAATCGTCATTCACTTACCTTCAAATTATTTTCATTTATATTACGACAACCCTTTTTTTAAGTTGTGAATAATGTTGTTGGATCCTAGCCCTAATTCTTCATTTGGGTGTTTAATTGGGGATTCTTTCTAATCAAACTTGTCCTTTTCTATTTTCAGATGTCGAACATAAACAACAACGCTCCTGCAACTACTGGTGGATTCTCACTCATGAATTTGTGTGGGAAAGTGATCTTTAATGTCAACAACTTCAACGAGTGGATCCGAAACATTCGAATGATCATTCGATACGAGGACAAAGAGTATGTCCTCGACGAGAAGCTTGAAAAGATCAATACAGCAACTGCCACTGCTAAAGAAATCGCTGCCTTTGAGGCTCATGAACGTGATGCTACGAAGGTTCATTACATCATGCTCGCGACTATGAATGCAGAACTCCAGAAGTCCTATGAGGACATGTATCCATTCGTGATGAATCAAGATTTAATGGATATGTACCACCAAAGCGCGAGGCAAGAGCGCTATGAGATCATCACTAACATGATCACCGCTAAGATGGGGAGCGGATAACCCTTGACATCGCATCCGCAGAAGATGCAGAGGTATGTTGATCGTCTTCTAAAGTTGAATGTTAACTTTGATGAGGATTTGGCTATCGACATCATTCTCCACTCCTTGTCTCCATGCTACAACCAGTTCAGAATGACCTACGACATAAACAAATAGGAGGTCACCTTGAGCAAGCTTCAAGGGTTATTGAGAACTGTTTAGTGCAACCTAAAGGATAAATCTATTGCATCAACTCCTACTGTTTCGGCCCCTATGTTGGCAATAGGGCAAGGGAGAGGTAAGAAGAGGAAGGCTCCGTCTAAGAGCCCCAAAAGGGAAAGTCCCAAGATGGTTCCTCTTCTAGTGGAACCAAATCAGGTCCTGCTAAACCCTCCTATAACCCTAAGCAAGCAGAGTGTTTTTATTGCCACGAGAAGGGCCACTGGAAACGAAGCTGCCCCAAATATCTGCAGGACATTAGAGATGGGAAGATAAAGCCCACCTATGCAGGTATGTATTCTATTAAATCTAACAACTCATCACTTGCTACTTCATGGATTCTTGATACAGGATGTGGTTTCCACATTTGTTCTGATTTGCAGGGCCTAAGAAGAAGTAGGGAGGTGGAATGTGGGAAGATGAACTTGATTATGGGAAACAGAAGATCGTCACCTGTGACCAGAGTCAGAGTTTATTCTTTAGTGTTGAGTAATGGGTTAGGATTAGATTTAAATAATTGTTGCTATTCGCCAGATATGGCAAGGAACATCATTTCTTTTCATGGATTATATAGACAAGGTTTCAGATACTCATTTGATAATAGTAAAGGTTCTATTAATGTTCATTTGAATGGTGTTTTTTATTTCAATGCATTTCCTTGTAATGGAATATATGAATCTGTGTCGGTTGTAGACAATTTAGGAAATGATGTGTTGAATGTTTATTTGTCTAATAGTTTAGACAAAGCATGCTTGTGGCATTGTCGCCTTGGCCATGTTAACAAAAAACGCATAGTCCAACTCCAAAAGGATGGAGTGTTGGAGTCATTCGACCTTAGGGACGATGACGTGTGTGAGTCTTGTTTGCTTGGGAAGATGACCAAGTCACCCTTTACTGGCACTTGTGATAGGGGTGAGGTCTATTAGATCTCATACACACCGATGTGTGTGGGCCCTTTAGATCCACCACAAGGGATGCTTGCCGCTTCTATGTGACTTTTACAGATGATTATAACAGATATGGATATATCTACTTAATCAAGCATAAGTCAGAAACCTTTGAAAAATTCAAAGAGTTTAAGAATGAAGTGGAAAATCAGTTGGGCAGGAAAATCAAGATGCTTCGGTCAGACCGAGGAGGAGAGTACCTAAGTCTTGAGTTTCACGAATATCTTAAGGAATGTGGAATTGTTTCGCAATTGACGCCTCCGAGAATGCCACAATGAATGGTGTGGCTGAGAGACGTAATCGGACCTTATTGGACATGGTTCGTTCCATGATGAGTTGGGCTTCGTTACCAATAGCTTTCTGGGGGTATGCCTTAGAGACTGCCGCCCATATCCTTAATCTAGTTCCCACCAAGAAGGTTGCCAAAACACCTCACGATATGTGGACAGGGAAAGCTCCCTCGTTGGCACATATCAAGGTTTGGGGTTGCGAGGCAAAAATGGATGGAAATGTACACACTTATAAAGCGCGATTGGTTGCGAAGGGCTTTACTCAAACTCCTGGAGTTGACTATGATGAGAACTTCTCGCCAGTTGCCAAGATAAAGTCTATTAGGATGATGCTCGCAATAGCTGTGTTTCATAACTATGAAATATGGCAGATGGACGTTAAAACTGCTTTCCTTAATGGGAAGCTGGCTGAGGATGTTTACATAAATCAGCCAGAGGATTTTGTCGATGCGAAGCACCCCAATAGAGTGTGCAATCTTGAGAAATCCATTTATGGATTGAAGCAAGCATCTCGCAAATGGAATCTTTGTTTTGACGACAAGGTCAAAGAGTTTGGTTTTCTGCGAAGAGAAGATGAGTCATGTGTGTATATCAAAGCCAATGGGAGTATAGTGAGCTTCCTCATATTGTATGTCGATGACATATTACTCATAGGAAATGACATCCCGACACTACAGGAAGTTAAATCCTGGCTTGGGAAGTGTTTCGCTATGAAGGACCTCGGAGAGGCTGCCTATATTCTGGGAATAAGGATAGTGAGAAACAGAAGTAAGAGACTGATAGGACTCAGTCAGGATACATACTTGGATAAGGTACTAAAGCGTTTTGGTATGGAAAATTCCAAGAAAGGGGAGTTACCAATCCAAAGCAATACCAAGTTGAGTAAGACTCAATTCCCGAGTACAGAGGCAGAGATAGCTGATATGAGCCGAGTACCTTACACTTCCGCTGTTGGCTCGATCATGTACGCTATGACTTGTACTCGCCTTGATGTGGCCTTCGCTTTGAGCAGGATCAGCAGATATTAGGGAAACCCTGGTAGAGCCCATTGGACTGCAGTTAAGAATATTCTTAAGTACCTTCGGAGGACCAAGAAATGGTTTATAGTCCCGGTGAGAGTGATGACTTGAGGGTAAGAGGGTACAGTGACGCTAGCTTCCAGACGGATCGGGATAATTACCGTTCGCAGTCAGGCTGGGTCTTTATACTTAACGGAGGAGCAGTGACTTGGAAAAGTTCCAAGCAGGAGACTGTGGCTGATTCAACGTGTGAATCAGAGTACATTGCAGCAAGTGAAGCGTCGAAAGAGGCAATATGGTTGAAGAACTTCATTGGAGACCTTGGAGTTGTACCATCCATAAAGGAGCCCATGGAGATTTTCTATGATAATGAAGGAGCGGTTGCCTTAACCAAGGAACCAAGGGATCATGGTAGATCCAGACATATCGACAGGAAATACCATTTCATTAGACATCGGGTAGAAGAGGGACTCCTCATAGTGATGAGGGTATCGTCAGAAGATAACCCAGCAGATCCCTTTACGAAGGGACTGAGTAGGGTTAAGCACTTGTAGCACGCTAGGAGCATTGGGCTGAAGGACGATATAAGTTTAGATTAGATAGGAAACGTGTAAGGGATAAATTTGTACTTAACATTTGATGAATGAATAAAGGTGTGTTATTTATAAGTAAAGATACTATCTTGTGTTGATTATTTATCTATTGTTTCAATTTTTCATGTTTTGACTTCCTGAATAATAAGATTGTTCAAATAGTCCATAGTCGCTCATATGTTGGAAGTAGATATGAAAGAAGACTGTCATGAATTTGTTTGTAGATTGTCTAAAATGTTTTAGGCATGGCTAGGGTTTGCTGCAAGGTTCATGAGTGCTTATGAATTGCGATTTGAGCATTGGAATAAACCCGCGCTTGCTTGTATCACTTCATGGAATTTATCACGAGTGATCGCAAGACGATAATATCATATAATCTTTAAACCTAGAGATATGGTTATTGTTTATTGGTTAGTTGTGCATTCATAATGCGTAAACACATCAGTAACTTGATGTTATAAAAGACATTGTTGTGTATGATTTAGCCAGTGAAAAATAAAGCATATAAGTCAAAGTTTATATGTTCCTTTTATTCTAAGAGGATAAAAGCGATGTATGGCCACTTGATGATTTGGTTTGACTTATGTGTCGGGCACGGTCAGGACGAAGTTGATGTGTTCAACTAAGTTCTATGTCAAACAAATCAGAGATCTAGGAACAATATGTTGAACAATAAGTATGACTATATTCCATCTAATTATCAGCATGATATCTAGAACAAAGGATTGAATGATCCCTTATCTAAAGGACAAAATTTTGATTAGAGTTGACAGCATCGTATAAGAGCTACGATTGCTAAACCGGATTTTGAAGTCATATGTGAGATATAGTTACTAGACTTATCCAAGTGGGAGACTGTTGGATTAGTGTCTAAGCCCGTAACTATATTTGGTATGTACTTGACCCGGTTATGCATGGTCCTTTTGGGTTGCCTTCACCAAAGCAACTTGACAATGCAATTTAGGAGAGAGAGAAGATGATTATGATTTATTAATATATTATAGGAATAATATATTAAAAGAGAAATCATATTATTTGATTAATATTAGTCACAAATTAATTAGGAATTAATTTGGTGACTAAAAGAGATCAATTGAATAAAGGGGGTTAAACTGTCAAATGTATGATAGTTGGATGTTGGGCTTGGAAACCTAATGGATAATAGGGTGAACGAAATTATGATGGGGATCCATCATATTTTCGTCCATAGGCCCCATTCCAGAAGGTTCCATGGGCTGCTTGGTGATTAAGTTGTCCATTAGGGTTTTAGTTGAAACCCTAGCAGCCTACAGTACAAATAGAGACCCTCACATGCAATTTTCGGTCACATGATTCCAAGAGAAACCCTAGGGCCGATTTTAGCATCCTTCCTCCACTCTCATAATTGCCTTCTTGCTTGTGTGGTGTTTGTAAGCCGTTAGAGGAGTTACACTTGTGACTCTAAGCTCAAGAACAAGAAGATTCAAAGGATTTCAAGCCAATTGAAAGATGTAATCACTTAGATCTGTTCTTATAATGTTAATTTCGAATTATGCATGCTAGATCTAGGGTTGCAAGTCTTGGATTAATTACATGTTCAATAGAAAAGCCTAGATCCAAGCTTTAGGGTTTTGCATGAGCACATAGGACGTTCTTTTGATTAAAACCCATCACATACATATACTACAAGTTCCTTGGATTCATCTTAGCCTTCCTTGAATTGAGTTTGGATCCTCTACTTTCATTAGTACAGGCCCATACTACCTTCCACATCTGTCCATACTTTCATCAAGAACTGACTTAACTTCACCAAGTCCCTTATACTACTATTGATTCACGCGCTATTCTCATCCTAGGCTTGCCCTAGGGTAATTACCATCCCACTCTCCGCCATCAGTTGCATAGGAAGTCCCTGTTGCCTCCCCCTAACTAGCTTGCGAATACCAATACATATCACTAAGACTAGATAATTCTTCGAATGAGAGATCCTATACTACAACGGTTGGACTCAAACAAGAGCTGTGAAATAGAGCTAGACCTAACCTTCGGAAATTATTTAGTCCTCGCAATATGTAACTTAACATATTTGTTTACTAGTTAGTAAATGACAACTATAACTCCTAAAAGCACAAAGCATGCAACATTTGAGCATTGCGTAAACATAACCAAGCATATCTCATTTAGGCTATCCCTGACTATTCTGTACTAGCATGCAGTTCATGAAGTTGAGATACATATAACAGGCATATAAGGCATCCTCCCTACATCCTTAGCCCTAATCTAGCATGAAATTCTCATAAATCTGATACATATATAACATAAACTTGTATGGGTAATTTGGGATTACTTACTTGAGCTCCACTGATTGCATGCACCACACCCTTTGCTCTTTTTCAAAATTCTTTTTACTTTTTTCTAAAATTTCTTTTTCCTTTTCTCAAAGTCATTTTTATAAAAAGGTTTTCCTTTTGAAAATTTATATACCAATTCCTTAGTTTGAGTTCAGACACACCCAAATGTATGACCGAATCCCTCAAACCAATGCTCTGATACCAACTTGAAACATCCTAAAAATGTAGTCAAAAAATTTCCTTTTAAACCTTTTAAGAAAAGCCACAACTCATAAAACAATATAGAAAAATCCCAAATCGTGTATCTCAAACATCATATCATAATAATGTATTAAGACCATGTATCAAAATGTCAGACCCCCAAACCGAAACGGTGGAAACGTTCAGGGGTGGAGGACGTCATGTATAGTATCACAATAATTGCATCATAGTAATAAAAGTAAACACAACCATTACATTGAATAAGTAAAATATTTACATTTGTTGGATACATAATTCGTATACATCAAAAGTATAACAAAAGTATAAAAGACGAGTCACTATAAGCTCCGTCTTCTCAACAGTCTGTGGGAGTACCTGTCTACTGATTTCCGGAGAATACAAGCGGTTTTGAAAGAGCATCAGCATTAAAGATGGTGAGTTCATAAGTATGTTTTTGAAAAAGAAAACCTGTCTATGAATCTGTAAAAATGTTTACATGCTCTCAAGAAAATACAATATTCTCTTTAGTTTTGAAAAGTAGTCTTTAACCCTAAGACCGAAGTATATGTTCGATACTGTGTACTATAATTAAATATGAAAGTGTAAGTTTATATGATTGAATACCACCAGTCGTATTGTATAGTATTATTTTACATGAAAACAGTATTATGAAATCCTTGACTATCACAGTAATGTATAGTATGTTACGAAAACCCTGGAATCCTCCAGTATGTATAGTAGTTCTATTACTTTAAAATAAAACTAATTGAATTTGTTACCATTCATACATTAATCATATTATTTAGTACCAAATTTATGAGTTGTTATAACCATACCTGACCATTGAATTGCCTGAACGACGTTCTTCAGGTTTCGGAATCGAAATGACTTTGTCACCCAAGCCTGTCGGCCTAACTGTATCTAACAGTTGCGGTGTAGGATTGTCAATCCCGTATAGATTTATACTCAAACTCACGTTCTCCCTCAAGGAGACTCTGGTTATCAGGACTTTTGTTAGTACGTAAGTAGGTACACGAAGATGCTCACTCATAAAATGCTATACTAACGATTAGGTGTAGAATAAAATGAGCCCCTTGAATTTAAATGACTGTTTATATGACCCATAAACTATACCCTATATAGTTTATATGTTCGTTCGCATTGAATTTATGTTTCGTGCATTTATAAGGTAATTGTTCCACAAACTATACCTATTATAGTTTATATGTTCGTTCGCATTGAATCTAAGTTTCATGCATTGATAAGGTAATTGTTCCATAAACTATACCTATTATAATTTATATGTTTGTTAATGTATCCAATTCGTGTTCTACACTAAAAACTCTACAATTATGTTGAAATCGTCCCTTATGCTCAACATTTTTTACAAAAGGGATAAATATCTAAGTGTGTTATAAAATGTAATAATCTTTGGTTTGAATCAATTGCATAAGTTTTAATCCTGTTTAAATCCTTTATATAAATCACAAAATTTATTTGTGTCTTGCTTGTATCCTCCCCTAAAAACGTTAAAAACAGTAAAGGTATAGGGGTATGAACTCACAGTTGATTGCGTGTATGTGCCAGACAATGAGATTAGAAACGAAGATCCTCCAGTTGATGTACACGGCACTTAACGTGAGCCTAATAATAATTAAATAAATATGTGCATTTAAGTTAGCGAACCCATTAGTTAAAGTGTTAGAAAAACACTTACTTTTGGCTAAGGAATGTTACTGAGACTGATGAAGTGAATGGAGGGTTTCGGTTTCTAAAGTGTTCATTGCTGGAAATTGTTCACGGCCATACATGGTTCACGACCTTGAATGGTTCTTGTTGTTTTTGGTGAGGATTTGAAGGGTTCACGGTCCTTGAATGGTTTGTGGCCGTGAACAGATTTCGGCCCTTAAAGATTTGAAGATTTGAAGGCTTCACGGCCGTACACCCTTCAACAGAGGTTTGTTGATTCGGTGAAAAATGCATTTTAGAGGTTCCACAACAACACCCAAAGGTGATTTTTGATGATTTTCAGAAGAAAATGAGGAAATCTCGAGTGTGCAGTTGGAAGGTTAGAGAGAAGATAGATGATTTTTTCGGCCAGAAAAATGTAAATGAGGGGTAAGAACACACATATATATATATATAGCCTGGGTTTATGGTCGTTCGTGGGATCCACCAGTTGTGAACAGTTTACGTCCGTGATCGGGTTCACGGCCGTGAACACCAATTTGGCCGGATTTTGCTGATTTTCGAAGAAAATTTGAGTTTTCATGTGACTTTGGCTCCAACGCTTATATAAAATTTATTTATATAAATAAAACGATTTCCTAAACCATAAGAATTTAATAGAACAAATAAAATTCAAAATTTTATTTAACAGAATTTGATTAACGTTGACGAAAAAAGGTTCAGGTTGTCACATCATCCTCCGATAGAGGGAATTTTCTCCCGCAATTCTAAAACGAAAACAATTATGGACTAGGGAAAGAGACGTGGATACTTCTGTTTCATCTGATCTTCGCACTCCCAAGTGAATTCAGGTCCCCGCTTGGCATTCCAATGAACCTTCACTACCGGGATGGGACTTTGTTTCGTTCGTTTGACTTCCCTATCCATTATCTCGACTATTTCTTCCACGACAATAAGGCTCTCATTGATCTCGATTTCATCAAGAGGAATTATGTATGACATCCCCATTTTCACGGAAGAGAAGAATGATTTTTGTTTAGATCGCTAAGGCTAAAAGTCGCTCTACCGTAAATTCACTATTTACGCTTCCCGGTATCGTGCTGGTTCCATTGCGAAAGTTCGACGGGTCATAACTTCTTCGTTATAACTCGGATTTTGGCGTTCTTTATGTGTATGTAATCCTTGAGAAATATTCTACGACTTGGTTGAGATTATTTATTCTAAATAATCTTTTGTCGAAAATTCGTTTTCGACCCCTATTATCTCTAAGTTTACTAGCTCCCATCTACGGGAGTTACAGTTATCTCCCCCTTAGAATGATTACGTCTCGGAATCATCAACAAAATAGGGCAGTATAATGACTCCATACGTTATCTCTTCATCCTAGGTAATAATCGTAACTTTCTTGTTTCTTCAAATGAGTATCTAACTCTTGGACTCCTTGACTGTAGGTGGTGCTCGATCTTACACTTGCTCCCTATCTCACGTTAGACTCCAGATTATGACCTTCAAGTCACAATCTTGATCCTCACTAGATACGAACTTAAGATAAGTTCTTTTATTACTACAATGGAACGATGTGTCATATTCTAATGACCTATTATCGTATGTTGCAACGCTTAGACTCAGGTCTCTTAGAGTCTTCCAGAACATATTATACCTTCTTTCATGTTCTAATGTGATATAATAACATCTTAAAAGGTAGCATTTCTAGCTACAACCAACTATCACGATACCTCTAATGATTGCTTTGATTATCTTTTATTTCAATCTTCCAGCTTAAGTCAGATGTTTCATCGAACTTGGTTCACTGAACCACGTATCACACTCATCATATTCATACTCAATTTTATATGACCACTAGGGTCGGAATAATAACAATCTTCTTAGTCATTACCGAAACGAGGGTAACGACATGCTTGAATATAACGGACTCAATTATTGGCTTCTTGGTAATCTTGTGACTTTCCCTGATCCAAGCGTGAGTCATGTGCTTCTGGTAGTATATGCATCTACTACCTTTCACACCTACTCATACTCGTCCCAAGTATTGTCTCGTAGTCCCCAAGTCCTAAAATCACAAAACAATTTAACACATACGAGTGTGTCCAAATAATCATAAAAATTTCCCTAGACTCTACTAGGACTTCTTCCATGCATATCTCCGATCATCAATTCTACTTCAACTCAGTTGGTGATGGAAATTCCAGATGATAGGAAAACTTTAGGAATTACACCAATCGTTTTATCATCCCGCCAATCAAATGTGTACATTCAGGTGTACCACACTTCTCTAGATGTACAGCTATTTTATCAGACGTATTCTAAAGGCAAGATACCTCTCTTATGATATCTTCCGATTGATATCATTCACTATCGTAAGCCATCTCATTTCCTCTATTTTATCAGTCTATCAAGGTTCGCATCACTTCCTGAACTTCTGCCATTGTGATTGGTACGGGTGTAGACGCAACGACCGATGCATGACCCATCACATTCTTAGGCTCAGGTTGTCATCTTCCTCATACATTTCCTAGTCTGTCTTCACCATGACGTTTTGTACACACAAGCAGACGTTCGGTGTACTGAGGAAAGAATTTTAAGATAGGAAAGATTTTATTTATGATAGACGTATAGATCTCCTTGTCACACCAAAAAGTTATATGCCAGTTCTAATACCGTAATCAAACATTTAGAAATCTGAACACATAAAATTTCTAGATCCGGTCGGCAACAGACCATAGATCTGAACAAATAATAGCATATAAGGTATCTTTATAGCTATAACATAAAACATTTAGCACATACAACATTTTAGGCATATTTCCTAAAATAAACTAGTGCTTGTGTCTAAAATATAGCATACACTCATCTTACAATCATCGCTTAGCATTCTAAGTTTATGTCTAGAAATTTCCTACAAATTCCTAGTTCCCTTAAACTAATGCTCTGATACCAACTATGACATCCCCATTTTCACGGCCAGAAAAGACCGATTTTTGTTTAGATCGCTAAGGCTAAAAGCCGCTCTACCATAAATTTACTATTTACGCTTCCCGGTGTCGTGCCGGTTCCGTCGCGAAACTTCGACAGATTATAACTTCTTCGTTATAACTTGGATTTCAGTGTTATTTATATGTACGGAATCCTTGAGAAATATTCTACAACTTGGTTAAGATTATTTATTCTAAATAATCTTTTGTCAAAAAGTCGTTTTCGACCCCTATTATCTCTAAATTGACTAGCCCGGATCTACGGGCGTTACATTGTGAGAGTCTCATCGACTTGACACTTTTTTGAGGTTTGGCACATGGAAGACTGGATGAACGTCGCTAAGCTCCGGGGTAAACGAAGTTTGTATGCTATGGGACCGATTCTAGAGAGGATCTTGAATGGTCCTATGTATCTCGGATTTAGCTTTCCACATTTTCCAAATCTTATCATGCCTTTCTAGTGTAAGACCTTCAATACAATGCGGTCACCAACCTGGAACTCCAAAGGTTTTCGTGTTTTATCGGCATAGCTCATTTGTCTATCTCTTGAAGCTTTTAGTCGTTCTTGAATTTGTAAGATCTTTTTCTGTGGTTTCTCAGATGATTTCTAGGCCTGTGGGAATGCTATCAGGGACTTGACCTTTGACTGGCCGTGTGTCACCCACCTCAGCCCAACACAGAGGGGATTTGCACTTACGACCATATAGAGCTTCGAAAGGAGCAGCCTTAATGCTAGTGTGATAGTTGTTGTTGTAAGAGAACTTGACCAATGACAAATAGGTATCCTACGACTTACCAAAGTCGATAACACACGCTCTCAGCATGTCTTATAGGGTTTGAATGGTTCTCTCACTTTGCCCGTCGGTTGTGGATGATAAGTTGTGCTCATATCCAGTTTAGTTCTAACAGCCTTCTGTAGTGATTGCCAAAATCTCGAGGTGAATCTGCTATCCCAGTCGGAGATAATGGACACAGACACACCATGCAGTCGCACTATCTCTTGGATGTAGATTTGTGTCATTCTCTCCATCTTGAATGTTTCTTTGATTGGCAGGAAGTGGGCGGACTTAGTCAATCTATCGACGATTACCCAGATTGTATCATAACCACTTGGAGTCTTGGGCAATTTGGTAATGAAATCTATCACAATTCCTTCCCACTTCCACTCAGGTAATTCTGGTTGTCGAAGTAGACCTAAGGGCATTTTATATTCCACCTTCACTTTGGCACAAGTTAGACACTTGCCCACAAAGGTACCGATCTCTGCTTTCATGTTTGGCCACCAATAGATCTTTTTGAGTTCCAGATACATCTTATCCAAACCTGGGTGAACGAAGTATCTAGACTTGAGAGTTTCGTTCATGAAAACCTCCCTGTAACCACCAAAATTTGGGGTCCAGATCTGGCTCATGAAATAGTATACTTCGTCTCCCTTGATTTCTAAGTTGTTTTCTATTCCCTTCAAGGCTTCATCCAATATGTTCTATGGTTTCAAGGCTTCCGATTGAGCCTCTCTGATTTGTGTGGACAGATGGGAATGGATGGTCATTGTAAGTGCCTTCACTCTGTGACCTGAGTACTCTTTCTGGCTGAGGGCATATGCTACCACATTGGCCTTGCCTGGATGATAGCGTATTTCACACTCATAATCATTGAGTAACTCTAACCACCGCCGTTGCCTCATATTCAACTCTTTCTGATTGAAAATTTGTGGTAGGCTCTTATGGTCGGTGAAAATGGTGCACTTGGTTCCTTAGAGATAATGTCTCCAAATATTTAACGCAAAGACCACTACTCCCAACTCTAGATCATGAGTTGTATAACTGACTTCGTCTGCCTTCAGCTGTCTCGAGGCATAGGCAATAACCTTTCCTCGCTGCATGAGCACACAGCCTAGGTCCTGACTAGATGCATCACAGTAGACAACGAAGTCCTCCGTCCCTTTTGGCAGAGACAATATATGTGTGCTACATAAGGCCTGCTTCAATGTTTGGAACGCAGTGTCTTGACTTTCTCCCCAACTAAAGGTTACACCTTTCTGAGTCAGGGTGGTTAGAGGCTTAGCAATCCTGGAGAAATTTTGGATAAACCTATGATAATAGCCAGCAAGACCCAAGAATTGACGAATTTCTGTGGGCATCTTCGGTGTTGACCAATTCTCGATCGCCTTGATTTTGGTAGGTTCCACGTGTATGCCTTCTCTACTAACCACGTGACCGATGAAGGTTACTTTTCTATCCAAAATTCACACATTGAGAATTTTGCATTTAGTTTCTCCGCCCTTAGAGTTTCTAGCATTAGCCTTAAGTGTTGTCTATGATCTTCCTCACTTTGAGAATAGACAAGTATATCATCTATGAATACTATCACCAACTTGTCTAGGAAGGGGCGGCAGACCCGATTCATCAGATCCATGAATACCGTAGGTGAATTGGTTACACCAAAGGGAATCACTACAAACTCATAGTGACCATACCGAGTCCGAAATTCTGTCTTGGGAACATCACCCTCATGGACTCGTAACTGATGGTACCCTGATCTTAGGTCTATCTTTGAGAAGTAGCTGGCTCCTTGAAGTTGATCGAATAGGTCTGTAACATCCATAAAAATCATGTCAAATTTTAAACTTTTAAAACATTTCAAAACCCATGATGATTACAAAATTGGTTTGGGGAAAAGGTTGAGGCAGGTCTTGCCGTGTGCAGTAGGCCAAGACACCCTGGGCGGACCGGGTAGATTGCAGGCCCGGGCCGGGCAAATCTAGTCAGGCCGAAGGCCCAGCGAGCGGTACGGATAGGTTGAAGGCCCTGAGGAGGGCGGTCTAGACATGCCGAGGGCTCGAAGAGCGATCCAGATAGACCGAGGACTGGGATTTGGTCTAGTCATACTGAAGGCTCATTATGCATGCTATTTTCTTATATGTTTATATGATATGGTTATATGAGGTGGCGTTGGTATTTTGGGGGTAACTCACTAAGCCTTCGAGCTTACTTTTATCGATTATTGTTTCAAGTACTTCTGATGGTCGCAGGAAGGTAAAGGCATGATTGTATCGCTCCTCACATGTTATGATTTTATATTTTGATTATGGGATACTTTGACTATATATTATTTTAAAAACAAGCTTTTTAATCATCATGGGTTTTGAAATGTTTTAAACGTTTAAAATTTGGCATGATTTTTATGGCTGTTACAAGTTCGTCGATTCGATGAAGAGGGTAACAATTTTTGATAGTAAGCTTGTTCAGTTCGCGATAATCTATGCACATTCGAAATGATCCATTCTTCTTTTTCACGAATAAGACTGAGGCTCCCCAGGGTGAAGAACTTGGTCTGATGAATGCCTTGTTGAGTAGTTCGTTGAGCTGGTTGGATAACTCTTGCATTTCCGCGGGCACTAGACGGTATGAGCATTTAGCTACGGGGAAAGCTCCGAGGATTAAGTCGATTCAGAAGTCGACTTGGCACTTGGGAGGGATTCCAAAAAGATCTTTGGGGAAGTCATCAAGAAAGTTGCAGACTTCGGGGATGCTCTCGAGGGATTTAACTTCCTGTTTCTCGATAACGACATGGGCTAGCAATGCATGGCACTCCCTTCGCAAAGATTTTTGGGTCTTGATGCACGAAATGATACGAAGGCTTGAGCTGAGTTTATCACCATAGATAATGAGATCTTTGCCAGAAGGCAGATTGAGATGAATGGCTTTTTCATAACAGAGGATATCAGCACGTTTGGGGCTCAACCAATCCATGCCAATGATGACATCGAAACATTTTATGGAAACCGACATGAGGTCGATTGGAAAAGAATGGTCGTTTAGGGTAAGGGTATAGCCTATGAATACGTCGTTAGTGCTCTCTTTCTTTCCGTTATCCATCTCGATGGTGAATGTTTCAGTTAGAGGTTGGGATCATGACTAACAAAACTTCTCTCTACACTAGAATCGAAAAGAATGCATGCATAAGAGTTGTCGAGGAGGAACGCACCCGTAACTATGGTGGGATCAACGACTGCTTCCTCCTATCCATTGCTAGCACCTTCCCTCTGTTGCCAATAGTTGTTGCTTTGGGACAATTCCTCTAAAAGTGTCTGGTTTCCCCACAACCATAACAAGCTTGGCTTACTCCAGCTCCAGAGGCCTGATTGGTTGGTTGGACTAGTGACTTGCAGAAACGAGCTGTGTGCCCCTTTCTGCCACATTTGTCGCATTGCATATCTCTACAAACTCCCAAGTGATGGATGTTGCATTTGTTGCACAAGGGCAGTTTTCCAGCATAATAGTTGGGAGTTGTTGGAGTAATGGGGACAACAACATGGGTGGTAGCAGCATGAACTGCCACTATTGGTTGTTTCTTATTGGGCTTCTGTGAAGACTTGGCCTTGTGTTTGTTCCATAAATTTTTCTTCTCACCACTCTCCTTTGGTGGTTCGGGAACGGCTGTTACGGGTTCATGATCAACCCCGTGATTTATCAGAGTCTGCGCCAGGCACTTGGCACTGTCAAATGTGAGAGGTTTAGTAGTCAAAACGTTTCCTTGAGTTGGGGGTGTCAATCCCCATATGTACCTTTCAATTATCTTACTTTCCGGGATGACCATCTCGGGACACAGAAGAGCTAGGTCGCTGAACCTAGCAGTTTACACACCAATGTCAAAACCATTCATCTTCAGGTTCCAGAGCTCGTGCTCCATCCTTTGCATCTTTCCCCTTGAGCAATACTCCGCAAGCATTTGTTCTTTCAAATTCTCCCACCCATGGCATTGGCTACCGACAGAGTTAAGGATTTAACTGGGCTATTCCACCAAGTCAATGCTCTATCGGTGAAGGTGTAGACGCAAAACTTCACCTTACTTGCCTCGGGGCACACATAGATCTTGAAGATTGATTCGATCTTTTCGAACCAATGAGTCAGAGCAATGACACCTCCATTGCCGTCAAAGGATTTGGGTTTCGCATTAATAAAGTCTTTGTAGGAACACTCCTTTGTATGTCCCTGACCACCATCAAGATTAAGGGGATGGGTACCACTTCCCAATCCACTAGAGCCACCAGAATTAATCTGCAACATTGCGGCAGCCACAATGGCAGTAACTGCTGCCTGGAACATAGCAAGATCGAACTGAGGAGGTGGTGGCTGCAGATCTGTTGGAGGGTTGTTGAGCTTTCTGTTGGGTCTCTTCCTGGGAGGCATCTTTCTCTAAAATATACAAGCGGAAAATGACGATAAGCCTCCTATACTGATCATGAATCAGATATTTTCGATCAAGATATATCTTAATCCTACAACGACAACAGAGATCTACAATAAAGCTTTACTATCATAAACAAGGAATTTCAGGTCTTTCATTCGTGACGATTAGTACTACTTGTAACGATTCTGTAGAGTGTTATAGAGTTATAAAATACTCCTATAGCATTTTAACTATGTGCTTCTTTATTATTGGATTTGGTGAGTTTTAGACTTGTCGCAACACCAAAATCACTCCCAAATAGATGTTGGTCATATCTCGGACAAATATAGTTGATCAGGTTATATGGGCCCCACACATGATTACATAACTATTCAAGTTTAATCATAGTACTCGACTCGTCCTAAATACTTTTATGTAGTTCTTATTATGTTACAGCTTCTAGTATGTATGTATACTTGTATACTTCTTGTAAAATACTTAAATTTTTAAAAGTATACTTTTTACTTTCAGAGCACTTCGTCCCCTTTAGTGTTTATAGTTGTATACCATGTAAGGTTCGGTATACTTAGTTCACTATAAACAATAGCTCTGATACCAATCTATCAGACCCCCAAACCGAAATGGCGGAAACGTTTAGGGGTGGAAGACGTTATGTATAGTGTCACAACAATTGCATCATAGTAATCAAAGTAACACAACCATTACATTGAATAAGTAAAATATCTACATCTGTTGGATACATAATTCAGATACATCAAAAGTATAAAAGACGAGTCACTATAAGCTCCCTCTTCTCAAAAGTCTGCGGGAGTACCTGTCTACTGATTTCCTAAGAATACAAGCGGTTTTGAAATAGTATCAGCATGAAAGTTGGTGAGTTCATAAATATGTTTTTGAAAAAGAAAACATGTCTATGAATCTGTAAATATGCTTACATGCTCTCAATAAAATCCAATATTCTCTTTAGTTTTGCAAAGTAGTCTTTAACCCTAAGACCGAAGTATATGTTTGTTACTGTGTACTATAATTAAATATGAAAGTGTTAGTTTATATGACTGAATACCACCATTTGTATTGTATAGTATTATTTTACATGAAAGCTATATTATGAAATCCCTAATTGTCACAGTAATGTATAGTATGTTATGAAAACCCTGGAATCCTCCCGTATGTATAGTAGTTCTATTACTTTAAAATAAAACTAATTGAAGTTGTTACCATTCATACATTAATCGTATTATTTAGTACCAAATTTATGAGTTGTTATAACCATACCTGACCATTGAATTACCTGAACGACGTTCTTCAGGTTTTGGAATCGAAATGACTTTGTCACCCAAGCCTACCGGCCTAACTGTAGCTAATAGTTGCGGTGCGGGATTGTCAATCCCGTGTAGATCTATACACAAACTCACGTTCTCCCTCAAGGAGACTCTGGTTATAATCTCGGGACTTTTGTTAGTACTTAAGTAAGTACGCGAAGATGCTCACTCATAAAATGCTATACTAACAATTAGGTGTAGAATAAAATGAGTCCCTTGAATTTAAATGACTATTTATATGACCCATAAACTATACCCTATATAGTTTATATGTTCGTTTGCATTGAATTTATGTTTCGTGTATTGATAAGGTGATTGTTCCACAAACTATACCTATTATGGTTTATATGTTCGTTCGCATTGACTCTATGTTTCGTGCATTGATAAGGTAATTGTTCCATAAACTATACCTATTATAGTTTATATGTTTGTTAATGTATCCAATTCGTGTTCTACACTAAAAACTCTACAATTATGTTGAAATCATCCGTTATACTCAACATTTTACAAAAGGGATAAATATCTACGTGTTTTATAAAATGTAATAATCTTTGGTTTGAATCAATCGCATTAGTTGTAATCCTGTTTAAATCCTTTATATAAATCACAAAATTTATTTGTGTCTTACTTGTATCCTCCCCATAAAAACGTTAAACAAGTAAAGGCATAGGGGTATGAACTCACAGTTGATTGCGTGTATGTTCCGGACAACAAGATTGGAAATGAAGACCCTCGAGTTGATGTACGCGACACTTAACGGGATCCTAATAATAATTAAATAAATATGTGCATTTAAGTTAGCGAACCCATTAGTTAAAGTGTTAGAAAAACACTTGCTTTTTTCTAAGAAATGTTACCGAGACTGATGAAGTGAATGGAGGGTTTTTGGTTTCCAAAGTGTTCATTGCTGGAAAGTGTTCACGGCCGTACACGGTTGACGGCTGTGAATGGTTCTTGGTGTTCTTGGTGAGGATTTGAAGGGTTCACGGTCCATGAATGGTTTGCGGCCATGACCAGATTTAAGCCCTTGAAGATTTAAAGATTTGAAGGGCTCACGGTCGTACACCCTTCAACAGAGGTTTGCTGATTCGATGAAAAACACGTTTTAGAGGCTCCACAACAACACCCAAAGGTGTTTTTTTGATGATTTTCAGAAGAAAATGAGGAAATATTGAGTTTGTGGTTGGAAGTTTAAAGAGAAGATAAATGAGTTTTTGTCCAGAAAAATGTAAATGAGGGGTAAGAACACATATATGTAGGCTGGGTTTATGGTTAGTGGTGGGGCTGCCGTGAACAGTTTACGGCCGTGATTGGGTTCTCGGTCGTGAACACCAATCTGGCCGAATTTTGCAGATTTTCGAAGAAAACTCGGGTTTTTGCATGATTTTGGTTCCAACTCTTATATAAAATTTATTTGTATAGATAAAACGCTTTCCTAAACCATAAGAATTTAACGGAACAAATAAAATTCGAAATTTTATTTAACAGGATTTAATTAACGTTGACGGAAAAAGGTTCGGGTTGTCACACGAAATATCAGAGTCTAAAATATCCTAGGCTGAAAACTGTCATGTGTGCCATGCAGTTATCCCGAGCTCTTCCCCTTGCTACCAGAAGTACCTGAAATCAAAACTAAAAATTGTAAGCACGAAGCTTAGTGAGTCTCCCTAAACTACAACATACCATACACATAATCACATAGCAACATACATTGGGCCTTGCCCGCTACATCGGGCCCCGCCCGGCATCAGACCTAAGTCCGACATCGGGCCCTGCTCGGCATCAGACTGAAGTCTGGTATACATATCACATGGAAACATGCATATAACACATAAGCATATAACATAAACATATAAACATTCCTCGGACTTGCCCCGACATCAAACCGGAGTCTGAAACACATAACACATAACATATAAGATAGACCTTCCTTGGGCTTGCCCCGACATCGGACCAAAATTCGAAAAACATAAACAAACACATGCAAGAATCACGAAGACATCAAGCATACAAACATTCCTTGGGCTTGCCCCGACATCGGACCGAAGTTCGGAAACATATAACTACATCGGGCTAACCCCGACATTGGAAACATACATAAGCGGGACGACCTTGGTGCCTTAGACCTGTTCCTACTGGAAGAGGACTTACCTCGCAAAGCTGATTGCTGAAATCTCGAGTGAGGAATCTCCGACAACTACTCCCACGACTCCCCGGTTATTATTACCCCTGGTCAAGGTCAATACTTTGGTCAAATTCAACCTTCTGGTTGACCCAACTCGTCGAGTTGCTCCATCAACTCTTCAAGTCCTAGAACCTGAAATTGCGATCTAACTCGTTGAGTCACACCCCGACTCGTCGAGTTCCTAGGCTACTTATAGTCGCGATCTACTGAATTAACTCGTCGAGTCCCTTTATCGACTCCTCGAGTTATTGCTTAAGCTAAAATAAGACAAACCAACTCAACTCGTAGAGTCCCTCTATGGACTCGCTAAGTTCCTCTGTCTAATTGAGTCATCTCCATGGATTAAGCTCTTACCCTTCATCTACACACTGAGAATACAGTTTTAAGGGTAAAGTTTCCAACTTTACCCGCTATTAGTCCTTCTTAATGGGTTTAGCTCAAACCCCTAACTCTCTAGAACATAGATCTTGGTCCACAAGCCATAATACTCTAAACCAAAGCACACTATATTAGATCTAGGCCTTGGACATCAGTTAGGCACGTAAGGTTCCTAGCTTTCCTTACATGAATGGCCTTTTAGGGCTAAAAAGGCTATAATAACGTTGTTAAGCTTGCATGGGGCGTCCATGGTCATAAAGTTTGCACCTTTATGCCATGGAACCCCTTCTAGATCCCATATCTGAAATGTAAGTCACTTGGGATGTCCAAATCCCAACGACCAAGGTTCTTGAACCAAAACCCTCATAAAAATGGAAGTAAGTAGATCTAATGAGTGAATGATCAAGTTAGAGACTTGACTACCAGAAAGTGATGAGGATGGAAGGAAATCCTTGGACCTACAATCTTATCCTTGAACCTTTTAGCTCCTTCTTCTTCTTCTAACTTCAAGAACACACAAAATCACTCAAGAATGGCTCACACACTCAAAAAATTCTCTAGGCTTCCATGGGTTACGGTTTAGGATTTGGAGGCTGGAAATCAGGCCAAAAGGTGAGGATTAATATGCTTAAATAGGGTGCAAAACCCCGAAATTAGGGTTTCACTCTTGCAGACCTACTCGCCGAGTCGAGGGCTCTCGACTCGTCGAGTAAATGGCTAAAAACCCGCATCCAATACTCGATTCTATTCGATGATTCTGGGGCTTCCAACTCGTTGAGTAGCTCTATAAAAATGAATAATTTTATAAATAATTGTGTACCAGAAACCAGGCATTACATCTTGTGTACATAAATTATATATGACTAAATGTAAAAGAACAACTATTGAATGATATTGTGAAAACGAATATTGTCCATATAAATCATATCTGGTTAGGTACATATAATCTCATGTAATTAAATAATCAAGAACAAAAACTGATTCGAGAACATGAAAATGAATATTTTCGACACAAATTATATGTGAATAGATACATATAATCACATGTGATTATATGCATTTAATCACATATGATATATGTGGAAAATATTTATCTTTGTTTTCCCTATTCAATAGTTGTTCTCGTGTATATAAACATATGTGATTTCATGTATCTAATCACATATGATTTATATATACATCATTCTTTTTTGTCCATATAAATCATATGTGATTGGATACATATAATCACATGTGATTAGATGTATTTAATCACATAGGATTAAAGTTGACAAAGAAAAATTACTAAATCGAGAATGTGATAATGAATCTTATCCACATAAATCATATGTGATTGGATACATATAATCACATGTGATTATATGTATTTAATCATATATCATTTAAGTAGACAACATTTATTTTTGCGGTTTCGATTGAATAATTGGTTTTGTGTATTTAATCACATATGATCATATGTATATATAATCACATATGATTTGAGGTGGACAAGATTTATTTTAGGCTTCTCGATTCAATAGTTGTGCTCCTATACTTAATCACATGCGATTATACATATCATCACATGTGATAAAAAAAAACACGAGAACAACTATTGAACCGACAAAGCGAACATCAATTGTGTCCACATAAATAATATGTGACTGGATCCATATAATCACATGTGATTAAATATATTTTAATCACATATGATTAATGTGGAAAAGATTTGTTTTCACATTCTTGATTCAATATATTTTAATCACATATGATATATGTGGAAAATATTTATCTTTGTTTTCCCTATTCAATAGTTGTTCTCGTGTATATAAACATATGTGATTTCATGTATCTAATCACATATGATTTATATATACATCATTCTTTTTTGTCCATATAAATCATATGTGATTGGATACATATAATCACATGTGATTAGATGTATTTAATCACATAGGATTAAAGTTGACAAAGAAAAATTACTAAATCGAGAATGTGATAATGAATCTTATCCACATAAATCATATGTGATTGGATACATATAATCACATGTGATTATATGTATTTAATCATATATCATTTAAGTAGACAACATTTATTTTTGCGGTTTCGATTGAATAATTGGTTTTGTGTATTTAATCACATATGATCATATGTATATATAATCACATATGATTTGAGGTGGACAAGATTTATTTTAGGCTTCTCGATTCAATAGTTGTGCTCCTATACTTAATCACATGCGATTATACATATCATCACATGTGATAAAAAAAAACACGAGAACAACTATTGAACCGACAAAGCGAACATCAATTGTGTCCACATAAATAATATGTGACTGGATCCATATAATCACATGTGATTAAATATATTTTAATCACATATGATTAATGTGGAAAAGATTTGTTTTCACATTCTTGATTCAATATTTGTTATCACGTATATAATCACATGTGGTTATATGTATCTAATCATATATAATTTATATAGATAAGATTCATTTTTTCCAAATAAAATCATTTTTTATTAGAAACATATAATCACAACTGATTAAATGTATTTAATCACATATGTTTAAAGTGGAGAAAACAAGTATTGAATCGAGAATGCAAAAATGAATCTTAGCCACATAATTCATATGTGGTTAGATACATATAATCATAAGTGATTATATGTATCTAATCACATATGATTTATGTGGATAATATTCATTTTCGTGTTCTTGATTCAATAATTGTTCTTGTGTATTTAATCACATGTCATTATACGTATCTAATCACATATGATTTATGTGAATAAGATTCAAATTTGTGTTGTCAATTCAAAAGTTGTTATCATGTATTTAATATAGTTACTATCATGTATTTAATCATATTTCATTTTATGTATTTAATCACATACAATTAATATGGACAAGGAACAACTAGATGGATTATTTACTTTCCGAGCATATAAGTCATATCTGATTATTTACTTTCCGAGCATATAAGTCATATCTGAATCGAAAACACAAAAATGAATCTTGGGCATATAAGTCATATCTGATTAAATCATATAATTACATGTGAGTTAATACTCAAGAACAATTAACGAATCGAGAACATGGAAATGAATCTTTTTTGCTGGTCTCACTATAGAACAAACTGCATTCTACATTTCGTAGTTCACTCTATTAGATTAGGGTATCTGTGAACAATAACATAAAACAAGTAATGCCTACATAAGAGGGAAGTTAGAGTAACTCGCCTCCTTGAACTTGAAAATTAGCTAGCTTACACTAGATGGATTATTTACTTTCCGAGAACCTACACAAAAATTATTACATTAATTAACTTGTGCTTTGTTGTATTACTCTTATAAAACTTATGTACATATTTACTTATTTCCTCTTTGATTGTAGTGCTCTGTTTGGGATCTGTTTTCTTACCTTTCAACCCATTTTTAAATTTCGATAAAATAATATTGGTAAAGTTACCTTTTTTATATTTTAATAAATATAAAGATCTCATTCTAATGATTTTTGGTTGATTTTATATTAAATTTACAAGTTACAAACTTTAAGCTGTCATTTTATGGACCACTCAACACTCTTGGAATAAATTGTACTAATCTACTAAGAATTACATTAGTCCCTTTATATGTTAGAAACTATACATCCATATTTAACAATAGGTTTTGGAATTCTGGCATTTGGAGCTCTGAAGAATTTATTATGATTTTTTGAAAAAAAATGCATTAAATATGTGACAACATGGACCAGCCTGAGAATACTGCCAATTTTACTCCTCAAGGAGTTGGGATTTCGAATTGTGATTCAAAGTTTGAAGAAACTATACACACTAATATTTCCAGAAAACTAAGTCTCATTATTTTTAGATTTTCTTATTGACTTGCACGAATTTTAGAAGATGGAGGACAGATTTGGGAAAATTTATCATAATAGCTTCTAAATCACTTTTGGTGTTCTATTGAGGAATTACTTTTAACATGATTGTTGGTTACTTATTATGCTATATAGATGTGAAATTCAATTTAAACTAAGGGCCTTAATTCTTGGCTCAATGAGGGTTCAAAGTTAAGGATTCTCACATAAAATGTCACTTTCATACTTATTAGGTTCTTTAAGACAATATGACAAACACCTCATGTGCATGAAATCCTATAGTAATCATCAACTCTCTAATAGACTCCAATCCATCACCTAGATCTTACTATTTTCAATAAAAATAATCCAATTTTACGAATAATTCCTCACAAAAGCAAGCAAATGAACAAGCAAGTTCGTAATTTATCAACAACAAGAAAACATAAGGGAATTTTTCACATAGAATGTAAACTATGATGTGAAATCAAGTATTAGACACTCGCTTAGTCGTTCATTGTAAGCTTAATTTCATGATAAATTGAGTCAATTTAGGTTGAAAAAACACAGCTGTATAGACTTAAAAAATACTACCTGGAAGCTCTCATAGACCGTTTTTGTAGAGATCAACTTCACTGTTGTTGATTGGGACTTGCGGAAGAGATAGTTAACAATAAGCTCCATCGATGGTGTGGTGATTCAAATTAGCCAGAAAGATATGTAGAGATAGAAACATATGTAGAGAGAAAAATAAGAGAGAGATACATAGAGAGAGAAAGATGAAAGAGAAAGATATGTAGAGAGTGACATAGGAGAGCGATATGTAGAAACAGAAAGTTGAGAGATATACGTAAAAAGAGAAAGAGGAGAGAGGATGTCTATAAAAATAAAAATAAAGTTCTAATTATGTTTTAATAAAATTAAAATAGTTTTTAACGTATCATTAAAATTTCAACATTTAAAACTTAGTAGTCAAAATTTGTTCTAAAATGTTCTCACAATAAAAAATGTTCTTGATTGAACATACATATATATATATATATATATATATATATATATATATATATATATATATATATATATATATATATATATATATATATTAGAAAATGAATAAGTAGGACAAAAAATATTGGACCAAAAATAAAGTAACACATGCTAATTTACACAAATGATCCTTACAATTTGGGTTAGTTTTGGTGTTTAGTCCAAAAAATAAAAATTGTAAACTTACTTATACCAAACCTGTGACAACCTAAAGTTTACTCCGTTACATTACCCCGTTACCGTCAACGGAATATTCCATTTTATAAAAGTTCCGTTAATTAGAGGTAGCCAAATAAATAAATGCTTTATTTATTTATATTATATGTCGTTAACGTCGTGATAAAAGAAATAAAGACACTTACTTTACATTCCATATTAATTTGGAAAAAGTTAAGTTTTATTACGACCACTAAATCGGGTGCGACCAAAAGCCCCGTTTAACGGCAGTAACGGGTAGATTCCCACTGAGCTCCAACTCCAACCCATATATAAGGGGGAATGGACTTCATTCCACCCCTTTTCACTCTCTCTCTATACTCTCTCTCATAAAGCTCGTTTTCGACTCAAAACCGCGAATTTCCGCTTCCAAAACATAAGTCTTTTTACCCAAACCTATTCTAAAAATCATGCCTTGTGATTATACCCCAAAAAGCGACCATATAAGTTGTTGAAATGGAGTTTACGGCCTAAGAGCCTCCTTAGGCCGTAAACCCCTTAAATGAGGCTAAAATGACCCAAATTTGTCCCTTTGAGCCTAGGAACCAATTAAGGATTTAGACTAGGACTGTTTGAAGCATAAAACAACAATTTTTGGGGCTTAAAAGAGGGTTTACGGCCCAAGCACATGCTTAGGCCGTAAACACCCTCTAAAATTGTTAAATCAAGTCTAAAACACTCCCAAACCACCCTTAGGCTTAAGACATAAATTAGGGACTTACTATTTCGGGTTTGGAACAATTAAACACTAAGAAATGAGGGGTAAAAAGGAGTTTACGACCCAAGCACATGCCTAGGCCGTAAACACCTCCAAACCATGCCAAATGTTAGTTTTTGACCCCCAAATGGCCTTATACCTTCATTATAAATTACTAGGATTAGAATAGGGGCCTTAAACTTCCATAAAATCAAGGTATAGGAGTTCACGGCCGTGAACTCCCATAGGGGTGGTTCATGGGCCGTAAACTCCCATTTGGTCCCTTTAAAAGCCTTAAATCCACTCATGCCTTTTAGTTTTGGACCTAGCAAAATTCTACAATGGATATAAGGCCTTTAAGCATACTAGAACCCCCTCACCATGAGTTTACGGCCGTAAACTCATGGGGAGTTGTCCCAAGGCCGTAAACACTACATATAGAGTTTACTCTTGGAGAGTAAACTCCATTCCTAAGTCATTCTAGCCCTTAAATGTTACCCGGGACACCCCAAACACTTAACCAAAGTGTTTTCCGCTCTTTAGGGTGCGTATACTTATTTAATTAGTATTATATATACTAATTGTATGAAAACATATGTTATCATATGTTAAATAGGTCATTAAGTGTGTCCAAGTCTTTACTTGACACCGAGCACCCAACCGACACCTTCGTCGGATCCACTTACACCAGGTGAGTTCATACCCCTGAATGAACCTGTTTAAATGTTTTTACATGCTTTATAGGGGGGGGGGGGTAATACAAGTTAAACATGCCAGTTATCATATCAATCACGTGTGATTGATAACCCGCATGCACAAGGATTTACCACACTGTAAACTGTTTTACCGAGTAGGATACTATAAATGGTCCTTCCAAAATGTTTTCACTTGTTCAAAACTCTTACTTATAATGTTTTATCAAAGTTCATTTTAAACTGGTTTATGAAAAGTTTCCAAAGAATTTATACAGGTTTTCAAACTTATTTTACCAAAGAACACCAAGTTGTGATTTTCTCAAGTATAAAGGTTTTCTTCCATGTTTTGATACTCCCTCTTAGTTTAAACTCCTACTTGATAACACTTTCACTTCGTGATGCGTTTATACTTGTTATTGTCTCTATTTCGCTTATACTTGTAGTCACTTATGCCTATTAGACGCTCTTACTTCACTTGTTGTCCCTTCCACTTTGTGATACACTTATATTTGGTACACTTATACTTCACGGTTCGGTTATTCCACACGGTACGCTTATACTTCACGATTCGGTTATTCCACACTGTACGCTTACACCTCACGATTCGGTTTTTCCACACGATTCGGTTATACATCACGATTTGGTTATACTTCACGATATGTTTCCACTTGTTACATACTCAAACGTAGTTAGATGTATGCCTATGCTTGTATAGATGCATATAAATAATGGTTGAAGGATTTAGGAAGGTTTGTCCGCCCTATTTCCTTTTCTTCGTTGAGATGTGGTCTGGTGGGATCGGATGTCCGTCCAAAGGTCGTTTGATTCATTAGTTATATATTATGTACACAAGCATAGACATATAGGTTCACATTAGTCAGTTCAGTTATGTGTCTCTACCACTCGTTTAGCACTTGTATTGGAAACCCACTACCCACTAGTTGGGATGCATCTTCGGGAGACGGCCTTCTCCGTCGTCTAGTTGGTAACCAGAGTCTCCTGTAGGGAGAGCGGACATTGTGTGTATAGATCTATATGGGATTGGCACCCCCGCACCCTGACTGCTAGCTACAGTCGACGGCCTACCAAGCCAAGGGGTGACAAATGTCACATTTTATAGACGCTTGTAGGGCGTCAGGTACTCTAGTGTCGGTTAGTATGGTTACGAGTATCCCAGGTTACCTTGTAATTCATGGCTTTAAGGTAATGGTATTTTACCAGCAATTTACACTGTATGCTGGGAACCCACTCTTAGAGTCACACTGTTTTTAGACCTTGCTAGCTGTATCTTTCATTTGATACTGTCTGGGGTCTGTATCCTCTATTTTAGACCTTACTAGCTGTATCTTTCATTTGATACTGTCTGGGGTCTGTATTCTTTGTTTTAGACCTTACTAGCTGTATCTTCCATTTGATACTGTCTGGGGTTTGTATCCTCTGTTTTTAGACCTTGCTAGCCTACCTTTCATTTGGTACCGTTTGGGGTCTGTGTCTCTCTTTGTTAGACTGAGCCAGGCGTGTTGTTTGTTCGATACTCTCCTTGAGTCTATGATTCCTTTGCCTTAGCCAACAGTCTTCACTGCTGAGGCATATGTTATTTCCCTGATTTCTCTTGCTTTCTTTAATAATCAAATTCTGTATTTTGATAATGATAGCGATCAAGGGAAAACTACTTTTTAGCATATAACTTCGTCCAGTCTTGGTAGAAGACTGCTTTTATTAAAGAAAATATATGACATTTTTTTGAAAAGACACTAATGTAATGGACACTCTAAAACTACCACTTTTATTAAAGTTATTTGAATAAAATGACACTAAATACTTATGAACTCACCAGCATTTGTAAAAATGCTGATACTCGCTTTTCAAATAACTTGTATTCTCAGGTCAGCATTAGACAGGTACCTCCCTGGAGCTGTTGATGAAGATAGCTTAGTACCATGTTGTACTTATTATATTTACTTGTATTACCTTGATGTATTGTAATGTAAACCATGTAAAAATATTACTATTAATGCAATGTTTTGTTGTACTTTGATTACTATAATGCATGGGTTATGATACTTGACATGACGTCATCCACCCCAAAACGTTTCCGCCGTTCCGGTTTTGGGGTGTGATAGATTGGTATCACAGCATTGTTTATAGTGAGCTAAGTATATCAATTCATAAAAGATATACATCCTATAAATACAAAAGGTATAAAAAACTCAGACCAAGAATTATACTTTAAAATATAACCATATTTTACCAAAGTATAAGAACATCCAGAACCTAAACACTCGAACACAACTAACACAAGAACAACAAGAATAAAAGTCTTCGGATGTTGAGCATTGCCGTCAAACCTGGGCAGTTATGTAATCGTAAGCTGGAATAAATGTAACCTGATCAACTACATTTATTCTAGATGTGATGAACATGTGCTTGGGAGTGATAGTGGTGTTGCAACAAGTCTGAAACTTACCAACTAGGAATGTTAGAGCCAAACATAAAGTTAAAATACTATAGGAGTATTTTGGAACACTAAAAGATTCACACTAATCCCAGAACCATATTCAGAAGATAAGAACCAAACAAGAAATTAAAATACCATAGGGGTATTTTAGGATCCATAACTAACCTTGTGTGAAGAACTAAAAAGATCCTTATTGATATACCTACAATTACAGAGAGTGTACTCCCAAGGTTATATATAATAAGGATCCCATAGACTAAGAATGTGTGGTTTCGCTCTACTTCCTTTTCCTCGTTGGGATGTGGATATAGAGTAGTATCACATATTCGAAGGCCTATCGGATCTAAGCTATATATGGTTTGTATACCCTGTGTAATCGTAGCAGGACTCGATATGGATCATCCAGTGAAATGTTAATAATCTTTTAGGATTCTTTAGACATTTCCATTCTCGCACGAACCCTGTAGGAAACCCTATCCACTTCAGTGCTTGACAGAAGAGTTGATGCAGACCTAGAAGAGGTTCATTGAGAAGATTTCCTGTTCGGAAATAAATGAACTGGGTTGAGACTATTGAATTCACCAAGTGCCTATATCTTTTTAGGGACATCAGTGAGAAATTCTCCTAAACTTCCGAAATTTCCAGACATCCATCATGAAGTGATGACACCCGGAGTCGGATTCGGGAGTAAGGTGGAGTAGAAATTCAATGTGTCTTCATGAGAAAAGAACCCTAGGTAACTACCCGAAGGAAACCAACGCCGATACCAGCCAAAGATACGAGGCAGACAAAGGGAGCCAGTACATGGAACCCGAGAATTGTCTTTTCCTCGTGTTCGTCACGCTAATAAACCCTTAAAATAATACAATTTAGTGAGTTAGTGGCTACACTACTCACGCTATGTGTTAGGTAAATCGTCATTTCCCGTTGCCAGTAACACGATTAGAGCGGATTCCCGCACCTCTATTGAGAATATTTAGCCATAAGCCTTCATAAGCCTCTCTTTCTGCGGTTTCGTTCCGAACTGTTCTCAAATCTCTCCAGGCCGGAGAGTGAAACCTTTCCCAGTATAAAGGTAACTTAGTAGGAATGACTCCCATCTTATGGCCTTTTTCCGATACTCACACTCCTACCTTGATTACCAGGACTACATCATAGGGATGTAGGTCGACACTCAGACAACCAGTACCCGAGGCACGGGAAAAATTATGCCTAATACAGTCAGGACAGATATGTCCAGGGTTAGTCATCATCTCTCATTATCTTGTATTCCTTTCCGTCTAGGAAAACCATGCCTCCAAAGAAACGCAACCAGTCCACAAGCAAGAAACCTACTCTCCTATTCGATGAAGCTATGTTCCAAGCTGCAGTCTCGGCAGCCGTAACAGCTGTCATGGCTCGCCTGAATGCTAACAACGCCAATGTTAGCAAGGGCCCTATCGGGAATCCCGATCCTAGCAATGGACAGCAGCAACCAACCCCTGCATAACCAGCCACCCAAAAACCTCAGCCGAATCCATTGAAGAGAAAACTCAAGATCGAGGAGGGAGGTACCTCGGCTCAAGGACCTTCCGAAGGGCAAAGAGCTGAGGCAGTCAATACCCCTGTCAATCCTTTCCTCCTTACTTCAAGAAGACCATACCTAGGAAACCTTCCCCACTGCGGCAAGTGTAGCTACCATCATCATGGTATATGCCGGGAACTCTTATGTGCTAGGTGCAACATGAAGGGGCATATTGCCCGCGTATGTAGAACTCCGGTGGAGCGTATTGCATCAATCACCAACGTGATGACCAATCCAGTTTGTCGTCTATGTGGTGAGATTGGACACTTCAAAAGGGACTGCCCAACCGAAGGAAAAGACAAGGACACAGGAGGAGCCTAACTCTACAGCTTAAGGAGAAGCACCAAGGAACCCGGTAGATTTTTGGTACGTCTCTCAATCTCAGATAACTAACGCAAAACATTAAAAGGTTAATTCAAATGTAAATACTTCCCCATTAAGGCGAAAGTCGCAGCACTGTTATAAAATTTAAAATTCATTAGGTAAAACTATAATGACTAATCATATTCATTACGGCCATGTATAGTTAAGATGGATAGACCTAGAGTGAGTGAATGCCACCTCATTTCCTGTTCCTCGTTTGGTTGTGGATTTAGGGCGGAGTCGCTCAGTCAACAGTCCTCCCCACCTTAACTATACATGACTAGTATATGGTAGGCGATTATAGAAATGCCTCGTGAGAATCCATTCATGAAAATGTACTCTACTCAGAAACACTTAGGACTCTTTATAGTTCCGCGTCGACTTTATCGGTCCAAGTATCCGCAACAGTGATACACAGGGCAAAACCCTAGACGCCTAGAACTTGTGTGCTTGTTCGGCGCATGACTCTATCGATCCTCACTTTATGTCATGTCGAAGTATGCCAATTTCGACGACTCTATTGATCATGGTTTGACGTAGTGCAACCATGTGTACATCCCTAGTGCTGTGTAAAAAGAACTTTCTCCGTAGTCATGTCGGCAAATAAAGGTTCTTCCGAACCTAAACATAATGCAAATAAACAATCCTAATGCGATCCGTCAGTCGTCCCTCTTACCTCAAACTTTCCGAAGTACCCGGAGAAGGGTACCGCGTGCTGTTAACCGACCCCTCTTAGTCATATGGAAACCGAAGCGAAAGACACTGCAAGATACTCCAGAAGACAATAACCATCCGATGCATACTTCGTACATTCCCCAGAAAGACCCTTCGCACCTCGCACATCAGGTTCGTGAGCCCAGAGGATAGAACTCATGAGACTGACCACTATAACCAGGTATATGCATAAAAGTGCTATATAGTTGAGATCAAAAAGATTTAAGATGTGTGCTTCCTCCCTACTCCCTGTTCCTCGTTGGGTTGTGGGTCTGGGTTGGAGTCGCACAACTGAACATCCTGCCGACCTCAATTATATACGGCCTGCATACACCAAGTATTAGTGGTTAAGCCAAGTATGAGCTCTACCACGAACCTCATAGTAAAGCCCTTCATCCTATTCCATAAAATAGGAGCTGGAGTCAAGAGAACCACTACAGGTTGAGCTACTATAAAGACCACATATCCGAAATTTTCTGTCATACCGGTTAAGCTCACATAGTAGCTAACACCCTCAGTTAGTAAAGAGATTAAAGTTCTGAGTGATGGGAACCTATACTCACTAGATTTGACCTAGACCGGGAAAACTCAGAACCTTCGGAAGAGTAGTTGCAGTAGATGCTCACACTACTCAGGCACTTCGTCCACCCTGTTACAAACTAGTAGTGCCTAAGATCCTCCGCCCTCTCGCATGGAGGAAGTCACCGTCGCCTTGTAGACGATAGACTACATTCTACGAAGTGAACACTAGGATACCGAGAACCACAGGATAACCTCCGCAGCGAAGAATACTTGATCAAAGTGTGAATGTAGTTGCGTTAAGCCTCATGACCCAGATCCTGAAGAGATTATAGGATTGACACCAGCCTTGGTGTTAGTCGAGGGGTTATGCAGGAGCATGCGCTTTCCGCACTAGAATAAACCAAAGTCTTAGAGATTCATTGGACTACTAGGTGTTCCACGAATACTATCTCACGCATAAATAGTAGAACCACCTCCCGAGATAGTCCAACACTCGTCTAGTGAAACCCTATCTCCCCGACCCTGAGGGTTTCCGTACCTGAAGATTCGTTAGTGCAGGTTTATTTTGCACGAGCTTGAGATAGACACTCTACAGCAAACATATACCATAGAAACGCAACCCATCCAATGATCTAGAAAGCCTCTAAAAGCCAATTGACAGGAAACGCGAAACCAAAGATAACCCGAGCTTTGTAAGAGCCAAACTGAAGGACTACACTCCCAGTATGAGAGAACGTTAGGAACTTCGGAATGGCGATCACGCCAGTGATGATCTTGCCATAGAAGTACACTATGTTCTAAGTACTGAAAAGCTCTACCCTTCCGAGAGCTTAGGACCATCTGAGAATCCTAATCGAGATTTGGTCCAACCCTCATCAGACCACTACTACTTCCGGATATTCCACAAGTTTCACACCCGATCGAGCCACTTCTTAGACTTGATATGTGTTTACCCGACGTCACTCTTCGTATCCCACTCATCTTGATAGAGACCATTGAGAACCCTAACCTCGTAGGTACACCAGTCGAAACTCGCTAACTACACGAGACGGAAATCCGTATCCTGTAGGTGAAGGTTTGTTGGAATGTCAAGCACAGACCAGAGTTCACTTGGGAATGCGAGGACAAACAAAATAGGAAGTACCCTCCTGCCTCTACACGGTCATTCATACCTACTACCTTGCCTAGACCTGAATTTCGTGACGAAATTCCCTCTAACGGGGGGATGATTTGACAACCCAAAGTTTACTACGTTACATTACCCCGTTATCATTAACGGAATATTCCATTTTATAAAAGTTTTGTTAATTAGAGGTCGCCAAATAAATAAATGTTTTATTTATTTATATTATATGTCGTTAACGCCGTGATAAAAGAAATAAAGACACTTACTTTACATTCCATATTAATTTGGAAAAAGTTAAGTTTTATTACGACCACTAAATCGGGTGCGACCAAAAGCCCCGTTTAACGGCAGTATCAGGTAGATTCCCACTGAGCTCCAACTCCAACCCATATATAAGGGGGAATGGACTTCATTCCACCCCTTTTCACTCTCTCTCATAAAGCTCGTTTTCGACTCAAAACCGCAAATTTCCACTTCCAAAACGTAAGTCTCTTTACCCTAACCTATTCTAAACATCATGACTTGTGATTATACCCCAAAAATCGATCTTATAAGCTGTTGAAATGGAGTTTACGGCCTAAGAGCCTCCTTAGGCCGTAAACCCCTTAAATGAGGCCAAAATGACCCAAATTTGTCCCTTTGAGCCTAGGAACCAATTAGGGATTCAGCCTAGGAGTGTTTGAAGCATAAAACAACAAATTTTGGGGCTTAAAAGAGGGTTTACGGCCCAAGCACATGCTTAGGCCGTAAACACCCTCTAAACTTGTTAAATCAAGTCTAAAACACTCCCAAACCACCCTTAGGCTTAATACATAAATTAGGGACTTACTATTTCGGGTTTGGAACAATTAAACACTAAGAAATGAGGGGTAAAAAGGAGTTTACGGCCCAAGCACATGCCTAGGCCGTAAACACCTCCAAACCATGCCAAATGTTAGTTTTTGACCCCCCAAATGGCCTTATACCTTCATTATAAATTACTAGGATTAGAATAGGGGCCTTAAACTTCCATAAAATCAAGGTATAGGAGTTCACGGCCGTGAACTCCCATAGGGGTGGTTCATGGGCCGTAAACTCCCATTTGGTCCCTTTAAAAGCCTTAAATCCACTCATGCCTTTTAGTTTTAGACGTAGCAAAATTCTACAATTGATATAAGGCCTTTAAGCATACTAGAACCCCCTCACCATGAGTTTACGACCGTAAACTCATGGGGAGTTGTCCCAGGGCCGTAAACACTACATATAGAGTTTACTCTTGGAGAGTAAACTCCATTCCTAAGTCATTCTAGTCCTTAAATGTTACCCGGGACACCCCAAACACTTAACCAAAGTGTTTTCCGCTCTTTAGGGTGCGTATACTTGTTTAATTAGTATTATATATACTAATTGTATGAAAACATATGTTATTATATGTTAAATAGGTCACTAAGTGTGTCCAAGTCTTTACTTGACACCGAGCACCCAAAGGACACCTTCGTCGGATCCACTTACACCAGGTGAGTTCATACCCTTGAATGAACCTTTTTAAATGTTTTTACATGCTTTATAGGGGGGAATACAAGTTAAACATGCCAGTTATCATATCAATCACATGTGATTGATAACCCGCATGCACAAGGATTTACCACACTGTAAACTGTTTTACCGAGTAGGATACTATAAATGGTCCTTCCAAAATGTTTTCACTTGTTCAAAACTCTTACTTATACTGTTTTATCAAAGTTCATTTTAAACTGGTTTATGAAAAGTTTCCAAAGAATTTCTACAGGTTTTCAAACTTATTTTACCAAAGAACACCAAGTTGTGATTTTCTCAAGTATAAAGGTTTTCTTCCATGTTTTGATACTCCCTCTTAGTTTAAACTCCTACTTGATAGCGCTTTCACTTCGTGATGCGTTTATACTTGTTATTGTCTCTATTTCGCTTATACTTGTAGTCACTTATGCCTATTAGATGCTCTTACTTCACTTGTTGTCGCTTCCACTTTGTGATACACTTATATTTGGTACACTTATACTTCACGATTCGGTTATTCCACACGGTACGCTTATACTTCACGATTCGGTTATTCCACACTGTACGCTTACACCTCACGATTCGGTTTTTCCACACAATTCGGCTATACATCACGATTTGTTTATACTTCACGATATGTTTCCACTTGTTCCACACTCAAACGTAGTTAGATGTATGCCTGTGCTTGTATAGATGCATATAAATAATGGTTGAAGGATTTAGGAAGGTTTGTCCGCCCTATTTCCTTTTCTTCGTTGAGATATGGTCTGGTGGGATCGAATGTCCGTCCGAAGGTCGTTTGATTCATTAGTTATATATTATGTACATAAGCATATACATATAGGTTCACATTAGTCAGTTCAGTTATGAGTCTCTACCACTCGTTTAACACTTGTATTGGAAACCTACTACCCACTATTTGGGATGCATTTTCGGGACACGGCCTTCTCCTTCGTCTAGTTGGTAACCAGAGTCTCCTATAGGGAGAGCGGACATTGTGTGTATAGATCTATACGGGATTGACACCCCCGCACCCTGACTGCTAGCTACAGTCCATGGCCTACCAAGCCAAGGGGTGACAAATGTCACATTTTATAGACGCTTGTAGGGCGTCAGGTACTCTAGTGTCGGTTAGTATGGTTACGAGTATCCCAGGTTACCTTGTAATTCATGGACTTAAGGTAATCGTATTTTACCAGCAATTTACACTGTATGCTGGGAACCCACTCTCAGAGTCACACTGTTTTTAGACCTTGCTAGTTGTATCTTTCATTTGATATTGTCTGGGGTCTGTATCCTCTATTTTAGACCTTACTAGCTGTATCTTTCATTTGATACTGTCTGGGGTCTGTATTCTTTGTTTTAGACCTTACTAGCTGTATCTTCCATTTGATACTGTCTGGGGTTTGTATCCTCTGTTTTTAGACCTTGCTAGCCTACCTTTCATTTGGTACCGTTTGGGGTCTGTGTCTCTCTTTGTTAGACTGAGCCAGGCGTGTTGTTTGTTCGATACTCTCCTTGAGTCTATGATTCCTTTGCCTTAGCCAACAGTCTTCACTGCTGAGGCATATTGTTGGGCTGAAAAGAGTTTTGATGTTGCGTCTTTTGGGCTCGTTAGATTAGCCTTTTATTCTCCGGTTTGGGCCTGTCCAACCGAGAGCCTTTTATGTATTGTATATAAGTTAAATGCTTGCATGCATATTAGGTTAAGATTCTAGAGGTTATCGATACAGCGATTGATCAAGAGTATTATATTTTTCTGTAATCGTTCTTGTAATCTGCTAATCCTTACAGTTGATGTTCTTAATCGAGCTCTTCTAAGGATTTTATTTAATCATTCGACGCGTTTGATTCAAGCTGTTTGTTCTTATTATTGCGTTTTTAACTGTTTTATATTCATATACTTGTTCAAGATCTAATCGATCTTTGTAGATTAAAAGTTGTTTTTAATCCCATCAATTGGTATCAGAGCCAGTACCTCACACTACCTCTCAATCTCAAACGTAAGAAGCGAAACCAACCGAACGTTCGGGTTCGGTTCAACCATCTGACTCGCTCATTTCTTCAAAGGTAGTTTTTCTGTGTTGTATATTTCTTGTGCAAAATTTGTTTTTCTTTATGAACAAAGTTTTTTTATATATATTGCATATCTAAACTCCTTGGTTTCTTAAAAATTTTCAAAGACCGGAACCTCAAGAAGGTTCGGGTTCGGTTTTTCAAAATTTTCAAGAACCGAAACCAACCGAAGGTTCGGGTTCGGTTTTTCAACTTTTTCCAACCGAAACCAACCGAAGGTTCGGGTTCGGTTTTTCAATTTTTTTTTCTCCAGAGTATTTTTTTTTTTGGTCTTATTTTTATTTTAACTCTTACTTTTTTATTTTTATCTATTACTGTTTTTAATTTTTTTTATTTTTTTTATTAAAAATTTCAAAAACTGCAAAAATATTTTATTTATTTGTGTGCTCATTCGTTTATGGGGATATATTTGATGACTTACTTAAGTGTCCCTAGAAGCATGCTGCTGTATGTGTCCCAAGCCTCATAAGATTTTGAATAATGGCCTTCATGACCTGGTATACACAAACCTTGTCTTCCCAATAAGGCTAACTCATTTATTCTAATCGTGAGCTACCTCACTCTTTTCTCACATGAGTTCAGAGTCTCCTGCTTGGTCCTTTTGTTCGCAGCAGAGGTACTATGTCTTCTTTCACCATCCCCATTACACTTCTCCATAACATTCGCTTCATCACTGTAACCCCTGAGACTCTCAGAAACTACCACTGAGGTTTATGATTACACAACATCTGTGTTTATGATCTTAGCTTCGTGCCACTACGAGCTGAGTGAAACCCAAAATTCAACACCAATGAATTGACGGTGACCAATTAACTTGATCAAGTTTTCACCAATGAATTGACGAATGTACCTTCATGAAATCTCCATTTTTTTTTGCGTGATTCCAATGAAATTGTTACACACCATAACATTTCTTCCCATGGGATCCAGTTTTAAATTTTTATCTGAGATTTCATTTTAATCCACGCCACTACAAAATCAACTCAAACCTACTTGTTCAACAGACTACACTGGTCTCACAAGTACTTTGTTCACATTCGTTCTTATATCAAGAATTGTATTGTTGAATCAAAGCGAAACCACCATTAATTAGCCTAATTAAAAGAAGCCTTTCAACACTTCTTAATAAATGTTTGATCGTACTTCAACGGGATTCCACATTAACACTTTGAGGTTCTTCTAGACCTTGAAGGAAGAGATTCGTGCCCGGGATCATCAGTTTCGTGTCATTATTGACATCACAGATTATCCTAAAAAGAGTTTCTTTATTTCTTTTTTTTCTTTTACACTCTTTGCACGAAAATCCAAGATTTTCCAAAATTCCGTTACTAATTATTTTACAGGCTGGATATTTACTGGAGGGTTACAAATGAAGTTGTGGTCAAAAATTAGACACGTGGATCATTAATTGGAAACAGCCGTTTAAAAGGGGATAAGACAAAAAGTTGCTGACGCGGCGGGAGTTAAAAGGATAGAAATTCAAACGACGGTAAAAAGGAGGGCGCGTGAATTTGAAACGGCCGCGCTTTTTCTGACACTTGAGGACGCGTGTGCAATATCGAAGCGTCATATCTCTGAAGTTATAGGCGCGTGTGGAAATGGAAACGATTTTTCTCTCTGAACCGACGCTTATTGGGCGGCGTGATCCTAGGAATCTGACACTCTCTCTCCTACGTGATCATCGCACGTCCCAACTGTCACCAATCAGTCACTCCAAAAACACCCGTTTCGTATTTCCATAAGAGATTTGAAACGATCTTTCTCTCTCCTATCACCTACTATAAAAACCCATCAACACCACCTTTTACCTCTTTACTGCCCCATAATTTCCAAAGCAAAAATACTTCCAAACTCTCTCCCGGTTATCTTCTTCTCCACACCTGCAACAATGGCTGAATCTTCATCCGTTCATGCTACTTCTCAAATTCTTCCCATCCGACCTCAACAATGCCTTGTCATTGATCTGAACCCACTATCCTATGATCCCTACATTTCGCCGGTTATCGAATGCCTCAAGTACTCCCAGCTTGCTCCGGCATTGTCCAGAATTGAAACGGTGCCAATGGTGGCTCTATCTCAGGTCTATGCGACAGCCTACTACGACAAGGGCGTCGACAGGATATTTTTCGAAGTGGCGGAACACAAAACGTCGATTTCTCGTCCCCGCTTCTGCACCATGCTTGGGTTTGCTGCTGACCCATCGCGTGTTCACCCGGAGACGATTCCGGTTGGTATGCTCTACAACATGTTCTACAATATGGGCTACACGGAAGTTCTTACCTCCGTCGCCAGGTTCAAGAAGTCATGCCTACCGCCCCTGTGGAATGGGTTATTTACAGTTCTCTTCAAGGGACTGTCTGAGAGGAGCTCAGGATCGGACGGGGCCAGTCGTCTTTTCCTGTCAATCATGTATGGGGTGTACAACGGGATCAACCTCGATTATGGGTTTGTCCTTTGGCAACAACTGATTCAGAGCCTTTCTTCCACTTCTCGACACTCTGAAGTGTCGCTGGCCCGGTTCTGGATCTTGATCACAAGATGGGCCATGGACAGGTTTGAGGTCCCAACTGCTGACGGTGCACCGATGTCTTCTGTTGGTACGTTCCATACCAAGAAGATCATCGTATCCGATGCATCGAAATTCTCCTTCATTGGCTCTATCCCGGAGTCGATGTATGGTAGTGTGCCATCAGACAGCAGTATGATCAAGGCGATCAAGGAGTTAGGGCCATCTGGTCCGAGGGAACTGACACCGGACATGCTGCGATCAATTCATGATGCCGACAAACCGGTGGCCAGGGGTAAGAAGGCAGACAAGGGGAAGAAACCATCCAAAGCCCCAAAACCTTCTCCCAAGAAGCGCAAACAACCGAAGGCTGCTTCGTCACCACAACCGAAAAGGAGGAAGACCCAACAAAAGCGAAAGCTAGTCCTTCCCTCCTCATCAAGTGAATCCGAAGGTGAGAGTTCGGACGCTGAGGGCTCACAAGGAGATGAATCTCCTCTACGAGGCAACACACCCCCTCGGTCCCCAACCCCGGAGATGGAACTTCACCAATCCCCAGTTCCTTCCCCTCCACCCACAATACCTATTTCCATTCCCACCATAAACCCTACTATACCACCAACCTCATTCCCTATACCACCACCCATATTTACCACTTCAACCGAAACACCACCTGTAACCGTAACCCCTCCCGTAACCGAACCTCCACAAACCGAAACACATATACCACCACCACCCGAAACTAACCCCCTACCTACTCAACCTGAACCAACCAAACCCACAACACCCCCAGCTTCACCACCACCTCAATCTCCAGAAGCCGCCTCCGATGGCGATGATCAATACCTTGGTGGTGATCACATGAACTTTGATTCGGTCTACTATAGTCCGTTTCAAGTTCAGAGTGATGAGGAGGATGATGCTCCAGTGACAAAGAAGCATCTCCGCGATCTTAACGAGAAGGTTGATCAACTTCTCGCCTCCTCCTCCAACCAGCAGTCATCCTTATCTGAAGCTGCCCTTCAGAAGATAGTTGATGCCTTCTCCAGGGCTCAACATGACTCAGTGGCCTCAGCTACTGCTGCGATAGACGCCTCCACCCGAGCCTGTGAGGCTGCGACCGAAAAAGTCGATAAACTATTCTCCGACGCTTCTGACCTGCTGAAGTCTCTGCAGGACAGCGCCAATGCCACAAAGACAACTCTGGAACCGATTGTTCAGCAATTGGCCAAGTTCGTCTCGACGGAGTTGACTTCGTTCGCTACCCTCCGACAAAATATCAGCGACGACAACTCGGCACTCCGTGCCTCCATCGATGCCCGTCTGGCAAAACTACAAGAGGATCTTGCGGCAAAGAACTCTCTGATGGACGTTCTGGCAAGTAAAACAACTGCCCTAAAGGTCAAGAGCACGCAGCTTTCCAACTCTGAACAACAATTGGAAGCTCTTCGATCCGAGAGGGAAGTCATCAAGACGTGTGTTTCAGATGTCCACGCGGCTCTATCCAACATCCTGGAAGCACACGACCCCATCCTTAATCATTCGGTGAGGCGCACCCTCGCTGAAAAGCTCTCCCCGGCCATGGACCTCTTAAGCAAAATTGAAGGCCTTACGAGTTTCGTGTCCATTCCGAAACAAGGGGGAGAAGAGAAGAAAGGATCGAAACCACCTCCGTCCTCCAAAGCTACTCACACAACCGAACCAACCCCAACTGATCATGCCTCGGGTTCGGGTGTGAAGGACAAGGGCAAACACATAGCAGAGGATGGAGATGAAGATGAAGATGAAGACAAGGAGACCATTGCGGACATGTTAAAAAGAAAGAACAGTCGCAATGCTGAAGGCGATGCTAGTCGTGTGGCGCGTGAGGCTGAAGAAGCCGAACGAAAGCAAAAAGAAGCCCACGATCTCCTTGAGAGCCGAAAGTTGCTCTTCCCTGCCTGGACCAGGGATCGTTTGATAAAAGAGGCCATAGAGACTCCAAGCATACTATGGCTCGAGCCGGTGATATCGTTCGACTGCAACAACACCATCGATTCGCAGTTCGATATGCCACTGACTCGAAAGGCGTTCATCTTCCACGCCTTCTCCAACATCTTTGAAGTCCCGCATCCGAACGATGAGCTTGACAGGGAGCTCATTGACTTCTACCTGGAGGCCGCTCGCCCTCAATACCTTACATGGAGCGCCCAGAAGATTGTCAATGTTCGGGTGATGAAGCCTTTTGCCGTGGGGAGATTCACTAACGTCAAGTTCAAGCTTATCCGAGGATCTGCAAGAACTGCTCACATGATCTCTCTGGCGGATCTGCCCAATCTGAACCCTCATGATTGGATAGTCTTGTACAATATCCTGCTGACAAACGAATCCGAATATGGTCCCATCTTAGACCATGTCAAAAGGATGCTGGCATGCTATATCATGGAGGTGGCTCTAATGGATCAGGAGGTTGCCACAGTTTTTAAGAAGAAACCGAAAGTCAAGCCTGTGGGATCGGCCAGTGATCTGAATCAAATGCAAATGGGCAAGATAGATTCGAGGCGAAACTCTGTGATGTTCACTAGAGCCGAAGGACAGAAATGTCTCTTCGCTTTAGCTGACAAACATCTTTACACTACAACTTGCTTGGAGCACATCTTATTCATCGTCAAGCAGTGTAAAGACAATTCGGCTGATGATATCAAGTACTTCAATGATATGATCAATTGGTACATCCGGTTTAGATAGACTATCCTTTCCATAACCAAGTGTCTGTTTAGTACCGTGAAGAAGAAGGTACCAGCTTCAGCCGCCGGCCCAAGTAGGAAGTGAAAGTCTCGCTCCAAATTGACGCAAAGGGGGAGATTGTTGGGCTGAAAAGAGTTTTGATGTTGCGTCTTTTGGGCTCGTTAGATTAGCCTTTTATTCTCCGGTTTGGGCCTATCCAACCGAGAGCCTTTTATGTATTGTATATAAGTTAAATGCTTGCATGCATATTAGGTTAAGATTCTAGAGGTTATCGATACAGCGATTGATCAAGAGTATTATATTTTTCTGTAATCGTTCTTGTAATCTTCTAATCCTTTACAGTTGATGTTCTTAATCGAGCTCTTCTAAGGATTTTATTTAATCATTCGACGCGTTTGATTCAAGCTGTTTGTTCTTATTATTGCGTTTTTAACTGTTTTATATTCATATACTTGTTCAAGATCTAATCGATCTTTGTAGATTAAAAGTTGTTTTTAATCCCATCACATATGTTATTTCCCTGATTTCTCTTGCTTTCTTTAATAATCAAATTCTGTATTTTGATAATGATAGCGATCAAGGGAAAACTACTTTTTAGCATATAACTTCGTCCAGTCTTGGTAGAAGACTGCTTTTATTAAAGAAAATATATGACTTTTTGGAAAAGACACTAATGTAATGGACACTCTAAAACTACCACTTTTATTAAAGTTATTTGAATAAAATGACACTAAATACTTATGAACTCAGCAACATTTGTAAAAATGCTGATACTCGCTTTTCAAATAACTTGTATTCTCAGGTCAGCATTAGACAGGTACATCCCCGGAGCTGTTGATGAAGATAGCTTAGTACCATGTTGTACTTATTATATTTACTTGTATTACCTTGATGTATTGTAATGTAAACCATGTAAAAATATTACTATTAATGCAATGTTTTGTTGTACTTTGATTACTATAATGCATGTGTTGTGATACTTGACATGACGTCATCCACCCCAGAACGTTTCTGTCGTTCCGGTTTTGGGTTGTGACAAAACCTGACCTAAAATCAAATCAACCTAAACGGAAATCAAACGACCCCAACTTGGACTCTTCACAATAATCACCACTAACAAAATTACCCTAAACGATTAAATATTCGACTTCGTCCCCAGTATCCCATTTACTACATCCCATTTAAATTAAGACTTTGAATTTTATTCTCCCTGAACATTGAATTGCTTGGTACTCTCTACCACTGGAGCTTACTGCCAGAGTCGGTGGCTCGCTGTTACATGAAAGCTTTGACTCCTAGTCTCATCGTTAAACATATAATCCATGCCCTATATTTCCTTGTCTTCTTCACAGACAACATCACATGATTCCAGTTAAACCTACCATCTGAAATCATTCCATCGTCCATTCTAATAGACTTCTGTCTGTCCAGATCTGGAGTTAGGGTTGCCGAAGAAAAGGCTAAATGAAGATGAGGAGGATCGAATAGCAGAGAAACGTTGGAACGACCTTTCATCGTCAGCGGAACCACTAGATGATGATGAGTTCATTTCCTGTAATATCTAGCATCTAGGGTTTGATGGCAGTGGTTTAAGAGTTTCCGAACTCAAATCGGACTCGGATACAGAATAATTAGGTAGTTTCTTTGATTTTTATTAGGTTTAATTCATTTTCTTCAATTTTTATTTTTAGTAGTTTCTTGCTTTTGTGTACAATCTACAAAATGGGTTGATTCAATTTCTGAAAAGGGTTTCATTAGTTTTCCATTTTTGGTTCATTATTCTTTTCCTTTGTTCTTTTTGTTTCCTCTGGAAATCGTTGAAGAACAGGATGCTAGTCTTTAAAGAAACCGTTGATTCTCTTTAATCAGATGACTTGGCTTCATTTCATACTTGCGATTTTGTAATTCTTTTCTGATTCTTGTCTTCTGGTATTCTTTTGCTCGATTGGGATTGAATTTGTGATCAATTCTTTTATTCAACTTGATTTGGTGAGAAATTTAAGAAAACAATTAGTTGATGAATGGTTTGTATTTTGAAAAATACGATATATGTTGTGATTTTGTAAAAATAATTTGTATGTACAACCCTTGTGTTGCAAATCAATGTTTTGTTTGATATGTGTTTACTATTCTGTTTAATTTTGAATTTCGATGTTTGAATTTTGTGTTCTTATATTCCAAAGGATAACGAAGGCTTGATCAATAGAAACTCCATATAAGAACACATGTTGATATTTGTTTGTTTTTTATTTTGGTTTTGATTTTGGACTAAATGTATAATTTAAACCAAACTATAAAGACAATTTTTGTAATTTAAAGGAATGACCATGTTTCCTATTATAATTGGTACTCATCAATTAACATTAAGTATGCATTTTCAACTTTTATAACTTACTTTTATCAACAAAATAAAAAAAATACAAAAATTAATAACTTTTTATGCTTTTTTCAATGATATCAAATTCAATAAAAAAACTACCTTTTTTTCGTCAAATTCACAGTGTCAATCTGAATTCACACGGTGTATCCGAAAAATAAATAATTTATTTTTTATCATTCACAATGTGAATATATGAATTTAGATATTTTAGTTTTTTTTTATTTATTTATGATTAAGAATAAACTCTAAAACTTGAAAAAATATTTAGTTCCTTGGAGAACCATTAATAATGGTTCTCTATTGAACTTTTAGAAAACCAAATATTTTTTTTCAAGTTTTAGAGTTTATTCTTTATTGGAAAAAATATATATATCTAAAGTCATAGTTTACATTGTGAATGCTAAAAAATAAATTATATATTTCTCGGATTCACCGTGTAAATTCTGATTGACATTGTGAATCTGTACAGATTCACACTGTGAATTTGATGAAAAAAAAAAATTTTTTTATCAAATTTGATATAAACGGAAAAAAGATAAAAAGTTATGACGTTATGTTTTTTATTATAAAAAGTACGTTTTAAAAATTGAAAAACAATTCGTGCCTTGGTTCCATGGTTAATATATATATATATATATATATATATATATATATATATATATATATATATATATATATATATATATATATATATATATATATATATATATGGGTGAGGTTCAATAGACAACCATAATTAATATGGAACCAATGAACCAATCGTGAGCGTCGAAAATCACGAGTGTCGAAAATCATAATAATCAACGACCAAAGAAATAGGTGTACACTTGTACATTGGACGCACACACACCAAATTATACCAAAAAAATTTATCTCCTTACCAAAAAACCCAACTTTTTTTTTCGTTTTAATTTTTTTTAGGCCACATTTTTTATCGAAATAAAAAGTGAATATATCGTTGTTCTCGATTTTTCGTCCTCTTTCCATAGAGATACATGTTGATATATAAAAAATGATTTTTTTTGAAAAAAAAACCCACTTCATTTTATTAGTTTTTCAATATTTAAGTTTATTTTTATAAAAAAAAAACTAAATATACTAAAAATACTAATTTTTTGTACTCTGTTAATAAACATCAGCACCGACTAAAAATAACATCGATTAGTGTAGATTTACACTGTGAATCCAAACTGTAAATGTTTCAATTTTGAACATTCACAATGTGAAAAGGTTGGATCAGCTCAGATTCACATTGTGAATTTGACTTACTATTATGTACACTGTGAATCTGAGAACGTTCACAATGTGAATCAGAACTGAAATATCGATTTTATTTTATTTTATTTTATTATTGTTTTAACATCAATATAAATCTATGTTTAAAGAATACCAAAAAGTATGAATTTTGATATATTTATTAATTTTTTTTCTATAAAGAAATAGACATAGTTTTCAACAAACAAAGAAAATGAAGTAAGTTTTTTGAAAAAAAAAATCATTTATATATAAATGAATATGGATCTCTATGGAAAGAGAACGAAAAATCACGAAGAATGGTATATTCGTTTTTTTTTTGGATAAAAAACTGGCCAAAAAAATTAAACTAAAAAAAGAAGTGAGTTTTGTTATAATCCGGTGCATATGCGTCCATTGTAAAAGTCTACAAGCCTTCCTTTTTGCCGTTGATCGCTTTAAATTTCGACGCTTTGGATTGGTTCCGTGGTTCCTTTGAATAATGGTTCTCTATTGAACTTTTTCTCTCTCTCTCTCTCTCTCTCTTTATATATATATATATATATATATATATATATATATATATATATATATATATATATATTATTTGGATGTAGAAATGATTGTGAGCAAATCATTTCAAAAACCTAATTAGGGGTATATTTGTAATCTTAGATGTTAATTAATAATATCAATTAACTAAATTAAATATTTATTCCTTGTAATTAAGGATACTTACCTATATTTTCTCTATTAACCTATGTTATCTTTCTCACCTCTTTCTTTAAAATCATCGGTCGAACATCCGCCCCATTTGTTACTACAGTCAATCGATCACCACATCTGATGAACCAAAGATCCAACATGCGATGTAGATCCTTCACGAAGAGATTAAGATGACCTCATTGATTTCAATAAACCATTTATTTGCTGGGAATAAACCATTATGCGTCATTTTTGCTTCTCAAAAATCGAAACATACCCATCTTCTTGCACTCGATTCAGGAGTGAATGCACAAGTGAATAAAGACGAGGTACAAGTGTATGCGAATCATTTCTATCAACAGTTGCGATTACTTCTTCATCCATTAAAAATCATATGGTAGGCTTCACATACCCATCCAATAATCTAAGTTTCTCATAAGGGCACATTAAAAATCAATCCATTGACATTTGATTTGCGTTTTTATCAACTTTTTTTTCACATTTTTATACTTTAGAATGTAAATTGACTTCTCTTAGCCCTAATATTGTTTAAGAGGTATTCATATTGTTGATTTGAAGTCTATATAGTATGACTTACAATCAATCTAACTTTGCATCAAAACTCAACTGGGTGACCTTTTTCATTATTCAGATTTATCAGTATTTGATTTTTTTTTTCAGGTTCCATTGAAATATGGTGCAGATGATAAAAAAAAAGACACCACACCTTGTTACTCTTGATGGAGCTATAGAAAGGCTCGCATTTTTAAGTTTTTGGGCCACATGTTATTTTTCCTTCTTTTTCTCTAAATTGTCAAATCTTACATGTTAACTTTCCAAATGTTATCAACATAGACTTCTAGTGGAGACCCTCTTGAAGTCGATGTTATATATATATATATATATATATATATATAAAGAGAGAGAGAGAGAGAGAGAGAGGTAAATTCAAATGTTTTTCACATCTATTGTATGCTAGAATGCACCAATAGGAATTTAGTATTAATTATATGTATATTAAATGTTATCCATACTTATAACTCATTTTTATGGAAACTAATTAAATTTATCATTAATGTCAACAATAATATTCTTTCAGAATAAATTCATATCTAGAAGAATGAGAGTGTATTCTATTAGAATACACTCTCGTTCTTCATATTCCATACAACTTTATTGTATTTTAAGTGATTGAGTCTTGAAACAAAGTACGAACTCATATATAAAAACCTAGATGTAAATTCATTTTGAAAGAATGTTATTGCTGGCATTAACGACCGATTTAATTAGTTTCCATAAAAAGAGAATTATAATTATGGATATCATATAATATACATATAATTATGGAAATCATTTAATATCTATAATTATTTAATTTACTAAATTTCTATTGGTGCATTCTAGCACACAATAAATGTAAAAAACAAAATAACCTAGCCATATATATATATATATATATATATATATATATATATATATATATATAAGTTGAAATTTATGTGTTATTTGAGTGATTAAGTTGTAGAAAACTTGATTTTTTTTGTTTGAGATGTGTGGTGATAATCCTTGCTTTAGTAAATCTTTAAATCTTTTGCTACTATTGTACAGGTTTGACAAGTTTAACCAACTTTTGTTTTCTAAATCCATTTCTATCTCATTTTTCGGTTCCACAACGTTACATCAGTGGATTACTACTTCATCTCTACAAAATGGGTTGTGTTCTCTCTCTCCCATGCTTCTAGTGACGCCCCTCATCTACATAGAAATGCTATTGGATTATTGTTGCATCATAAGACTCTCAAGGTTCATCAAAATTTATGTTTATTCTATTTCTTTTTTTGATTTTTGCTTGATCTGTGGGTTTTATTTTTCAATTCAGCTCTAAAATTTTAAGTTTCTTGATTTGGGTACCATCAACTCCTTTTCTTTCTCTGTATGTTCCATTTCATCAACAAGTGTTCTATTCTTTAAGAATATTCTGCAGTTAATGTATTCTTCGATTAGAATAATTTGTAGAAAGTATTATATTATGCAGAAAGTATTATATCTGACCATGTGGTATGAATTCTATTAGAATTACTAAAGCTTGTTTTATTATTTGTCATATAAAAGCATTATGACAGAATGTTATTATTACATAACCTCATTTCATGGAAGTTATTCTCATAGAATGAGTGAAAGAAACATAGTGATCAAGGACATAAAGGTTGAATGTTGGTGTGTATAATGAAGATGCACAACGGTCACCAAAGAAAGCACTATTCATCATCATTATATTTTGGAAAAATAATCTACAATAGAATGATAAGACTATATGTAATAGTATATTTTGGTAGAATAATTTACAAATTGTGTTTGTTTATATATTAGTGGGTGTTTCATTATCATAGAATTAAATATAAAGTTTTTTATTTTTAAGAATTTGACAGAAAAAATATAACTTATACCCAAAAATTTGTTCTTCGAGAAGTAAGACTCTTTTATTTGTTTATGGCTTGCATTTTTATAGAATATCATTATAAAAGAATGTCATTCGGACATAATAAAAGTGGGTATGATTAAAAATTATGTTAGAATTATTTAAACTGAATTAATTTAAAAAAAAAATCAGAATTCAAAATTAAGATAATCAAATATCCGTTAAAATCCAAAAAAATTATTTTTAAAATTTGTGTTTCCTAATTTTAAGGCAATGCAAATGTATAATATTGCCTTTTTTTTAATTAAATTGTATTATTCTATTTTTTTTTAATTTAATAATACAAAAAAATCGTATTTTAAAATAACTAAAATGATTGGTCTATATTCAACCTTACATCTACACAATAATCGGTTAGAACACAATAACCTAAGGGCATCCACATTCCATTAAACTCTATAGAGTTCAATGGATTGTCACATCACTGCATTTCACTTTTTATTCAACTTACTCTTTACCATTCACACTCAATTTAACCCAACAAAGTTTATTGGATTTCCACATGATCATTATTATATTTTTAAATATAATTATAAAATTAAAAATAGAACTTATAATAGTTAAAAAAAAATACAATTCTTAAAAATATATTAATTAAAAATTATGAAACGTAAAACATTTAATACCTAAAAATATATTAATTAAAAAACACCAAACTTAAAAACATGAAACCTAAATAATATAATATTAAAAAATATGGTTAATTTTTTTTGTGGTTTAATTAAAAATAATAATATGAAAATATGATTACATATATACTTGTGATCTTAAAGCTCTTTTAACCTTTAAATTAACAAACGAAAAATGTTAGGGTCATGTAAGTGATCTTAAAGCTCTTATATGCTAAATGAAAACAGATGTCATCCCATAAACTACCATCAAATACTCGCATAACATTTTGAAAGTCCATTGTGTTGATATAAAAAGATAAGAAATGATGATATAGTACACAAATAATCATTTACAGCTAAACTTGAGAGCATTCATCGATTTATGGGATGCAAGAAAATGTTTAAATCTTCTGATTAATGGGATGCACATAGTGTCATGGTTGAGATTTTGACCGAGATCTTGAACTTTTTTCCATCTCCGCCATCATGAGAGCCAGCCTCAAAAATGTCCATGAGAAACCATTCGAAAATTGAATTCCAACATCCGAGCTAGGAATGAAGACTTGAGTCTATCTGTGAAAGATATGCATATTCCAACAGAATTCAACGGAATTGGGATTTTGAAACGTCAATATGATTGATTGCATTCTCGTAACTCCGACGATAACAAGTTGAACAATGAACAATAACAGTTGCCTTGATGCTCATGTAACTCCTGGAAAACCAGGATGCATCAAAACTACATGGTTTTGATTCAAAATGATACAGATGGAGAAAACTTAGATGCAACAAGAAGGTACAAATTAAAGGTAACTACTTAAGTTATAAGAAAAAGATGCAACTAACTCGTGTAGACAAGTGTATATAATTCCTATTGTCGGTCGGATTTCTATGGAGCCATCAAGATGAGTCCATATTCTTGCAGGTCAGATGGAGGAAAGAACTGTTGGACACACAGCGATGACACCAAGTTCCAATAAAATTAAATGACGTCATAATTCAAAATAAATTCAGTAAATTTCATGAAATTAAGTACCAAGTTTGTGATTACTCATCGGAACGACAAACGCTGCTGACAACGTGTAGGTGGCATTGCTATCGGAATATATGGGTGTGTAATTCATGGGAAATGTTGGTCCAAATGTCCGCAAAATCATTGCAATTGATAGAAGTGAGGGTGGGAATTTGATGAAATCATCAACTTGATCAAATAAAGTTCCATAACCATATCTTTTGTGCAAGTTCGTTTTTAACTCTGGGTGGGTTTGAAGCTAGACTGAAAAAAAAAAAAAAAAAAAAAAAAAAAAAGATGAAAGACAATGACTAATCGTTCAATAAATTATGCAAATATACGAAAGTGACACTACAACTTGCAAGAATTATAGATTTTTACCATGAGAACTCAAATGCGGAAATGAAAATTGTACAAATAGAACGTTAGACTTGATAGCAAAATAACGATGTTTAGTTTATTAAATGGTTAACTGGTCCCATCAAGACATCAGGTCATCACCCATGTAGATTTTGTAATCCTTCCTATATCCATAATTAATTTCTTATGCATGTAGGCTCTTATTGCAACAAAAATATTTCCCCAATTTTGATTTTGAGATTTTCTATTTGCTGGAAAGATATCACCATTCACCCATGTAGATTTTGCAATCCTTCCTATCTAAGACCTATTTACATTCAGGATTCTTTGGTTGGACAAAAAATCCTTAACCACCCGAGCAATATCCCCTACCAAATGTTCCAAAATCTTTTCATAAACTAAAATTAGAACCCATCATAACCCAGAATTTTGTTTGACCCATACTCCCAAACTGACTTTTTTATTTTTTCCATCGTCAATGATTTCGTATTTTTTTTAAATCCACGTACGTTTTATAACAGAATCTTGCGACTCTTAAGGATTCTTCAGTTATAAAACATTATTTTAGACATTATAGGAACACAAATTAATTTAGACAAAATTATATAACTAAATGGTCCTTGTGGTTCACCAAAGTTAATAGACTCCGACTCAGTGCATATTAATTTTTTGTAGACATAGTTTTTATGGTTTCCAAATTTACATAAATAATGTTTTTTGCTCACACCGTCACACTTTTTGTTTGCTAGGCCCTATCATGTGCCCCTAATTAGAGGTTAATTTGGTATTTTCAGGTTTATCATGGTTTGTGATGCTTAGTAAAACAGGGACTACTTGTGTAATTTTGTCTATTTCTATGAGTTTTGATTGAATATGTTTATAACTGAACTTTTATCATTATTGAATAAAAAAATATTTTATATGAATTAAATAATAAAATTATTTTAAATTAAATGATTTAGTGGTGAAAAAGTGAAAACAATAAAAAACAACATATATTATCAAAATTTTGTAAAAACACATCACTCCACAAAATCATTGTATTATATATTTATAAAAAATGTTATCAATAAACATATCCAAACATTAGATGAATAAAGTAACCAAATTAAATAATACATTGATGTGGAATACAATGTCAGATTACTTATTAAGCTTTAAAATTAATAATAAATATTCTCCTTGTTTTTCAAAAATTGTGCATGTTTTAAGTTCTAATTCAAACCATCTAAATTCCATAGTCAATACATAGCTGCTAGAATCTCCTCAATTTCCTCACATGCACCACTAAATCCGTGAAAGATCATCCTCTGATCCCTGATTTATGATTCATAGAGGTCTAGAGGATCACCAGATATACAACAATTTCCTTATATTCTCACCTAAACGCCAACATGGCAATCAAGTATGTTTCTTCCTATATCCAACAATTCCATTCCCTTCTCACTATTGGAATTAATAGGATCCAAAAAAACCAGTATAAACTTTGAATTTATGCTTTTGAGTTGGAATTTATGGCTCCAAAATCATAATCGTAATCCCATTTCCTGAAAGATATGAGATATTTGCTTGAAATATAAAGTTGATGGGAATCATTTATCAATCTAATACAACGATTCAACAAAAGAGTTTTAGAAACGATCCATTTAAATATTTTAGAGTAAATTACACGAACGGTCCCTATGGTTTTGGGTAATTTGCGTGTTTGGTCCCTAACTTATTTTTATAACTCGGAAAGTCGTTACTGTTTGTTTTTGTTATTAGACAATATAGTGTAAATACCTACATGGTTGGGTTTCACTTTCTCATCCTTAACATCTTGCAGGTACTTTGAGCAGTTTCGCTTCCAGTGCGACTTTTCATGCCAATAGAAACATTCAGCCTCTTTAGGGTTGGCAGAAGGAGTGACATAACATCTTTTGGTTCCACTTGAAGATGATACATCAAGGGACTTTCCCTTGGTACCCTTCGAAGGGCTCTTCCTCTTTTTCCCTTTACCTTGCCCGATTGCCAAGACAGGGGCCGCGATAGTAGTAGGAGTGGTAACAATCGATTTACCTTTAAGATCGGTTTTGGCAGTCTTCAAAAGTCCTTGAAGTTTGCTGATTGTAACTTCCTCCTTGTTCATGTGATATGTCATTCGGAATTGATCATAACAAGAAGGTAAGGGGTGCAATATAATGTTAATTGCCAACTCCTTAGGGAAGTTCACATTCAATTTCAACAAACGGTCCACATACCTTTCCATTTTCTATAAGTGGCCCGTGATGGGTTCACCATCCTTCATCCGGGTTGTTATCGTGGAGGAGATGATGTCATACCTCTCTTAACGAGCACTTTGATGGTAGTGGTCCATCAAGTCCTGGTGCATCTCAAAAGGGTAATAGTCCTCATAGGACTTTTGCAGCTCAGTTGTCATCGTGACCAACATGATACATGCCACTTTGGTGGCATCTCTCTCATGAGTCCGAAATTCAGCGATCTCCTCAAGAGTAGCAGACGACTCATCAAGTCCCTTAAGCTCCTTGTCGAGGACATATTCCTTGTCCTCGTAACGAGAGACCATCTTGATGTTCCGGATCCAATCCATAAAGTTGGAACCATCGAAGATGACCCTCCTACAAAGGTTCATGAGAGAGAAGGAGTCGGTAGGGTTTGAGCCAGAAGTAGCATTGTTGGCAGACATATAAAAAGAAAGAATGACAAGTTTAGATTAGATATACAGATAGTCCTTAATAAGACACCCAAATGTAATATTAAGGATAGGACCCAACACAATATTTTATAACTTAGAAGAGGAATGCTGTAATCCAAACTATAAAATATTTTAAGGTAGGTGAATGATGATTCACCAATTTCCACCATGAAAAACGAAATAAATTATTAGGTTTTAATTGGTTTTGAAACTAATAGATTCTTTTGAGATTCCCTGAACTTTTCAATTTCATGTTTCAATCTCGAATGTGCCCTTCAAGTTTTGTGACTGGGATGCCGAGGATCACAGAACAAGGTGTGAATTAACCATGAAAATTACTTGGTACTCTTAATGTTTATCACCTAACCGATGTGTCGGTTAACCACACGTGCTCCATCGATCTATGATAAACCTTAAGCCACCGTTTTCCTACCTTGTTAAGTCTAGGTTAGTGTGTCGGTTAACCATACACGCTCCACTAATGACTTAAGCAAAGTACAAAGTGTAATTTCATGGGTTAGTACCATATTCACATTTTCCTAAAATAACTAAGATTGAGAATTTAAAAAACATTTAGTTACATTATAACCATCATAATTTTAATGAGGATTAAAGTCATTGTCCTACCCGTTCGGCTAACGACCCTCCACCAGTCAAGGAAGCGGTGGGTGAGAGTGGACACCCATTAAGCTGTCATTTTATAGGCAGCAACCTTATACCCCTCTTATAGACCGACTTCGTGAATGAGGCCTACTAACGGTAAAACGACTTGTTCTTATACATATATATATATATATATATATATATATATATATATATATATATATATATATATTAACTTATAATACTATAAAATATAAGGGTTGAATTTTAACTTTTAAAATTCTAGGGGTTGGAACTAAAGTTTTTAAGGTGACTTTACATGTTCCAAAACTTGAGGGAAAGTTTTGTAACTTTCAAAACTTTTCAACTTCATAACTTATGAGTTATTGATTTATTAAAATGAGAGACTCTTCATTTTATGTAACATATGTGTTCATTAATGGACTTTAAAAGAAAGACTTTTGGTAATCCATAACATGAGGACAAGTTATGGATTCCATTAAAACACATCAAGATCAAGAATTAAACTAACAAAATAATTCCTATGATCTAACAAACTCATAAGTTCATGAACATTCATATTAACAATTTCAAGAATCATAAACAATACATAAAAAACTTGAAATTTTGATAATAGCCATTGTAAATGGATTAGCCTAACCATTACACCATCTAAAACAAGTTTTATAAGACCAAAACAATTTAGAGTAATGTTTCTAGTCCATTTCCAGCAGCAAAACGCGAAAATATGCATTTAGGGCCTCCTACTCGTCGAGTGCAACAACCTACTCGACGAGTAGGATGAAATAACACATGGACTCGTCGAGTCCCCCCATGGGCTCCGCGAGTTTACTTAGCAGAATGCAGAAATCTTGAGTTTTTTCAACAATTTGTATCAAGTATCAAGAAAACAAGCCTAGGCTCTGATACCACTAAAGGGTTTTAAGGTGTAAATGCAACCCTAGAAACCTTGGATCTATGTTTTACTAAGATATATGCAAATTTGATTTTCCAAGGTTCTTAACCTAACTAGCATGGCATGGGGAACTTTGAAACATAAAAGCTAGTAGAAGAACATATCTTTCTTGTTGCTTGGATTCCTTGAGAACCTTGTGAGCCTAGCACCTCAAATGTGATGCCTCAAATGTTTCACACAACACCACAACTCTTGGAATAACTTTGAGATAAGTACACTATCACTCAAAATCAGCTAGCCCTCTAGTTCTACACATAGTACCGATTTTGGTAGCCAATGGGGTCCTTTTATAGTTTTGTCACAAGTAGGGTTACAACATGTAAACCCTAATTGACATGGCTTTTCATATTCCATGATCCATGGGTTTAAAACCTCCATGGACTATCCATGGAGCACCTTATGGGTTTTAGTCCAATTCAATAAACCATGGATCATTAGCCCACTTTAAAAGAATGAATGATTTACACAATCAACCCTATATATTTAATTAGTCTCCTTTTGATCACCAAATTAATTCTAAATTAATTCTTGATCAATACTAATTAAATAATATTATTAATATATTAGAACTTATAATATATTAATAAACCTTAAGTGTCCTTTCTCTCATTTAGTCTATCCAAGTGTTGCAATGCCATGCAACCCAAATGGACCATGCCAACCGGGTCAAGTACATCCCAGAAATAGTTATGAACTTAGACACCTAATCTAACATTGTCACACCCCAAAACCAGAACGGCGGAAACGTTCTGGGGTGGATAACGTCATGTCAAGTATCACAACACATGCATTATAGTAATCAAAGTACAACAACCATTGCATTAATAGTAATAGTTTTACATGGTTTACATTACAATACATCAAAGTAATACAAGTAATTATATAGGTGTAGCTTGGTACTAAATTGTCTTCGTCAGAAGCTCCGGGGATGTACCTGTCTAATGCTGACCTGAGAATACAAGTTATTTGAAAAACGAGTATCAACATTTTTACAAATGCTGGTGAGTTCATAAGTATTTAGTGTCATTTCATTCAAATAACTTTAATGAATGTGGTAGTTTTAGAGTATCCATTAAGTTAGAGTCCTTTCCAGAAAATCCTATATTTTCTTTAATAAAAGCAGTCTTCTACCAAGACTGGACAAAGTTATGTGGTAAAAAGTAGTTTTCCCTTAATCGCTATCATTATCAAAATACAGAATTTGATTATTAAAGAAAGCATGAGAAATCAGGGAATAACATATGCCTCAGCAGTGAAGACTGCTGACTAAGGCAAAAGGAATCTTAGACTCCAGGAGAGTATCGAACAAACTACACGCCTGGCTCAGTCTAAAAAAGGGAGACACAAACCCCAGACGGTACCATATGAAAGGTACAACTGGCAAGGTCTAAACAGAGAATACAGACCCCAGACAATATCAAATGAAAGATACAGCTAGTAAGGTCTAAAACAAAGAATACAGACCCCAGACAGTATCAAATGAAAGATACAGCTAGTAAGGTCTAAAACAAAGAATACAGACCCCAGACAGTATCAAATGAAAGATATAGCTAGCAAGGTCTAAAAACAGTGTGACTTTGAGAGTGGGTTTCCAGCATACAGTGTAGAATACAGTGTAAAATACCGTTACCTTAAGGCCATGAATTATAAGGTAACCTGGGATACTCGTAACCATACTAACCGACACTAGAGTACCTGATGTCCTATAGGCGTCAATATAAAATATCACATTTGTCACCCCTTGGCTTGGTAGGCCGTGGACTGTAGCTAGCAATCAGGGTGCGGGGGTGTCAATCCCGTATAGATCTATACACACAATGTCCGCTCTCCCTACAGGAGACTCTGGTTACCAACTAGACAACGGAGAAGGTCGTGTCACGAAGATGCATCCCAAATAGTGGGTAGTGGGTTTCTAATACAAGTGCTAAACGAATGGTAGAGACTCATAACTGAATTGACTAATGTAAACCTATATGTCTATGCTTGTGTACATAATATATAACTAATGATCAAATGACCTTCGGACGGACATCCGATCCCACCAGACCACATCTCAACAAAGAAAAGGAAATAGGGCGAACAAGCCTTCCTGATTCCTTCAACCATTATTTATATGCATCTATACAAGCATAGGCATACATCCAACTATGTTTGAGTGTGTAACAAGTGGAAACGTATCGTGAAGTATAACCAAATCGTGATGTATAACCGAATCGTGATGTATAAATGTACAGTGTGAAATAACCGAATTGTGAAGTATAAAACGTACAGTGTGGAATAACCGAATCGTGAAGCAAAAGTGTCATCAAGTATCAGTGTACCCCGAAGTGGAATCGTTAATAGGTATAAGTGAAACGGAAACGTAATCAAGTATAAGTGAAGAATAAGCATATCACTAGGTAAAAGCATATCACATAGGAGTTTAAACTAAGTAGAAGCAAGGCAGCGGTATCTAACAAGTAAGAGTATACAACATGAAAGAAAACCTTGATGAAAAACCTTGGAAAAACCTTTATACTTAAGTAAATCGCAACTTGGTATTCTTTGGTAAAATAAGTTTGAAAACCTTTAGAAATTCTTTGGAAACCTTTCATAAACCAGCTTGAAATGAAACTTTGAATAAACAGAATAAGTAAGAGTTTTGAACAAGTGAAAACATTTTAGAAAACCATTTATAGTATCCTACTCGGTAAAACAGTTTATAGTTTGGTAAATCCTTGTGCATGCGGGTTATCAATCACATGTGATTGATATGATAACTGGCATGTTTAACTTGTATTCCCCCCTATAAAACATGTAAAAGCATTTAAAAGGTTCATTCAGGGGTATGAACTCACCTGGTGTAAGTGGATCCAACGAAGGTGCCGGTTGGGTGCTCGGTGTCAAGTAAAGACTTGGACACACTTAGTGACATATTTAACATATGATAAAATATGTTCACATACAATTAGTACATTTAATACTAATTAGACAAGTATACGCTTCCTAAGTGCGAAAACACTTTTAATTAAGCGTTTGGGGTGCCCCGGGTAACATTTAAGGGTGTGAATGGCTTAGGAATGGAGTTTACTCTCCAAGAGTAAACTCTATACATAGTGTTTACGGCCCTGGGACAACTTCCCATGAGTTTACGGCCGTAAACTCATGGTGAGGGTGTTCTAGGATGTTTAAAGGCTTTATATTGATAGTGGAATTTTGCTAGGTCCAAATCTAGAAGGTATGAATGGGTTTAAGTCATTTAAAAGGACCAAATGGGAGTTTACGGCCCATGAACCACCCCTATGGGAGTTCACGTCCGTGAACTCCTATACCCTTGGTTTTATTGAAGTTTAAGCCCTTGTTTCAACCCTAGCATTTTCTAGTGAAGGTATAAGGCCAATTAGGGGGTTTAAACCCTCATTTGGTGAGGTTTGGGGGAGTTTACGGTCTAAGCTTATGCTTGGTCCGTAAAATCTAAATTACCCCTCAATTATGATGTTCTACTTGTCCCAAACTCGATATGGAATTTCCCTAAGTCATATCTCAAGTCTAAATATGCATTGGAAGGTTTTTGGGGCATTTTTGCAAGGATAAGAGGTGTTTATGGCCTAATCATGTGCTTGGGCCGTAAACTCTCTTTTATGCCCTAAAACTTTGTGTTTTGATGTTTAACCACTCCTAGATAAATTCCCTAACTAGTATCCAAGATCAAATAAGGAAGAATCGGGACTTTTGGCCACTTTTGGGGTGTTTACGGCCTAAGGAGGCTCTAAGGCCGTAAACTCCTTTTCCTTGTCCTTTTCATGAGATTTTTGAGCTATAATAACAATAATGCATGTTTAGAACAAGTTATGGTTGAAGGTCTTACGTTTAGGAGCCGGAAATCGCGATTTTGGAGTCGAAAACGAGTCTAGAGAGAGAAAGTAGTGAGAGAGAGGAGTTGGAGTGGTAAAAGGTTTCTAAGGGGTGTTACACTCCCTTTATATAGGTCTCGGGTGTTGCACCCGGTATACGACTACCCGATGCTAAAGCTTAACGGGGCTTTTGGTCGCACTCGATTTAGTGGTCGTAATAATAAAAACTAACTTTTTCCAATTAAATGGAAATGTATATTACGTGTTTTTATTTATCTTATCACAACGTTAACGACATAAAATATAAATAAATAAAACGTTTATTTATTTGGTGACCCCTAATTAACGGAACTTTTATAAAATGGAATATTCCGTTAACGGTAACGGGGTAATGTAACGGAATAAACTTTGGGTTGTCACAAACATGTATGGGATCCAACAAACCCTCATCTCTTTCACAAGTACCAGTGAAAGGTGACTTGGTCATCTTTCTAAGCAAACAAGATTCTCACATCATCCGAATTTAAGTCAAATGACTCCAACACTCCATCCTTTTGGAGTTGGGCTATGTGCTTCTTGTTGACATGTCCAAGATGACAATGCCACAATCATGTCTTGTCCAAACCATTGGACAAATCAATATGCAATACATTATTTCCTATGTTGTCTACAACCATCACAGTTTCATATATACCATTACAAGGCAATGGTTCAAAATAAAATTTACCATTACAAAAAGCATTAATAGAGCCAATTTGATTGTTAAATGAAAATCTAAAATCTTGTTTATACAAACCATGAAAAGAAATAATGTTTCTCGCCATATCTGACGAGTAGCAACAATTATTAAACTCTAAACCTAACCCATTACTAAGCAATAAAGAATAAACTCCAATCTTGGTGACATGTGATGATTTCCTATTCCCCATGATCAAGTTCATCTTCCCGTGCTCCACATCCCTACTTATTCTTAGACCTTGCAAATCAGAACAAATGTGAAAACCACATCCTGCATTAAGGACCCAAGAACTAGCATGTGATGAGTTTTTAGATTGAATAGGATAAATAATTGCGAAGGTGGGATTTATCTTTCCATCCTTAATGTCCTACAAGTATTTAGGGCAGCTTCGTTTCCAATGCCCATTTTTTTATGACAATGGAAGCACTCTGCTTCCTTTGGATTGGATGAGGGAGCATCAGAACTACCTTTAGACCCACTAGAAGAGGATCCATCATGAGACTTTCCCTTGTGATTCTTTGAGGAAGCTTTCCTCTTCTTTCCCTTCCCATGTCCAATTGCCAGGACTAGAGCAGTAGTAGGAGTGGATACAACATACTTGCATTTTAAACTACTTTCAACAGTTCTCAGTAGGCCTTGAAGCTTTCTCAGAGTGACTTCCTCCTTGTTCAAATGATAAGTCATTCTGAACTGATCATAACAAGGAGGCATGGAGTGTAGGATAATGGCAATAGCAAACTCTTCGTTGAAATTGACATTCAACTTTAGCAAGCAGTCTACATATCTTTGCATCTTTTGCAAGTGGGCCGTGATGGAATCTCCATCCTTCATTTTTTTTGTTATCATGGAGGAAATGATTTCATACCTTTCTTGTCGAGCACTCTAATGGTACCTTTGCATCAAGTCTTGGTGCATCTCGAAAGGCCAGAAGTCCTCGTAGGACTTCTGAAGCTCAGAAGTCATAGTAGCTAGCATGATGCACGACACCTTTTTCGCGTCCATCTCATGAGCCCTATACCCAACCAATTGCTCAGGAGTAACAATTTCTTCATCAATCTCCTTTAGCTATTTGTCGAGGACATATTCCTTTTCCTCGTATCGAATGGCCATGCGAATGTTACAAATCCAGTCATTGAAATTCGACCCATCGAAAATGACCCTCCCACATAAGTTCATGAGGGAGAAAGAGCCAGAAGCATTTGAGTTTGAAGCAGACATCTGAAAAAGAAGGACAAGGTTCATTAGATAGAAATTCCTTAATATAACACCCAAATGAAATATTAAGGCTAGGACCCAAACACAATATTTCACAATACGGAAGAGGGATGCCATAATCCAATTGCAAAATATTTGAAGGTATGTAAATGACGATTTACCAATTTCACCATCCATAGCAAAATTTTTAAAGAATTAAGTTTCATGAAATTCCTAGTTCTTTGAGATTCATTGAACTTTTCAATGGCATGTTTAAATCTCGATTACGCCCTTCAAGTTTATCACCTAATCAATATGTCGGTGAACCACATATGCTCCATTGATCTATGACAAACATCGAGCCACCCTTGTTAGTCCAAATTAGTGTGCCGGTTAACCACACACGCTCCATTAACGACTTGGCAAGGTGCAAAGTGCAATTTCATGGAATATCACCATTTTCACATTTTTCCTAAAATAACTAAGATTGGGAATTTATGAAAAACATTTATTTACTTTTATAATTATCATTACATTTTTAATGAGAATTAATGTCCTATCCTAACTGTTCAGCTAACGACCCTCCACTAGTCAATGCAGCGGTGGGTGAGATTGGACACCCATTCAATCGTCATTTTATAGGTAATTTCCTTATACCCCCGTTATAGACCAGCTTCGTGAATGAGGCCTACTAACGGTAAGACTGATTGTCTTATATATATATATATATATATATATATATATATATATATATATATAAGTATTAAGTTATTAATATTATAATAGTATAAGGGTTGAATTTTAAACTTTTAAAACTCTAGGGTTTAGAATTTAAATATTTCAAAATTAAAACTTTTTAATCAATTTTTTTAATTCCAAAACTTGAGGGCAAATTTTGAAACTTTTCAAAACTCTCTTGAATCAATTTGAAAACAATTAAATTAATAATATAATTAACTATATCATAAAATTGACCTAATCTAATTTCATATAACACGATGATTCAAATCAAATTCTACAAATAATTATTATTTTCACAAAATCAAGTAATTATTTTAAAATTTGACAATCATCATTCAACTGGATGAGGATAATCATTACCTTATCAGAAAAATCGAATTTTATCAATCAAAACAGTTTGTGGTAATGATCCTAATCCAAATCTGGCCAAAAACTCAAAAAAAAAAAAAAAAAAAACTACAAACAGATGATCCAACTCATCGAGTCAGGCAATGGACTCGTCGAGTTGGCCTAACTCGTGGAGTTCCTTCCTAGGACTCGCCGAGTCAGCAAGTAGAGGCCAAAAATGAAAATTTTCCAAGTTTGAAAACAATACAATTGGATCAATATAACACAAAACACCCTAGGCTCTGATACCACTGATGGGTTTTGAGCACAGTCACAATCCTATGGTGCACATACAACCCTAATGCTTTGAATCTATGTTTTCTCAAGTTATACATGCAATTTTCATTTTTCCAAAGCATGAGCCCTAACGAGCATACAATTTAGAGATTTGCAACATAAAACAAGTTAGATGAATACCTCTTTGTTGTAGCTTGTAGAACTTGGTCTTCGAAGAGCTTAGTACCTCAAGTGTGATATCTCAAATGAGTCACAAACACCAAAAGCAAAAGGAGGCTTATGAGAGAGAGAGAGAGGTTATGAAGCACCTAAAATCGACTAGGGTTTCTTCTTGGAAGAGATAGACCGATTTTGGGAAGGCTAGGGGTTCAATTTATAGTGTGGAATCCTTAGGGTTTCTTACATAAAACCCTAATTTACTTAAACCTTTAAGTATTCAAATGATACATATGATAGACCCTTTGGACTAACTCTTCATGGACTCTCACATAGATTTAGCTTATCCCTAATCAACATGGATCATTAGCCCAAACTATAAGTATTATTGATTTACCTAATCAGTCCCTGTAAATTTAACTAGTATCTTTTGATCACTAAATTAATTCCAAATTAAATCTTGATGAATACTGATTAAATAATATGCTTTCTCAATTAATATAGTATTCATATAATATATTAATAAATCACAAATAACATCTTTCTCAATTATCCATTCTATCAAATTGCTCTGGTGAAGGCAACCCAAAAGGACCATGTTACTATCGGGTCAAGTACATACCAATTATATTTATGGGCTTAGACACCTAATCCAATATAAGAATGAAAAACAATTTCACATAGACCTACTTTATCAGAACCCCCCAGTCACCCTATCAGCACCAGAATTAAGGACATAAGTCCATACGTCGAAGAAGTGTTGAACTACAGTTCTAGATGATAAGTAATTTTAATGTATCTCGCAGGCTCCCTTGTTTATCTCACTGCTCAATCTATCCAAGTGTCGTATGGTCAGTCCAAATGTAACTATCTAAGTCCATATGAGTTGACACTGTCAAGTCCTTTCATTTGTCAACAGTGTCTAGTCCCTTCATTTTGAATCCTTCGTGCCTACCAGCACATTGAACATATAGTCTAAACAATATAGCTTCAGCATTACACGTATTTCAGATTGCCCTTTAACGCTAAAATTCATATCACTTCCCAAAAGTTTATCAAAAGAAAAATGGCAGAAAATAAGAAATACTAAATAAAATTGAAAAGAAATTTCAGTCTTCATCGGTGTTGTTCGTTTGTCACTTGCATAGATGTAGGTGCGAGATTTTGGTAGCTTTTGCTGCCCTCCAGGTGCACCAGAAACATATAATCAAAAACGATGGGAAGACTAAGTTTGAAAAGCCATGTGGCAACGTATAGAGATAAGAGGAAGGCATGTGGTTCTCTGATCGGAAGAAGGTGATGGCGAGTTGGTACTTTAGCTGAAGCCGATGATCAGTAACCCACTAATCCGAAGAAGCCTAATGTAAGTCAATAGTATGTATAATAGAATAATTGTTTTTTTTTCTTCTAATGGAATAATAATAATATTTTCGACTTTTTATTGGTTTTCCAACATTTAATCTTAACACATTTGTGATGCATTTTTGTGAATAACCTTTTCAAAACCTTTTATTTTTTTTATTTTTTATTTTTTAGGAACTCAATGGAATTTGGTTATGATTATGGACGGAGGAAGTATCATCTTCCAGAATGGCAAATCCATCAAATCAACAAAAGAGCTTCTTCATAATAATTCACACTAGCAAGCATCCGAAAACTTGCATCGTCAATCTACAGACGAAATCAAAAAAGTATGTACCCTAATTCATTATCCATAATCTCAATACGTCAATCAAATACAAAAAACGCGTTGATCTTCCTAAATTGAGTTTCGTTTCATGTCTTAAGTTTCCTAAATCTGCAATACAATGTCGATGATTGTTGAATTATCGTTCAGTTTTTAGGGTTTCCGGACGCATTTGATCCATGTAGTTTTGAGGAAACTCGTAATACCTATCTAAGTTGTAGATTTTGATATGGCCTGGTTGCGCGGGAAGGTCGCGTTAGGGAGCTTCCCAGATTTAGCTGGAGCCGTTAACAAGATAAGCGAGAGCGTCAAGAACATCGAGAAGAATTTTGACAATGCTCTTGGTTTAGAAGACCAGCCTGGTGGTTCTACATCCGCCATTGATGGTACGTACTTGATGACCTCTCCTCAATTTGGAATTAGTTTATCAATTTAAATTATCGTCGTAATTCTCCATACAGAAGAACACATTGAATCTAACAGTTGTAACATTCGTTAATAGATGTTCTGGGAGAAATTTTATGCTTACAATCAATAATTTTACATGTTGAATCTTCAGAAAAAGATGAATCTTCAACCCATCCATCTTCTTCCAAACAAAAGGAAGGCATTGATGTTAAAGACTCAACTAACATTACCGAGGAACATATCTCTCCTGTTAGTGAAGAAATTTCACAGCTTGAAGAGCATCAACATCACCCTGTGGAAACGAACATAGCAATTCCTGAAGAAGTAGATAACAGTGGTGAAAAAGCCATAGATACAAACACAGTTATTTGTAAGCAAGCAGATGGTATTCTTGGGCTTCCTGAGGAAGAAGAAAACATTGCTAAAAAACATATAGAAATTGACACTGCAGCATCTTCCATTGCTGACAATCACCTTGAAGCAGAAGCTAACTCACAAGCAAAATCAATTACCAATGATGCTGAGGATCAATCAGATTCTTTGGAGCATGTTCAAGATAGTGAAAGCTCAGAAATTGGTTCAACAAAAAATCTTGGATCAATAGATCAGTTAACAGATTCTGTAGACGAAGTTCAAACCATTTCACCTGATTTGCAGAAGAGTGACCACGAACTAAACGTACAAAACACAGTGACTACTCAAGAAGATGATTTAGTTGAGGGGGTGGATGCAACATATGATGGCCAATCTGCAATAGAGTCAGAGCCACATGAAATGATTAAAACTGTCCAAAAAGGTCAACCACATTTATTACCAAAAAATGCTTCTGAGAAGGTTCCAGAAGTAGTTCCTAAGGATAACAATGAAAATGCTAAAGTTAATACAGTGAATCAGCTTGTTGGTGATGATGAGAGAGATGAAAAAGAACATCACACAATTTCGGGAAGCAGATTGTCTGACAATGAAGATTCCATGGTTGAAGTGGAGACATTGAAAAGTGAGATGAAGAAGATGGAGGATGCACTTCTGGGAGCTGCTAGACAAGCTCAGGTATATAAATGGTTGTCCACACGTGATTTATATTGGAAATTGATTTATGTTGATTTATTATTTTCAAACTTTTTATGTTGTCATCTATATTTTACATATTCTTAATTGGCTAAACTATGTGTAGGGTACTCTACTCTATTTCAAATTCTTAATAACTGTTCATATGTTTAATTGTACCCAATCATTATAGTTACCTGTTACAGGCAAAAGCTGATGAAATTTCGAAGCTGATGAATGAAAATGAGCAGCTGAAATTTATAATCGAGGATCAGAAGGTATGTACATGTTTATGCATGTCATCAGAAACACGGCGTTTCCAATAATTGATTATGTTATTATCTTAAAAGGGGCACTAAAAGAGACTTAAACAATGTGGGAAGATTGTGAAAAGCATGTGCCTAGAATAAACAAACTGTAATGTCCTACCTTGATGCATCTGCTGCCTGAAATTTAATTAGTCTCACTTCTCTTTTGTAATTTGTCTCTCTTTTCTTATATTCTGACTCTCACATTGGTATACAGAAAAAGTCAAATGAGGCTGGAATGGAGTCTCTACGAGAAGAGTGTCATCAAAGGGTCTCGACTCTTGAACGAAAGGTAACCTCTTTGCATTTTTCTAAATCTTGTTTAATCTTAAGACTTCCATTATCAGAAATACCGTATGAAAGTATTGGTAGAAAATCAGACCATGTATTATTTATTACTAAAAACGATTACATAGGAACTCTATATAAAGAGTTTAATATTTACATTTGAATACCCTATACTTATTATAAATGTAACTAAATAGTCTAACAATCCCCCGCAAGCCGAGGGCGGGGAACGACCTGCAACTTGGATTGTAAAAACTGAAATCTCTGAGTACATAAAGGCTTTGTAAAGACATCTGCGATCTGATCATTTGTAGATATGAACTTGACATGTAGTTGACCTCTTGCTACCTGTTCACGAACAAAGTGGAAATCTACTTCGACATGTGTAGTATGAGCATGGAACACAGGATTGGCTGATAGATATGTGGCTCCTATATTGTCATACCAAAGAGTAGGGGGAGATGGAATCGATATGCCAAGTTCACGTAAGAGGGATTTTAACCAAATTAGTTCCGCAACGGTATCAGCAAAGGCTTTGTACTCAGATTCAGTTGAAGACCTTGAATTTGTCTTTTGTTTACGAGCAGTCCAGGAGACAAGATTAGATCCCAAATAGATGACAAATCACCTGTGGATCATTTGTCTACAGGACAACCAGCCAAACCAGAGAGTTAGAGTAAGCCTGAACCATTGAGGATGCAGAATCTTGCCAAAGAGCATCTGTGAAGGCCTGTAGTTGTTTACCGGATTGATGACGAATCTAGAGACCGAGATTGATTGTGCCTTTTAAGTAACGCAAAATATGTTTAACAGTAGACCAATGGTTTTCTGTTGGTGCATGCATGAACTGACAAACTCGATTCACAACAAAAGCAATATTCGGGCGTGATAAAGAAGCATACTGCAAAGCGCAAATAGTTTGGCGATACATTGTTGGATCCGAAAGAGGTGGGCTATCATCAATATGTAAGAACTGATAGGGACTCATCGGAGAGCATGTTGGTTTGCAATCAGAGAGGCCAGACCGTTGAAGCATCTCGAGGACATATTTTTGTTGAGATAGCACAATATTCTTCTTGTCAGGAACAACCTCAATAACCAAAAAATAGTGAAGTGGACCCAGATCTTTAATGGAAAATGTGGAGCTGAGACGATGTATAATGTGATCAATGGTTGTCGGGTTGTCACCGGCAATAATAATATCGTCCACCCAAAAAAGAACATAAACGATAGGTCCATCAGAGTTGAGAATGAAAAGCGAAGGATCGGTTTTGGATCCTGAAAAACCAAGTTGAGTTAGGGTCGTGGACAACCGGTTAAACCACGCTCATGGAGCTTGCTTGAGCCTATAGAGAGATTTGTGAAGAAGACAAATATGATTCGGTTTGGTTGAGTCAATGAAGCCAGGAGGTTGTCTCATGTAGACAGTTTCTAGTAAGTAACCATGTAAAAACGTGTTTTTCACATCCAATTGTCGCAGAACCCAACTATTAGTCACAACAAGAGACAAAATTCTAGTAAGTCACCATGTAAAAACGTGTTTTTCAACACCCGGTTCTTAATTAAGTCCTTTGGCGACTAGGCGTGCTTTATGATGAGTAACATTGCCCAGTAGATCCTTTAACCTGTACTGCTGTACACCCACTTACAATCAATAAGATTACCATTTTTAACATAAGGAACTAAAGACCATGTGACATTCTTTTGAAGCGCTTGAAACTCCTCAGCCATGGCAAGATGCCACTCTGGAGATTTATTGACAACGGTAAATGAATTGTGTTCGTTTTGAGAGGAAGGGGCACGAGTTGAAATGTAAGCAAAAGGATCAAAGGGGGAGGTGCGAGTGGGATTTTGACGAAGATTAGGAGGTCGAGATCGAGGAGGAGGAGGTGAGGGCGGAGGAGATGAGTAAGAAGAAGATGCATGTGAGGTAGTGTTGGTAGAGGTGGAGTGCTTTGTGAAAATGGGATCAGTGACCTCGGTTGGGGTAACGTAGGAAAGATAGATGTATAAGGGTTTTGAGAAGGGTTAGTTGGTTGTGGCGGTGAAGCATGAAAAGGAAAGACATGTTCATTGAATCGGACATGTCGGGCTATGTATATTCTTTCGGTTGTAGGATCAAAGCAGCGATAACCATGGTGGATAGGGCTATAGCCAAGAAAAACCCAAGGTGTGGAGCGAAAATCAATCTTATGATGGTTATAAGGTCGAAGATAAGGAAAACAATGGCAACCGAAAACACGAAGAAAGGAATAGTCTGGTTTGCAATTATAGACAAGTTGAAAGACAGATTTGTTTGATGAGATTCTAGAAGGAAGACGATTTATGAGATAAATGGCAGCTTCGAAAGCAAAGTGCTAAAAACGTTAAGGAAGATAAGATAGGGCAAGAAGAGCAAGCCCATTTTCCACAACATGACGATGACGACGCTCAAAAATTCTATTTTGTTCACCGGTGTGGGGACAAGAGCATCGGTGAATAATGCCAAGGTTTGTGAAGAAAGAAGTGAGAGGGTGAAATTCCCCTCCCTAATCGGTTTGTACACTTTTGAGTTTGGTATTGAATTGTCGTTCAACCATGATAGTGAAATTTGTAAAAGCAGAGTAAGCATCGGACTTATATGCACGTGGGTAAAAGCACATGTGTTGAGTGTAATGATCAACACATAAAAGAAAAAATCGATGACCATCAAAAGAAACTGTGGGGGAAGGACCTTAAATATCACAATATACTAAATCCAAGATTTTATTACTATGAAAAGTAGAGTTATGCAATTAAAGTTTAGAAGACTTGCTCAACTGACAAGAAGTACATAAAGTAGAACAAAGTATTGTAGAAATTAGTAAAGAGTAACTAGAAATAATAGAATTAAAAACATGTTCGTGTGGATGGCCGAGACGTTGATGCCAGATGACAGAGGAAGCTTTGGTGGCTGTGAAGGCAAGCTTGAGAAGAGACTTGAGTTGAGGAAGACGAAGTGAGTAGAGCCCATTATCACTTGCACCCGAAAGGAGGATATTGTGTGTAGACTCGTTCTTCACAACAAAGAAAGAAGTGTGAAATTCAAAATAAGCGTCATTGGCACGACAAAACTGTTCAACAGATAAAAGGTTATTTTGAAGTTGAAGAACATTGAGAATATTTGTAAGATTTACATTTTTGTTAGGAGAAGAATTTTGAAGAACCAATGTGAAGGATAGGAAGAGGGTTACGGTCACCAACACAGAGTGAATCATTACCACGATAAGCTTCGGAGTTGTCAAGATTTGATAAGTCAGGAGTAGCATGTCTATTTGCACTGGTATCAGGAACCATGTTGATGCTGATGTGGAACCAGACTCTGAATAAGTGGCAACATTAGCTTGAGTGTTGGATTTGTTAGGCTGATTTGGACACTAAGATGGTAGATTTCCTATACCACAACGGTTATAGTGATCGTACACTGTGTTTTGAGTTGAAGCCCATTGAAACTGTTGTGTTTTAAGGTTGTTGTCACGGCCTCCGTTGTTCTGGTTACCTCGTGAATGTGACGAAAGTTACCTCGACAGTTTTGGTTACCTTGGTTATTGAATGGCCGAGAGGCATAGTAAGCTTGTGGTTGTGTGTTTTGTGAGCCATCAGGGTTTAGTTCATACCCTGGTTGAGAGGCTAACAACTGCAAATTGTTAAGTTGGGACTGAATAGCAGCAAGATCAGGTGAGGAGTTAGTGGGAGTACCTCCGGTTGTAGCAACGAATACTTGTGGTGATGTGGTAGTAGGTAAAGCGGCTGATTTGTTGATCTTGTAATCATGAGCAGACAAGAGACCATACAGATCATTGAAAGTAACCGGTGGTTGATGAGCCAGTAAGTTTGATTTCAAGCCATTATACTCATCGCGCAAACCAGAGATGGTAAGCATAACCAGATCCTTGTCCTTTAAAGATTCGCCAATATTGGCTAGAGCTGATGCATATTCCATTGCACGACTGAGATAGATAAGCGGAGTTTCGTCTCCTTTCATGGCTAGAGCCGATGCAATTGTGTTTTTAATGTATACTCACGAGAGGCAGAATTCAGAGCATAGGCATGTTCTAACGAAAGCCAAAGGTTTCTAAAAGTCATACCTTGAACATGTTGAAAAGATGCCTCAAAGATGGTCGATAGGATCGGCATGCGAACATGAGCATCGTTGGCAATCCAATTAGAATAACTGGGGTTATCAGTTACTGCAGTCTCTGTTGTAATTTTCAGTTCAGGGCGTTGAATGGTGCCGTCTACATAACCAATCAGATGGTTGGTAGTTAAGAATGGTTCAAGCATCGCTTTCCAGAAACCATAGTTAGTAGGTGAGAGAGTGAAAGAGAATTTGTGGGTGTTATGGGTTGTTTTCTCTGCAGCAGTGAAGGCGACAATTGTAGCCATGTAGCTGTATTTATTACTGATCAGAAAGAGTAGAGAAAGATAGGCTGATTTGGACGATCGACCAAATTAGAGTTGGAGGCGGCAAGAGGTTTCCTCGCTCTCATACCAAATGTATTATTGATTAATAGAAACGATTACATAGGAACTCTATATAAAGAGTTTAGTATTTACATTTGAATACCCTATACTTATTATAAATGTAACTACATAGTCTAACATAAAACGATAGAAGGTTTTATAGTTTTTTGCTTTTAAATTAGCTAAGCATTAATACTATTCTAAATGCTGACTTTAGTTTCTTTTTTTGTATTGTTAAAATCCAACAACTTAAGTTAAAGACCCATTAGTCCTAAGTGACTTTCGCCCTATCAGCCTGATTGGGTGTATATACAAAATAATTGCCAAAGCTCTCTCTACTAGGATTAAAAGGGTTATTGGTTCAGTGATTGATGAGGTTCAAACTGCTTTCATCAAAGGGCGAAATATCCTTGATGGGCCGTTAATTATAAACGAGTTATCCGTGTTGGATAAAAAGACAAAAAAACAAGATGTTTCTTTTCAAGGTGGATTTCGACAAAGCTTTTGACTCCATTAATTGGAACTATTTGATGTCGGTCATGTCACAAATGGGTTTTGGTGACAAATGGATTTTTTGGATTATTGGATGTCTTTCTTCCTCTAGAGCTTCCGTCCTGATCAATGGCTCCACGACTAAGGAGCTTCCTATCACAAGAGGTATTCATCAAGGCGATCCTCTTTCACCCTTTCTTTTCATAATTGCCATGGAGGGTCCCAATGTCGCCATGAGATTAGCATGCCAAAATTCCATTTTTCACGGTATTAAAGTCCCTAATTCCGATCTTGATATTTCCCATTTATTTTATGCCGATGATGCCCTTTTCGTTAGGCAATGGGCTAGCTCTAACTTTGCCAATTTGGCATGTATACTTCGATGCTTTCATGCCACTTCAGGCCTTAAAGTCAACTTCCATAAGTCGATGGTGTATGGTATCGATGTATCAGATTTGGAAGTTGGTTGTGCTCAAATTTTTGGATGTGAAGTCGCCTCCCTCCTATTCAAGTATTTGGGGGTTCCGGTGGGAGCAAACATGCGGCTTTAGAGAAATTGGCAACCCATCATTGAACGGGTTCAAAACCGATTGTCTTCTTGGAAAGCCAAAAACCTATCCTTCGGAGGTAGACTAACTCTTGTCAAGTCAGTGCTCGGTAGCCTTCCAATTTATTTTTTCTCTTTATTCAAAGCTCCAACCTCCATTATTGAGCATTTAGAGAGATTACGAATACGTTTTCTTTGGGGAGGTAGTGAGGAAAAGAACAAAGTCAATTGGGTTGTTTGGAAGGTTGTGCTTGCGCCAAAAGATATGGGGGGTTTAGAGGTCGGATATTTAATGTCATTAAATTTGGCTCTTCTCATTAAATGGATTTGGAGATATAAAACTGATTCAACATGTTTATGGAGACAGGTTATATGCAGGATCCATAATCTCTCTGGAAAACCGGTTCCTCGTTTAGCTAAGAAAACTCTTCCTGGAGTTTGGTCCAACATTGTTTAGACGCTTTCCTCTTTAGATGAGTTGGGAATTCCATTGTCTTCCATGTTTGCCTTCCGTGTTGGGTCCGTGTCTGATACATTATTTTGACTTGATAATTGGACAGGGAATGGTGAATTTGCTTATAGATTCCCTCTGCTCTTTGAACTTGATAAAAAGAAATCTTGTCTCGCTTCCGATAGATGCAACCCTCATAATATGGATTGGGCTTGGAAAAAACTGCCCAGTAGTCCTCTTGAGTTCTCGGAGTTGGAATCTCTAAAGGAAATCGTCGAGTCTTACTCGTTTTTTGTTGGGAGTGATTCCTAGAAATCCAAGCTTTCGGCGGATGGTTCCTTCTATGTGCATGATTTTAGATCTCTAATTGACTCCAAGGTGACTACTCCGATGTGCAACCCGACGAAATGGATTCGGTTGGTGCCGCTTAAGGTCATGGTGTTCGTTTGGCGTGCTTGCATTGACCGTATTCCCTCTGCTGTTGCGCTTTCTCGAAGGGGTATTAGTCTCCCGTCCATCCCCTGTCAAATTTTCATTTCAGGGATTGATGAGGCTGACCACTTTCTCGTTGGGTGTCCCTTCGCCAAAGACGTTTTGGCTTGGATCTTCAACCGGTGCAACCTGCCCTTTCAGCAGTTCGATTCAGTTGGAGAGCTCATCTTGTATGCGGCATCTTGGGGGAATTGCCCTAAAAAACGTAAGATCTTGCTTGCTATTTTTTATGGGTACCTTTGGTGTATTTGGCGGGCTAGAAGTGATATAGTCTTTAATAAGACTCACATTTCCACTTCTAAGCTGGAGGATATAATTCTCTCGACGGTATTTAGTTGGATTAAAAATAGAGGGAGTTTTGAGAATTGTAATTGGGTGAATTAGTGTTGTTCCACTCTAAACCTTTTGTAATTTGTTTGTTTTTTTGTCATGTCTTGTCACTTGATAGGCAGTGGTTTTAATAAAATTTCCGCCGGTTCCAAAAAAAGATTTTAAGTTACATTTTTGTGGAAATTTGACACAGTTTGACCAATAAAAAACCTAGTGATGTGGCACAAATTTGTCAAATTAGGTTTAGGGTATATAAATGCGACCCATGACCGGCCCCACCAACCAGTCATGGCCAACTTTATTAATTTAATCACAATTTATTTTTGAAATGATAATAATAAGAATATCTAATAATAATAATAACCCTCCTCAATTTTCACCCATGGACCCTCCATAAAGGACCCCATCAATGGAACCCTCTTTTTTCCTGCAATCGTAGCAATTTCTGTATCTGTTACAAATAGACATCTGGAGAGGGGGGGGGGGGGGTATGTTTAGGATGTAGTTGTTCATATTATGCACCACAAGCTTAAATTCATACTAAATTTTATGAAAGACGTGGTAATGTTTAGCAAATCACATAGCATGTCAGTTCCTCATCTTCTTTCAGGAATCTGTCTCAAAAGAGGCCTGGTAGAATCCTAATTAGTAGTAGACTAGTAGGGTAATAATATAATTATTGCAATATGAATGGCAACGACAACAACAATAATAATAATAATAATAATAATAATAATAATAATAATAATAATAATAATAAGATCATTGTTATTAATAAGACAGTAACTTATTATCATTAACATTACTGATTATAATAATGTATTTAATGAAAATAAATATTATATTAATAATTACAATTATGTTATTACTAATATTATTATTACTATTGAACTATTGATAGTTTGGTTATTATTATTGACAATAACAATAATTACTATTATTATTAACAGTAATAATGATCATTATTATAATATTATTAATAACATATCCTTAAAGTTACTATTGAAAATAGTAGTATAAGTAGTAAACAATAATAAGAAGATCAACAAGAATATTAATATTATTATTTTTTATTATTATTTAGAATAAAGATATAATATATTTTGTGTAATGCGGGGACGTGATTATAACAAGTATGTAGGAGTTAAAAAGATATATGAATAAAGAATAGCCAAATATTGCCTTCACTTTGTTGATTGTTGTGTGTGTAGCGTGTACATATGTACGTATACGCAGATATTGAGAAAACAAGAGGAAACTCAAACAAAATCACTAACTCCCGTATTCTATATTCTATATGGTCAAAGTCAGTTTGACTTTTCCTTATTTTGTTTGAAAATTAGAGAAAGCTCGTTAATGCTCCTTGGCAAGTTTATTACTACCTTTCAAATTTTACTGAGAAAATAAGATCATTGTTATTAATAAGACAGTAACTCATTTGGCGGGTGACAGAAGACGGTAAAGGTGGTTGTGGCCTTGTTTTGTTGTTCGATGACGTATCAAGTTCCGCTTTTGACTCCAACGGATTATACGGTGTGGACGGTCAAAGTCAAGTTGATTATGGATGCACATGACATATGCGAAGTGTGAACCGAGGGTGTTGTGGAAAAATCTCTCGGAATATGATTGATCAGCAAAGGTAGCAAAGGTATGGTTGTCACGAAAAGAAGGGAATTGAAAAACAACATGGTGTAAACATTATGGCGGTGGAAGTTCAAATCAGGTGGCTTTGGATGTGGCCGGGGAAGAGGTCGGGATCCGGGAAAAGTCGAGATGGTAATGAATGTGTCCAACGGGATGCCATGGTACATGTTACATGTTTTGTCAACTATCAAAGGGATTGAGAGAAGACGTTGGATGTGACCAAGGTGAATGTTGGGTGTCCGGGAAAGTTCGAGTGGGTTCGAAAAGACGAGATGAAGAAGTTGATAGGAATGCAGATATACGAGATTCTGAATTAGGGGGGAAATTGTTGGATAATTCAGAATTTTGGGACAATTTTACAATAGGGCTATTTTAGGAAACATTCATTTTATGCACTTTTTGTGTTAGAGTAGGAGTCTAGTTTTATTAGGATAAATAAGGTTAATGTTTAGGATGTTTAAGTTGAGTTTTCCAGCAATAAAGTTTTGTTTCTCAAAGTTTCTCTCGTGTTTTTTTCTTCTTGTTCCGATTTCATTCTTGGGCACCAAGGTATCATTAGCTTGATTTCTAACAGTAAGGTTACGATCAAATATAGAGCAATGATCACACCACTTAGGATTTCAAGAAGGCAAGAATACTCCACTCTAAGAGTGGTTGATGTAGTACTTTTGGCCATATTAGCTTTACTTTTTATATCTCCGACACATTAATTTTTAGCCGACATTTTTATGGAATACGAACATAAACTGCCATTCCCGTCGCAAGTTTGTGAATCAACCTCCAATGGTTTTTCAAGTTTGTTTCCGGTAAGACACAGACCATCTGGATTAAATAATTGGAGTGGAATACCATAAATATTAACCCAAACCAGAAGGCGGTCATAAGTTTCCTTTTTAATGAACACATATGATTTCCATTTTTGAATGAATATTCGGGTTCCTTTGATCATCCAAGTACTCTTTTCAAGAACATGATTCATACTCTTTTCATTGTCAAATTAAAAAAAGAACACATCAATATATCGTAAACTCCATGTTTGTTCCACCCATCGAGGATACGATCTTTGACTACCATTAGAGAGAATTGGGAGTTATTCCTCAATAAAGTGACCGTATAATGTTTTTTCATAAGGAACACTTCCTTGAATCATGATTTGTGGGGGAATAAGAATGTAGTCATCATTTAATGTTTCAATCGTGTTGATGAAATCAAGTTTTAAAGATTTCGAAACATTTACATCTTTACGCCTTGTTCCCGAGTTCCACTTAAGGAGAGAAATGGGAGGATACGGAGGGAAAGTGAGGGGTGTCGAAGGAAAATCGTGTTCCCGAGTTTCATTAATGGAAGGAAAGTGAGGGGAGGGGAAGGATTTTAGAGTCATATTTTCCTTCCAAATTTTCCTCCCAAATTGGACGGATTTGGGAAGAAAGTGAGGGGAACGAAAATTTGAAGTTTTATTTTCTTTTTCCTCCTGACTCGGGAACACAAAAACTAAAAATTTTCCTTTCATTTTCTTTCATTTCCTTCGAACTCGGGAACACAGAATAATTAATATTTTCCTTCACCTCCCTTTCTTTCTGTCAAAATTTTCCTTCCCTTTCGTTTAATGAATTTACATAAAAACTCGGGAACAAGGCGTTAGTGTTCGTAGCTTCAAATACAACCTACTAGGCATTGGGATGACATGGCAACATGGTGGGTCCAATAGAAGGATATGGGCTACAACCCTTGAGGACGTCGACAAAGGTGCATGCCGACTGCACAAAATGTGGGTTGTTTGGCCCAAAAGAAGTTGGTTTTGGGCTCCAGTAGAATGTAAATATTGTATATATTAGTTTTGGCCTAGTTGGCCCATGGCCCCATAGGGTTTCCTATGACTAGGGATCCTACCTCTATATATAGTTTTGTACCACCTCCTTGTAATGTACACAATCAATAAGGTATTTTCACCCTTAATATCTTTCCAATTTACATGGTATCGGAGCGAGGTTTAGGGTTGGATAAGTTTTTTTTGTTGAGAATACTTTTTTTTTTCGAGGTTATTGTTCATCGGCACTATTCACCCGAAAACTTTTATAGGTACTGTTCATCGAGTACTCATAGAGTACTATTTACTGGGTTTTTTTGGGATTGTCTCGCTTCTGAGTTTTTTTATTAGGTGAGAGTGTTGTTTCCTAGTTTTCTTTTTTTTTTTTTTTTTTTTTGGCACCCTATGAGTGTACTTCTTTCGGTAGGATAACGGTGTTTACGTTCGGCCCGCCCATTTTGTTATGGAGTATACGGTCAAGACATCTGATGATGAGTACCGTTGTCAAGGAATAAGCGCCGAACTTGATTATTTAAAAATTCGGTTCCTCTGTCACTTTGAAACACCTTCAATTTGCAAGAAAATTGAGTCTTAACAAATTGCAAATTTTTTTTGAGGACCTCAAAGAATTCTGATTTGGTTGTTATTGGTTAAAACCATGAAAACCTTGAGTAGTCATCAACAAATAAAACATAGTAACGATAGCCATCTTTTGAAGTAACAGGAACGGGTCCCCACAAATCACAATGCACTAAATCAAGGATATTAAGTGAGCATTTCACATTTGATTGAAATGGAAATCAATGTTGTTTTGAAAGCTCACGAGATGAATAAATGTGCGGTCTAGGTAAAATATGCAAGATGTAAACACCCATGTTTATTTAAAAGAGACAAAACATCAAAGTTAACATGTCCAAGGCGTTTATGCCATAATTCAAAAGAAGCCGTGGAAGAAGAAATAATAGTGGCCTCTTGTGTTTGAAAATTGGGGCGTTGCTAGAATGACCTTGGTGACCGGCTCCTGAATAGCAAAATAAGAGCAAAAAAACAAGAAATCAACCGGGTAATCGTTAGTAAGTTTGTTGACAGATAGCAATTTTTTCTTGATATCTGGTACAATAAGGACATCCTTCAATTGCAAATGAGGGTTAACCGATAGTGTATGGGCATGAGTGACGGGAAGGGCATTAACATTTCCAAAGGAAACTTGCTCATATACTTACATGATCTTTAGTGTAAGTCCATATACTTCATCTAACTATCGTATAATTCTCAATTATTACATATACTTACATGAACTCTCAACTTATAGCACTTAACCATAAATACTGAGTAAATTGGGCTAGCCCAATTTCTGTGAAGGGATATTTTACTTTTGACTATGTAGATGGTCCATATAACTAATATTTCTCATGTTTAGGTGCTATATATTAACTCAGCTTCAATGACTCAGGTTTATGCTCTTACAAGAGAAAGGGATACACTACGTAGAGAGCAAAATAAAAGAAGTGATGCCACTGCCCTTCTAAAGGAAAAGGATGACATAATCACCCAAGTTATGGAAGAGGGTAATGAAATAGCTAACTGCTAGAAAAGAGGTTTCCCAAGTTCTAGATGAAGCTTTCAAAGACCACATTTTCTATACTACAGATGATCATGTTGTTCCTTTTTCATTCATATAGGGGAAAAGCTTTCAAAGAAACAAGCTGTTCAAGAGTCTACAATAAGAAAACTACGGGCACAGGTATGTTATGTCATATACTATCTTTCCTTTGGACCCTGTAATGTAAATACTCAGCTGTACATTCTCTTATTATTTGAACATTGTTTTGCGAGATCCCTAGATTAGAGAGTTTGAAGATGAGAAGAAAGTATTTATAAGCAAGCTACAGGTAATTACTTCTTTACCCTGCGACTATATTTTTGTTAAGATAGGTTCCACAAAATATTTTACATACAAATGTTTGTGGTTTTGGTTCTACTATTTTGGGCCAACACCTTTTTTTCATTTGATAGAACTATCAAAAAACTTTTTTCTCCTTCATCCATTAATTTACATAACTAATCTTTTTAAATTTCTATACTTCATCGGCAACCCAACATTCTGTTAAAAAAATTATTATCTATTATTAAATTTTATTCTATTAAAGGTAACAAAAAAAAGGCTATTTAATTGCAACAAAAATTTAACTATTCTTTTTAAATATAAGAAAATAAACTAAAAATGGAATACAAAAAATACGATTTTTTTGGATTGTACATGAAAATATGACAATAGTACTCTCTATTTGAGGAGGGGACAAAATTACGAATTTCAGTGTATTTTTTTCTCTAAATAAAAATAAAATCTAATTTATAATCAAATATGTTTTCATTAAAAAAACAAAACAACCAATGCCCTACTCAACCATTCACCTTTTTCATTTTGTAAAAATTTGTTTTTGTCTTATCTATGACCTGATCATCAATAAAGTGATGAACATAGCAAAGTTTCTTGTCTTGAGCTTTTGACATACCATGATTTGAAAATTATATACATTATGAAGCTCCTTAAATGATAATAGCATTTCAGAACAATGTTAGGTTACTTTTACCATTGACAAGGATCACAACTATTCTATTTTTCTTTTCACAAAACCAGTAGAGTAAGATGAATAACAGATAGTTAATTCATCATACCCAAATTTTCTTCTTCTTTCTTTTTTCAATGTCCTGTCATATTTTTATCATTTATTCCCCATCATTAATTTTATGTAACATTTTCAATAACTTTCAGGCTGAAGAGAACAAAGTGGAAAGTTTAAAGAGTAACAAAGCAGCCACAGAGAAACTGCTGCAAGAAACAAGAGAGAAAAACCAGTCTGAACTTGAAACACAAAAGGAATACTATCTGAATGCATTAAATGTAGCTAAGGAAGCAAAAGCAGTAGCAGAGGCACGAGTAAATGATGAAGTGAGAACTGAACTAGAGATTCGCCTAAAGGAAGCCGGGGAACGAGAATTTATGCTAATTCAAACTCTGGAAGAATTAAGACAAACTCTGTGCAGAAAGGAGCAACAGGTTTTAGCTTGAAATACTTTAGTTAATTTAGTCCACATTAATAGGAGGCTTTTTTAGTACAACTTTATGTATCTCCAAATGTTACCAATTTTCTAACACCTAAAAAAAAACGTTTTGTAAGTTTAAATATAATATATACTATTTTACATTAAAGTAAACAAAAGAGCAATTTTTACATGTATTTAATAAACTAAGAAGAATAAAAGACAAAGAAAAAACAATGAAAAACCTCCTATATATATTTGATCTTGTAACTGCAGAAACCTGTGTGAACAAGTTGGGGTTTAAGATAGCTCTCCAAAAGGAGATTTGACTTTAGCCTAAGCTTATTTGACCAAAAAGCTCCTATTATGGATGCTCTGAAGTTTTCTAAAGTAATATATTTTCTCGTTGCAGGAAATTTATAGAGAAGATATGCTAAGGAGAGAAATTGATGACCTCCAAAAACGATATCAAGTATGTGTTCACAGTTTTTGTTTCTATAAATAAGGCACTACGTACACATTTTTTTCCTTCTTTTTGTTAGAAAACTAGTCATGTATGCTTTATTTCTTATCAGGCAAGTGAGCGTAGATGTGAAGAGCTTGTTATGCAAGTTCCTGAATCAACAAGACCTCTTTTGAGGCAAATTGAAGCTATGCAGGTTTCTTTTGTTTTCCAACATTGTGCCTTTAGCTTCATTGTTTTTTCACTGACCTTCTTTTGGTAACAGGAAACAACTGCTAGAAAAGTAGAAGCCTGGGCTGCTGTGGAGAGATCACTAAACATTCGGCTTCAGGTCCCATAAATAGCATATATATTGTTTTGATTTTTAGAGTATTAATAATTCTTTATTCCATAGACTTCCCTGATAGCTAATGTTGCAGGATGCAGAGGCCAAAGCTAAAGCCTTAGAGGAAAAAAACCGTGCTGTTAATGAACGATTATCCCAAACATTATCTCGAATAAATGTTCTTGAAGCTCAGGTGCTTTAGTTGATTTGATTGAGCCATGAAAAAGTTGGTAGCTTATTATAATCATAACTTGTTGCAGATATCCTGTTTGAGATCTGAGCAAACACAACTAACTAGGTCTCTTGAGAAAGAAAGACAAAGAGCATCGGAAAGCAGGCAGGAGTACTTGGTTCTAAAAGAGGAAGCTGATACTCATAATTGTCATGCTAGTCAACTCGAAGAAGAGATGAGGTTACTCAAGAAGAAACATAAGCGAGAACTGCAAGAAGCATTGACACAACGCGAACTTCTTCAACAGGTATTGTAATTAACACCCTCTTTTCCCTGTATCAATTTGTTAGAATGTAAATATTGTACGTATTAGCTTAGGCCCACTTAGCCCATGGTCCTATACGGTTTCCTATGATTAGCATTCTCACCTCTATATATAGTCTTGTAAATTCTCCTTGTAAAGATGAACAATCAATAAGGTATTTTCACCTTCAATCTCTTTCTAGTTTACATGGTATGAGAGTACAGAGGTTTAGGGCTGGAGAATTTCTTGCGTTGCACACAGTTTTTTTTCTCGATGGTATTGTTCATATTCACTATTCACTAACGTTGTTGATTGACCATATTCACTGAGTTTCTGCTATTGTGTCGCTTCCGAGTTTTCTGATTAGGACACCCTATGAGGTACTATTTTTCTGTGAGGTACTATTTCTTTTGCCGACACTACATGGAGTTCCGACCTAATCCTTAGAGAGATCAGAAAATGAGTAAGAATGGTTAAGAAATTCCTGTTTCTGTTTCTGGTTCTAATATTACACCTGAAATTGTTACTTCTGGTTCTACATCTGGTTTTGCATATGTTATTGTTACTATATTTGTGGAAGAGTATGCTAGATTTTTGGGATATGAAAATTCACATTTGTCGGTTGTTGCTTTTGGTAAAACGGGAAACTCTAGTAAATGCTTGTTATCTTCTGCCTCCAAATGGGTCATCAGTTCAATGCTTTAGGTCACTTGACATGACAGGATCACATGATAGGTAACTATACTCATACATCTACATCCCACATTACCATTTTTGATGGGTCTACCACTCAAGCATATACCATCTGCTATTTTTGGTGGTGATATTCCATTTTTTGTTATGTTTCCACATAAACATTAGTTCCCTGTTGAACCAAATATATTTGGTTGTAGTTGTTTTGTTTGGGATTCTCGATCTCGGATCAACAAACTAAATCTAAAGTCCCTTAAGTGTGTTTTCCTTGGATATTATCGTTTTCACTATGAAATTTAATCCGAACAAATCTATAACTCGTCTAAAGGCACAATTGATTTCTAAAGGATATGAATAGACTTATGGGATACACTACTCTGAGACATTTTCTCTTGTGGCTAAGGTATCATCCATCTGGTTGTTTATTTATTAGCTACTACTTATGGATGTGCCCTTCACCAACTGAATTGAAGAATACGTACTTGCATGGTCATTTACAAGAGGAAGTTTATATGGAGCAACCACCGGGTTTTGTTGCTCAAGGGGAGTATGGTAGAGTTTGTAAATTGTGTAAATCACTATATGGTTTAAAGCAATCCCCTCTCGTGTGGTTCAGATGTTTTAGTGTTGTGTTGACACATTTTGGTTTACAAAGAAGCTCTTATGATCATTCTATTTCTTTGCTTCATCGTCTTTCAGATGCATTATGTTAGTGGGTATGTTAATGACATGGTGATTACTATGAGTGATGGAATTGGGATCAAGAAGTTGAAAGGTGTTCTTGCATCTTGGTTTCAAACAAAGGAATCAGGTCCACTAAAATACTTTTTGGGAATTAAGGTCTCTCGTACTTGAAAAGGGATATGTTTGTCTTAAGGGAAATATTGCTTGGATATTTTAAATGATTTTGGGAAGATTGAAACAAAATCTTATAAGCCGCTAATGATTCCAAATGTGAACTTGAAAGTAGAAGATGAAAATCCACTTGAGAACCTAGAGAAATACAGAAGAATTGTGAGAAAACTTAATTACCTGGCGACTACACGTCCATACATTGCTTTTTCGATGAGTGTCGTAAGTCAATTTATGTCATTTCCATGAACTTCTCATTAGGATGCGGTTAGCCATATTCTGAAGTACTTAAACGATGATCCTAATCATGGTATCATATATCACAATTACGGTCATCATGCCATTGAAGGGTTCACAGATGCAGACTACTATGGAATTAGGACCAAGGAACCATATACCTCGGTTGAATTTTTGATGGTATCAAATTTCATGGTGGCTTCTATCTTCAGTGAAACTACATTAATTTCATCTGGATTTATTCGATGACCTAAAACTTGGATTAGCCTCTATCTCCTCATCGAAAGGATCAATATGCAGAAGGTCTGACTTCGTTACATTGTGGGCTAGCAGGAATTGAGTAGAAAGGAATATGTTCCAAAAAAGTGACATGTCGGGAAACATATAACTTATTACTTACAAGATCATAGCAATAGTATCCTTTCTGTCCAACACCATACCCAAAAAATACACAAATAGCAGATTTCGGCCCCAACTTGCTCCTCTCAACATGAGGACGAAGAACAAAACAAGTACATCCAAAAACTCATAAGACAGAGTAGTCTGGTAGGTGACCGTATAGCTTCTCAAAAGGAGACATTCCTGAATTCAATGAAGTATGGATACAATTAATCTCATAAAGAGCAGTTAAGAATGCTTCTCCCCAAAAGGCACTAGGGACCTATGCAGACAGGAGCAATGAGCGGGTTGTCTCAACAATATGATGGTGTTTTCGTTCTGCCATACCGTTTTGCTGAGGAGTGTCAGTACTCGATGACTGGTGTATGGTACCATCAGAAGCAAGTAACCGAGTAAAATCATTAGAGGTATATTCACCACCTAAATCACACTTGAAGCACTTGATCACAGCCGATTGTTGAGTTTTAACAAGAGCTCTAAATCTGATGTAAATACCAAGGAAATCAGATTTGCGTTTCATAATATAAACCCAGGTATATCTTATATAATCATCTTTAAAAGATACATAATAAGTTGACCCACCCTTTGTAGATATTGGTGCAAGACCCCACACATCAGAATGAATAATATCAAAATGAGCAGTAAAACAAGACATACTTTTATTGAAAGGTAAAGCATATAATTTTTCCACTTTACAACTGCTACAATAAAAATATCACAAGTGTTCAAATGACCCAAAACACCACTAGATGCTAGAAAACTCAAACGTGATACCGACACATGTCCCAAGCGAGAATGCCAAAGATAAAACTCAGACAACAACTGACTTAAACGAAAAGAAGACTAATCAATGTTGGAGGCAGCAACAATAAATACTTTAAGAACTTCCATGACATACAGTTCCCCCAACCCTACGACTGATTCCAATCACCTTCTAGGGGTGTTGATCGTGTATAATAAAGAAAGAATCAGAAAAGAACACCCAATTATTAGACTTACATAACTGACTGACTGAAACAAGATTCAAAGTAAGTTTGGGAATGTAATAAACATTAGGGGGAGTGATATGAGAAATAGAGATATACCCAACACCCTCAACTAGAATAGATGTATCACTAGCAGACATAACAAAGATAGATGACACATGTGACAAAGAAGTAAATGATGACAAATGAGGAGTCATGTGACGGGTTGCACCATCTAAACTCTACAAAGCTGAGGGAATACTTGAGGTACCGGATGAAGTAGGACCAGAATGAGACATAGATGCAAACATGGTAGTGGGATTAGAGGCCAAATATTGTCTGAAACTCTCAAAAACCTTGGGATCTAGTGCAGATGGTGGCATGTTTCCTACAGATTCCGTGTCAACTGGTGGTGTAGCAGCTACAACAAATTGTGGAGGACGAGGTTTCCATAGAGGACTACCAAAGAAATGTGGTTAAAACTTCTGTTGACCAAAGCTATTCTGTTGTGTTTTCTTGACTGAGGCTGACCAGATTCACCCTTTTTAACTAACAATGGACACTAAGCTTTGTAATGATTTTTCTACACTCATCATAAGCAACCCTTGGAGTTTGTCGAGATTAATTAGAGGAAACAACAAGCACAGTAGGAGTGGAAGTAGGAATGGAGGTTGCTTTAAACCATTTATACGTGTGAGACTTGATACAAGTCTCTTCAGCAATCAGCTCATGAAGAACAGAATCCACTTGAGGGAAGGGGGGGTGCAATGAAGAATCATTCCATGTAGGCCTTCAAAAAATGAACCAAAAGTTGTTCTTCCCTCCTAGCAATATAAGGAATTAAAACGCAAGGCCATCAAAAACTGGACCAAACGTTGTTCTTTCTTCGCAGCAATATAAGACTCAAAATCTTTTAAATCTTTAGATTCGTTAAAAGCTAACTGATCCCACAAATCAGACATAGCAGCATAGAATCTTGAATACTCTGCTCATTTTGTTGAAGGGCACGAATATCATATTCTAACTGATACTATTTAGCAAAGTTGGACTGAGTATACAGTCTCTCCAAGTGATTCCTAACTTCCTTTGCTGTGTCATATTTAGCCAACTTCATACCAATAGACTGTGTAACAGAATTTTTAATCCAAGTAATGACCTTGGAGTTATCAGTCTCCTAAGCATCAACCAACAAATCGAAATTCTCAGCTTGAGGCATTGAGGGTTTGAATATAGTCCTAGTGACATAGCCCCACATATTCTTCCCACGAAGGAAGTTCTTCATAACATAAATCTAGTACGTATAATTATTTCCATCTAGTCGGGTACTTATTGACCGGAGGGAATCATCCTTTCCGGTCATGTTGGAAATGGATAAATAACCACAACAATAGATAAGCAATCTGAGAATGAGAACAACAAACCAGCGGAAGCAACCAATCTAACAACAAGAGATCGAACAACAACTACAACAAACTAACAACAACAGCAAACGAATACCAACAAACAAACGAACATCAGCAGTGAAGAAGCTTCAAAAAGTTTGAAAACGAAATTGCTACAGTAACCGCTACAAAACCTTCTAACAACGTATCAAAGCTCCGCTCTGATACCATGATAATATTGCCATATGATTATTGAAAGAGAGAAATTACAAGGTTCTCAATGAAAAACATAAAAGCTATAAAGAAGAAAGGGGAGAATAAATACTAGCTAAGACGAAACCTTAATAGGCTAAAGCCTAAAGGGCCCATAAACATGTGGGCTAATAACATATAGGCTAACGAACAAGGTTGTACATAGATATATCGAAATAGTAGTTTGAACAATCTCAATCAGAAGGGTGGCACAAGGGCGATACAAGTAAGTCGGTATCCTATCCGTATGGAAAAGATCTTGATCAAGTGGCTTCTTCATTCAATATCACCAATTTCCCTAGTTACTTTGGTACGAAGTCTTTGTGGAAATTGTGTGAGGAATAGGTTAAAATCATTGATTCCTATATCGCTACGAAACAATCTAAATTAAGGAAAAAGTTTGGATTTGTACGCTTCTTGGGAATCGATAATGAGAAGGCTTTTGCAAAGAGGCTTTCCAAGATATGGATTGATAAATTCCATTTATTTGCCTCTGTAACCCAATTTCAGAGAGGAGGCCAGACAAACAAAAAACAAAAACAACCAACATTTATAATTAAGCAGGAATCAAATCTAAACCATATGAAGGTGGGTGTTTGGTCTTTTACATCAACGCTCAATAATAGAGGTGAACAAGTGAAAGATATGAACAATGCACTTTTAAAGAAAAGGCTAATGCTTGTTCAAAACGATATGATTAAGTTTGAAGACACGTCTGAGATTACACTAGATTACACTAGATTACATTGGTCAGTGTATACGGTTAAGGGCAATCCAGTGCACTAGATTGCATTAGTCAAGGTCTGAGAGGTGGGTACAATAGTAAACATGCACAAGATATGAGAATGAAGGCTTTTCAGACTTTTGTATGAATCATGTGGGTTGCCTATGGACGTGGGTTGAATTCCCCAATAGTGAAGCATGTATGGCATTTAAACAAACCATTAATTTGAAAAACATGTTTGCAACTATAAAACCAGTTACGAAAATTTTATTGTTGATGTGAGGATGATTTGGATTGAGAATGATGGATTTCTCTTATGTGTATGGGGTTCTGGTTAGTGCGTTTGGAAAGTTCATGTTCTTTGAAGACGATCACAACGCAAAAATATGTGGTGTGCGGTTATGTATATGCACTAAACCAAAGTTTTTATCTTAGAAACGGTGGCATTATCTATAGAAGGATGAGGTTAATGATTTTGTGAATGAACAAGGATTTGATGATGATGATGATCTTCTTGATGAGCATGTACAAATACCTCTAGTAAAAAATGAGGTAAAGTCATCTTGTTTCCATGGGCAATGTGACGAGAAGGAGTTGTGACATGGTAAAAGAAGTTAGTTAACTTGATGGGAAATTAACAGATGCGAAGAGCAGCCCAAAATAATAATAATAAAAAACAGCTTTAGATGTGGCTCAACACAATGAAAAACTAGATGTGCTTCGAGAAACCTCAACTAATTCAAGTTGCCCACCAGGTTTTGATCATTTGAAACTGGATCGAAAGAAGAAGAAAGGATTCAAATTCAAAACAGAAGGTGGAAGGAAGAAGGAGACTAACTGTAGTAAGTGCTATACGCCGTTTGAGAAATTTAATAAGAGAGATAGGCTTAGATTTTCACTGTTGCATGGTATCTAACGTTTGATTGTTGCATGGTATCCGACGTTTAATTGAGGTGGGTGGTGCCATGGGACATGACGTTAGAGGCTGTCAAAAACTACTTAAAACAATATTTAGAGAGGCAGGGGAGACTGTGGGTGATCGATGAATATTATCTCCTTGAATATCTGAGGAACTGGGTAAAGGAATAAAAGGTCTTGGGAAAAGGAATTGTGTTTCAAATATGGGGTACAATTCCTTGGAATCCAAGAGAGGAAGATGGCAAGACTTGATGTTTTTAAGTTGAAGTCGATATGGGGTAACTATAGTTTCGATTACGCGTTTAACACGTCAAGAGGTTAGTCATCGGGTATTGTTTCTCTTTGGGACCGCGTGTGTTTTGTCAAAGAAAACATTTAGTGTATGGAAAATTACGCCATTGTTAAGGGATTGTACCATGTTTTTTTTATTAATATCTATGCTCCATAAGAGTCCACGACATAGTCACATGGAACGCGGTACGATCTGGTACGGGAACATGGATCGGGAACGTGGTTCGCTAGCTTGGACGTATCGGGTATGAGGGGGGGGGGGGGGGGTAGGTTCATTTCGGTACGCCCGATATCTCCTGATACGGTGTATCATAGTATCCGGTACGGTGTACCATAATATCCAATATAGTGTACCATGTTTAGAACATAATCTCAAGAACTGTTAACTTAGATTATAACATAAACACTTCAAATAAGATGTAATATTCCAGCAACTAACACTTCAAATTTCAAAACATAGAAATTGAAAGTAAATACCAGGAACTAAAATACAGCATTTTGAAAAAAAACAAAAAAACAGGAACATCAACACCTAAAAAACTTGAACTAATCCATCCTTTGCCTTTTTCCATTTCCATCTGCATCAATATCATCTCCCTCTAAGTTCTCCCACTGCAAGTCTTCATATGTTGTACTTGGCCCTTCCAAATTTGTATTTTCTGGATTCATATCCCATTTTTTGGTTGGACCTGCTCTGTAATTTTCAGAAAAACGTGACTTGAGTCGAATGTTTGAGTGGATAAACGCCAACTTGTCTGCCCTTTTACAATTTAAACGATTTTTTTTTTCACATTGTGAATATAAGAGTAGGTACTCCAGTTTCTTTCTGCTGAGGAGCTACTAATGGGTTGTGAGAGAACTCTTATGGCAACATTAGCCAAGTTTGGAGTTTCTGAACCGTAACTTGACCACCAATCAATCGCGTCCATGGTTACCGCATCCATCTGTGATGATGCCAATGAATAAAGTCCTTTTCTCATGTGAAATGTTGCAAATTGCTCTCGCAACATCCGATATTCTTCTTGACTTTCAGATATTCTTTTAAACGCTTCCATGACTCCAAGTACCACTTCTTTATCTAAGTTGGGTGCTTTTCTAGCTATTCCACCAGGTGCTAACATTGAAAGATAACCTGCATCATAGAATCGTGGACATAAAGCAAATCCCAAACAATGTAATGGAATCGTCATCTTCTCCCACCGAGCAAGCAATATTTTTTCAACTTCAGGATAGTAGGAAGCATATTTGTTATTTGACATCACATCTTTAATTTCTCCTAACATGTTGTCCATTTTTTCGAATATTTATCCCATTTTTTCTCCCTCGCCATCACAAAATTTCATCAACAAAAAAATAGGTTTTCTGATGGCTAAAATGCTCTCCACATCCTCCCAAAACTGTTCACTTCTAATAGTTTCAACAACCTTTGATCCAGTAATCCTAGTATTTTCATCTCCCTGTTTCACCCAATCTTTTCAAGAATTAAGGGAGATGGTTGTAGACAAAGCTTCTCTACAATCCATTAACCTTTTCAATAACATATAATGAGATGCAAATCTCATCTTTGCCACCTTTAATAACTCGAGTGTTCAGTTATCTCTAAACATAGTCAAAGCATGATTGTGATTAAGAAAATATTTTACAACCACTTTTCCTCTTTTATATGTGGTCATCAACCAATAGAACGTATTTGCAAGATCTTTGAAAATCAAATTCAACGTATGCACACAACAAGGAGACCAGAAAATGTGTTTGTGTACCTTTTCTATTTCCTTCCCGGCAGCCTTGCAATTTGCAGCATTGTCTGTAACGACTTGTAGGACATTGCTTGGTCCTACTGTTTCGATGGCTCCAAGCAAATAGTTTGCTATTGCAACTCCAGTTTTCTCCACACCAGAAAAGTCTTTTGCATGATGTGGAAAACTTTAATAATTTTATTAACACGGCTGATTTGGTAGAGCTTCGAATGGAAGTCAGAAATTTTTATGTGGATGAATAAGACGGGCTCCAAGATTAGCAAATTAGATTGATTCTTTGTCATGGAACCTTGTTGGATGATTGCCCCAATCTTGCAGTCTTGGCTCTGGATCAAGATCGTAGATGGTAGATGGTAGATGGTCAGACTATGTTCCAAAGTTACTACATTGTAAGGGAGGAGGGAGTCATTCCCTCCCAACCCACTGAACCCACTGCCACATCACTTTTTCTCTTTTATTTTTCTTCATCTTTCCGAACCCACAACACACGGAAATCCTATCTTTTTGAACCCACTCAACCCACTCAATTAAAAAAAATATATACAAAACAATCAAATGTAAAATCTTAATTAGCAATAGTGTTATCGGCGGTACCACTCCCGCTTCAACGAGTGGGTTGATTGGTTTCACTAACCCACTTCATCATCTCTTTCTACTTTCTCTTTCTTATTTTCTCTTGTACCATGTTTTTAAAACTTGTACCTTAGTTGTTTTGTATTTTTTTTAATTGAGTGGGTTTAAAAAGATAGCATTCCGTGTGTTGTGGGTTCGGAAAGATGAAGAAAAATAAAAGAGAAAAATTGATTTGACAGTGGGTTCGTTGGGTTGGGAGGGAACGAATCCCTCCTCCCTAAGAAATTTGATTATGGCCCAGTACCATTTCACTTTTATTATTCGTGGCTGCAAAAAATAGGATGTGATGAAATTATTCAAAAGTCTTGGATCGACTATCAAGGTGGGCAGGAACAGGTGTTAGATTCAAGAATAAAGCAAAGTTTATAAAAACCAACTTAAAGGTGCAGAATAAAGAGGTTAAAGCGGCAGATGCTAAAAAGAAAAAAGAATTGGCTGCTTTTACTAGTAGAGTTGAAATAAAGATGGATGCAAAGTTTGTCTCTCATATGGAAACTGAAGATAGACTAAAATGGATTCAGGAATTACCGGAGCTCAAACGTAATGATTCTTTGGAGCTTTTTCAGAAATCAAGAGTTACTTGGGATGTGGAAGGAGATGAAAACATGAAATTCTTTCATGGTCTTATCAAACAAAGAAGGCGGCTACAAACAGTTCAAAGGGTGATACATAATGGTATTTGGTACACGCAAACTGATCGAGTCAAGGAGATTTTACTTAATTTTTATAAGACTAAGTTTGGTAGTTTTAAACCCCAAGTTGCTCTTAGTCCCAATCATAGGTACCCTCAGCTCTCTCCTACCAAAAGTCAAGAGTTGGAAGTTATAGTATCGCTACAAGAGATTAAGGAGGCGGTTTGGAGTTGTGTGAGCGATAAAGCACCGGGACCGGATGGGACCTTCAAAGTAATTAAAAGACATTGGGAGATCATCAAAGATGATTTTGTTGAGTTTATAAATGAGTTTTTTCACACATGATGTCTACCGGTAGGGTGTAATTCGGATTTTATAACACTTATTCCCAAGATCAAGAACTCGGTGATGGTTAAAGATTTTTGACCCATTTCACTTATTGGTATACACTATAAGACTTCATTTGGCCAAAATCCTTTACATCCGTAGGGCTAAAGTGGTGAATAAATCAGTAAGGGGTTGAATAACCGGCTTTCGTCACATACAAATATTTGATGCCCCTTGATACTGAGGGAGATTATTGGATGGAAAAAAAAAAAAAAAAAAAAAGATGTTGATATTTAGAGTTGATTTTGAAAAGCATATGACTCCCTTAGTTGGAATTTTTTTAACTATGTCTTAGATCAGTTCTATTTCGAGGTAAGTGGAGAATAGATACGTTCTTGTTTGAGAACAACTCGAGCTTCCATTCTTGTTAATGGGAGTCCAACATCAGAGTTTTCACTACATCGGGTCTTCACCAAGATGACCCGTTATCTTCGTTCCTTTTTATTCTCGTGATGGAAGGTCTCAACGTTGCACTAAAAGAATTACCAGATAGGTTGATAAAAGGGGCAGGAATTGGTAATCCGGTAATTAGAATGTCTCACTTATTTTACGTCGATGATGTGATTTTTTATGTTTTAAATGAGTTTTACTTAGCTTCTGGGATGAAGTTAAACATCGATAAATCGAATATATATGGTATTGGCGTTGAGGCCGAAGAGTTGAAGAGTATGGTGAAATCAACTGGTTTGTACCGGGGATGCTACCTTTTAAATACCTTGGCCTTCTTATATAGGTTCAAGTATGGTCCTTAAAGTGAATTGGAGCACGGTTGTAATAACTCTAGTGGAGGTCGATTAATGCTAATCAAAGATGTATTGGGAAGCCTCAGGATTTACTACATGTCCATCTTCCGAGTCCCAGCAGCGGCTATTAATAACTTGGAAAGATTACGGGCTACTTTCTTCTGGGGAGGCGATGGGGAAAAAAAGAAAATGTCCTGGATTAAATGGGAAGCTATGTTGGTGAATTTAGAAAAATGAGTGTTAGGCATTGAAAGTTTGAAGGATTTTAATCAAGCTTTATTACAAAAATTAAGATGGAGGTTTAAAAATTATGAAGATGCCCTATGGGTTAAAGTGATAAAGGTTATTCAAGGCATTGAAGTTGGTTTCGGGGTTGATGGCAACTCGTGTAAGATCCAAGGTCTTTGGGCTATGGTCTAGAGTTGTCAGTTCACTAGACCACCTCCATGACAACAATATTATTCCTATATCAACGATAAAGTTTCAAGTTGGCATGCATGATGAGGCTAGATTTTGGTTTGATCTGTAGTTGTGTGAACAACCATTAAAGGTTCGTTTCAATAGGCTCTTTAGATTGGATGCAAACGAAAAATGCGAGGTGCGGAGTAGAGTGACTTGAGGAGCAATTCCAAGACCTGCTCTTGATGTTAAATTCAGTTACTTTGAATGACACCACCCATGATGTTTGGTGGTGGAATTTAAATGTTATGGGAGAGTTGTCGGTGGCAACTACTAGAATTCACATCGATGATTTGATGCTGCATGCCTGATTCAGGGTATCGATACCAGATGGTGTAGTGGTGTCCCTAGAAGTGTACATATTTAGTTCTGTGCTGCTGTTCAAAAACAAACTTAATTATTCAAATAACATCTTTCAAAAAATACATATTCCTTGCACATTGTTTCACCAATAATATTTATAAATCCTACAAATAATTCTCCGAATCATTCATCTTCCAAAATAATATTTAGTTAAATAAATACAAATTTTACGATGTTGAATATGCTAACATAAATTACGTTGTTGATTATTACAGGAAATAGAACGTGAAAAAGCTGCACGTTTGGAACTAGAAAAAACACCCCGTCTTCAAGTTCCAACTTCCATAGCCAAAACCAAATCTATCCCCGAGAATGGTGAGAGTATCTCATATATATATATATATATATATTCTCTGATATATTATTTCCTTTTTGTGTTCCTTAATATACTGAGACTTGATATACAGGGTTGACTCGCAGACTTTCAAGTGCTAGCAGTTTAAGTAGCATGGAGGAGAGTTTGTTTCTACAAGCATCTTTGGACTCATCTTATACTTTCTCTGAAAGAAGTCCAAGGGAGCCTACTAAACCTCCTTTTTATTTCAAGAGCATGAGTACCCCAAATGTTTTCCATGCCGCTCTACGCCAAAAGGAGGGTGAACTCCAATCTTACATGTCTAGATTGGTAAGCAAAAGGTGTTTTTTTTTCTTCCATGGAATAAAAAAGTGTAATTTAACCCCTTTTTATTCATAAAAACTTTAATGATCTCAATTTTTTAACAGTTTCATAATTAATTTAAACTATAGCTCTATTTTCTGAAAATAACTAGAAATTATTTTTTGTTATTATCTTATTTAAGTTTTGGTGAGCTTTTATTATGTTAATTTTTTTAGTTTTGTCAATAATAATTTTTACAGTGTAAGTATTTAGAATAATGTCAAAACTATACCTTTATTTTATATATAATATAGAAAATTCATGTGAAAGTTCATTCCATTTCTACAGCCCAACCAAATATATGGTCATGTAATGTAATACATTACATGACTACATTACATTCCATCCAACCAAATACGCCCTAAATTTACAGTTTTATTACCCGTTTCTGTATTCTCCTATCCGGTATGTACTATATCATCACCTTCAAGGTCTATGTGTCAATTCCATTCCATTCATTTTAGGTATCCATGGAATCCATTCGTGACTCTCTTAGTGAGGAATTGGTTAAAATGACCAAGGAGGTATGCTTTTTTATTTCCCCTCATAACAAAATAGAAAAAAAAAAATTACAATCCATTTCTTATCTGGTGTATTATTTTTTTATCTAGTGTGAAAAACTAAGGTCAGAAGTGGCTCTGCTTCCTAGCATTAAGGCCGAGCTAGAAGCGCTAAGAATCAGGCACTCTGCTGCACTAGAGTTAATGGGTGAACGAGATGAAGAGGTACAAACACTTGCAGTAACTATCAACTTAAGTATTTAACATGTTTATTTTATTAATTATACTTGAAAAAAATATTAAAATAACCTTTTGTTTTGTGTAGCTTGAAGAACTTCGTGCCGATATTGTGGACGTGAAGGATATGTACAGAGAACAAGTTAACATGCTTGTAAATAAGGTATAATTTATATCTACAAGAAGAGTAATATACTAATCTACATGAAACAGTTAAATCTTACTTATTTGTTTGAATGAACATCCCTGCAGATACAGAAGGTTGAACCAAATCCTTTTGCCTAAGGAGAATGTGTAAGTGAATACATGTTTGTTTGGCTTTTTTTTTTTTTTGTACAATTTATTTTTTATATATATCTTTGGTGTAATCTTATTTACTCAAAGGAAAGGTTATTTGATCAAAATTGGTGCTAGGTGAGTGGACCCAAAAAAATACACCAAAAATTTGTATATATATTAACACAAAAAAAGAGTGGAAAAGCTTTGAATTGGAGTTGCGTTCTAATAAACTTGACTCGTTATATGCTTTTAAGTTCATATTTGTACCAATGTTATAAAATTCTACTCGGTTAAGTATGAACCACGTTTGAGCTCAACTTATATGATAAATGTTTCATTGTTTGCTATCTTAATCTTCGTTTGGTATTATAAATATATACAAAAACCAAATTCTCATTTGTGAGTAGGGCTGTTAATCGGGTTAACCCGATCGGGTTTCGGGTTAACGGGTCGGGTTAGTCGGGTTTTTCTAGAAAAACTATTCACCCGAAACCCGGCCCTAATAAGGTACGGGTTAGTCGGGTTCGGGTTAATCGGGTTTCGGGTTTGTAGGGTCGGGTTAGTCGGGTTGAAGTTGAAATGTAAGATGAACTTATGTTGTGCCATTTTAATACATAATCCACACGTATAGCGACTTAAAATGTAAAGTTGGTATTGGATATGAATTTTTGGAGTTTCTTTTACCATATTAGTAATGTAAACAGTGAATAAAATTTGTAAAATTGTTACAACACAATCGTACTGCATTAAGAAGAGAGGAAAGTAATGTTATTTTAAACATCTCTATACATAGTAATTTTTACTATCTGGTTTGTTTAATTAAGAAATATGTATTAGTTGTAAAATCTCATGGGATCTTGAATTCATGTCATTCAACAAAGTAAAAAAAAAATTGGTAATAAATTCTTAATCGGGTTATTCGGGTTGACCCGAATAACTCGAATTATTATTAGGGTCGGGTTTAGGGTTGATTTTTTCAAAACAATCCAATTATTATTAGGGTCGGGTTTAGGGTTGATTTTTTCAAAACAATTCGGGTTTCGGGTCAACCCGAATAACCCAATTAAGAGTTCTGACTCTATTAAACCCGACCCTAATTACCTTATTCGGGTTCGGGTTCGGGTCGGGTCGGGTTAATTGGGTTCGGGTTTTTTTTGACACCCCTATTTGAGAGTTATATATACTATAGCTAAAATTGTATGACTTTAGGCATAATGTACAAGTGTTTAATGTGGGAAGTCCAAGTTTAATCCCTCAATCTTGGATAATCCATCACTTGCAACCCCTACTTTGTATAATAAGTACTTGAAACCCTTCTATTTTGTAACATTATATTTTTAAACCTTTTACTTTTTGAAATATCACTTTCACCCCTTCATATTATAAATTTTTGTGTTTATCTACATCCCCGTCAAATTCGTTGTAGCTAATGGTACAAGTGTTAACCCCTCTATTTTGTAAAATTATATTTTCCTTCCCTTACTTTTTAAAATATCACTTTCACCCACTCTACCTTCAACTTTGTAAAATGTCACTTTCATCTTTTTATTTTCTAAACTTTTGTGTTTATCTCCGTCCCCATAAAATTCATTGTAGCTAATAGTACAAGTGGCAAATCCCCTATTTTATAAAATGATATTAATCATCTGCTTACTTTTTAAAATATCACTTTCATCCCTTCCACCTTCAACTTTGTAAAATGTAACTTTCACCCCTTCATTTTCTATAGTTTTGAGCTAATAGTACAAGTGGTAATGCACAATATACAAACATATCAATGCGTACAGTGCAATTTTAATCCGTCAACTTTGTATAATCTGTCAATTTCAACCCCTTTATTTTGTAAAATGATGCTGTTCATTCCTTTACTTTTTAAAATATCACTTTCACCTACTCCACCTTCAACTTTGTAAAATATCACTTTCACCCCTTTATTTTCTAAACTTTTGTGCTTATTTCGTAGTATATATAAATACGATTTTCTCTCTTCTACTTTGTAAAATGCATTTTCCACCCCTCCTTTTTAGAATGTTACTTTCACCCTATCAACACAGAAAATCACTATAGCTAATACTATAATTGTTAATGTATAATGTATAAGTATGTCAATGTAAAAAGTACAACTTTAATTCCCCAACTTTGTATAATCTGTTACTTGCAACCCCTCTATTTTGTAATATAATATTTTACATCCTTTTATTTTTTAAAATATCACTTTCACCCCCTCCACCTTCAACTTTGTAAAATGTCACTTTCACCCCCTTCATCTTTCATCATCAACTTTGTATAATATGTGACCTGTAACCCCTTTATTTTGTAAAATGATATCTTCCCTCCTCTACTTTCCTAATACAAAACAAAAAACACGTAAACCCGCAACAAAGCACGGGCTTAATTACTAGTTATATAGACATTAGTTAAGTTTTTTTTATTTATGAAAAATTACTTGTTTATAAAATATATGAAAAAATAAGATATTGAAATTGATTTTGAATAACTACAAAAAATGTTACTAGAATCAAAGTTAATAATTTAAAGTGATAAATCTAGGAATCAAAATTAGAGAGATTTCAACTTAGTAATCATGTCTTAGATTTTAAAGTTCTAATTAGGAGATAATGAACACCGTTCTTTAACCGATGAATTAGAGATGTTAATGATGTGTTAATTTAGTGTTAAAAAAAGTATTTGAATGTTAGTAATCATCCAAAGCTATTAGGATTTAAAGGAAGTTAATATTGATTTGAATGAGTTTTGGAAGCTAAATGGATGAAAAAACTCAAAGTGGTGATGTTAGGAAGTTTCACCGACTCAATATGACTTTGCTTTGCACACATGATTTTTTTATCCACTCCAATTTGGTTGCTTCCATTACCTTTTATAAGCTTATAAATTATAGAAAATGGGTATTTTAGGTTTATATACTTTAGTTTAAGTATCTAAAAAGTAATTTGCAATTAATCATTCGATTTATTTGATCACTGGACATTTGATCATCACTAAGGGAAGTAGTACATCTACAACAAGCTAAGGTGGGCTCATTACAAAGAATACATGCATATAATATATTTTACACTTCGATTCTTCATAGTTTTAAGTACTATGTGAATTTATTAGATGAAAAATATAAATATTATTAGATGCATTCATGAATGATTTTCATAATACGTTTTGGATATAGAAACAAATCTATTGATTCGGAAATTGATTGCAATTACGATCATATACGTCCACATCGGATGGGTTGAGAATTGTGTGTGTTTTGAAAACTTGAAATTGACTTGGATATCTAAATGAGAATGTTGCAAACGTTATGAATGATTGTGAATGGTTTCCAAGAAAATCATCACATGCAAAAGTTGCAAAAGTGTGAATGTTGCAAATGTTATGAATGATTGTGTATGAAATCTAGCACCCGTTGTTGTTACTGGTGTGTTTTTTGCTATGTTATGATGACATTTTTTTAAAATTCTTTTAATGCTCGTGTTGAGTGGTATGTTTCAGTTAACTCTAATTCTATCTTAGTTGGACGACTAGTGAGTAAGTTGTGCGACGATCTCACTTGTTATTGCAAGGGCTTCATGTTACTCGGGGAGCATTGAAATCATTGGTGAGACATTGAAGAGTTTCTTTCAGTTGTTAGGGGACTATGCAGAATTGAATTACATAGGCTTAGAATTTTGACTTAGCCCTGCTGCTTGTTCTTGTCTAATAGCGTTCTAGGGTAGAGTTAATTATTCAAAGGAATATGTGATCCTATATTAGTTGTAGTCTTTAAGAATCAAGGATTATAGAGGAACCAAGTTGGCAAGCTGATGATGGATTCCATTCTACAACAGTTGATGAATTTGAACCATTTGTAGAGGATTATTCAGTTTTTGTTGAGTATGATGATGAGTATAATGTCCAAAAAGATTGTAAACATCAAGAAGAAGTAGATTTTCTAGAAGGTATGGTGAGTGATGATAGTAGAAAGGCTTTCTATTCTGAGAGTGGATATGGTTCTGAGGGCAGTGGAGATGATTCTGATGATAGTCACTACAATGTGGATGAGTCTAACATATAATTTAATGTTGATGTAGACAGGAGTGAATTCCATAGTGTTGTTGATGTAGCTAAACATGGAATCTTAAACAATCATTCAACAAATGAAGGGAATGAAATGATTGATAATAAGGTTGAAGTTATTGCCATTGATGATTATCAGTTTGTAGGATTTCGTGAAGATGATATGAAGAGAATTCTTAAGGAGTTGAGTAAGTCAAGCAGATGCTCACATGGAGAGGTTCATGTAAAACCATTTAAGGTGGTCCAAGTCTTCAAAAACCAAGCTTCATGTTAAAAACTTCATGAATTCACATGCTGTAGAAACAAGGAGGTCTTTATACCTAACAAAAAATGACAAAACCAAGCTTGATGGTGGTTTGCCCAAAAATAGGGCATGCAATCTTTCATTTAAAAAGTGAAGGTTACAGGTGAAAGGACAAAATTACCCCTGTAATATAATATTGAAAAAAGAGTTAACGACTAAATGGTAACGTAGTGAGCTGGAAGGAATAAACATTAAAAGTTTTGAAACCACAAGGACCATCCGTGAGGTTTATTTTAAATTAGGGACGAAACATCAGATTTTGTGAAACCACATGGACCATTTATGAAGTTTTGTCTTTATTATATATAACTAGACTCAAAATGCATAAATTAAATGGATAATACTTGGAAAATTGACTCGCTTTATTTTAACAGAAATGAACCAGGAGATAAATTGTCACCGGTAGGATTTTTATTTGGTTAAGGTATTCACAAAGAAAAACTTATTATGTCCCTCACACTACATAATGTCGTGTTTTTCTCTCATGTTTTACTAGAACTGGGAAGCCACAAATACACTATAACATATTAGCTCAACTAAATCTTAGAGTTCTTCATGAATCATCCCACACAACACTAGCTTCACTAGATATAACATGATTTAATGAAACTTAAGATTATTTAATAAAATGGTTTTGCATTCTTACATGGATAGAGCATGTGAAGATTTTTAAAATGGTATTAGTGAAAACTTCAATGTTATGATTGTTGATGCTAAAAGGTGCTACTACTACTAACAACGGTTGACATTATATGTCTAGATGCAAGGTTCTAAATGGCGTGAGGCGTGGCGTGGCGGCAAGGTCAAGCCTCAAGCTTAACGAGCCATGGCGAGCCATGGCGTTCAAGGCGTGATGTAAGGCGGCGATTTTGTATTAATTTAAAATAATATTACCACATAAATATAAATTTATATTAAATATAACTACTTTTTAGAAGTGTTAGATCAATAACTAGTAACTAAATTTTAACAAAAACCACAATACTTGTATCTCCGATTAGAAAAGACATAACAAAGAGCAAAAAACTGTGTCTCAAACGAAAAAACACGTGCCATAACACGCCATAATGCGCCATGGCGCGCCATATCACGCCTTGCCACGCGCCACGCCTAATAGCAACGTTATGAGGCTTTTCGTAACGGCGGAGCCACGCCTCACGCCATGGCGCGCCTTGGCGCGCGCCATGGCGCGCCTTTTAGAACACTGTCTAGATGTAATAGAGAGACCGACTACTCAACATAAGCTACAAGAAACCTAGGATGGTCTAATTTTCTTGGAAAGATCATTGAGAATTTGGAATTATTTGGTTCTTATGGTTTTACTATGCTATTTTAATTAGTCTTTTTGAAACACATCCAAAACAAGGATATATTTTTTTTTGGATTTTGTCCTTTTGAAACATGAAATGACCATTATATACATTTTTAAAGATTTTTTTATAATTAAAAAATAGAAAATAGGCCAACACGGATACACACAAATGCACGCACATACACACATACACACACACACACACTCTCTCTCTCTCTCTCTCCCCATCTCTCTTTGTCTCTCTCTCTATCTCTCTCATATCCCTCTGCCGACTGAAATCCTGCCACCTTCCATGAAAATTAGTAATGTTATGATCAATTGTACTACCATCATTGTTGTCCACAGAAACAAGTATATGGCATGGTGTTTCTTCAACTAGAGAAGACCGTAACTACACCACTTTAGTGTTATAAAGTTCATTCTCTTTAATTAACAACCAAATCCAATCGGACTTCAATATGTAGTTACAATTTTATGTTCATTGGGATTCTCCCAACAGGTCAAGCACACATCATAATGTTCTTGTCTTAATGAGACATAAACATACACCATTCCCCTCGCTCTATTAGGTTTGAGGGACTAGATTCAAGAAAGGGTTCGATAATGCTAAGCAGGCTCGACAAACACCATGCCAAGAGCTCGACATGCTGAGTTCGAGAACACACACATACATACATACACACATCTTTACTCCTTTTTGATCGTTTTTAATACCTAAAATTTAAAATTTTACCAACTTTTTTTCCTATATAAATACCCACAACTACTATCAATCCTTACTACTTTCAAATATTCATATATCAAACCTTGAACCCTAATTCTACATCTCTTAATTCTATTTTAGCAAAATTGTTGATCCAGTGGAAAATATGTAATGAGAACATCGAACCAAATAAAAGAGACAACTTTCGCCCGGGCATGGGTCTTTTGTATCGAATAACCTTACCGTCAACAACAGACTCAATAAGGGAAGTTTTTGGATGAGAATCACCAAATGTTTTCTCATTGTAATGAATCAAGGTAATTACCATTCTAAAGATCATGTTACACGAAAAGTAGAAGTTCACAAACAAAGCGCTATCAAATTTTAACAAATTGTTTAATAAATTGAGCAACAATTGACAAAATGTTGAAGATGATGTGAAAATGATGACGATGACATAATTTAAAAAAAAAAAACTCTTCAAATCTTTCAATCAGAAATAAGAAAACCTTTCTAGTATTTAGAGTTTTGAAATGTTGTCAAAAGAGTCAAGTAATATTATGTTTTTTTTTTAATATAGTGTTTTTTTAATGTAATGTTTTAATTTAATGTATTTCTCTAATGTAATTTAATGTTATACTACCTTGTTCTAAGTTAATGATTTGACATCATAAACCATTCATTCCAAATGATGAAAAAACTGGAAAGTATGACAAATATGATGTGACGCTGTGTTAGGTCGTAAATTGTGGTTTATACTTTGCTTTTCATAAGATATTGGAGTTCTCGGTGTAGGACCGCAAACACCATGTTTTGGTGTTGTTTGGACCAAAATCACATGTGATTTTGGTTAGGCTTAATGTTGTTTTGTTTGGGTTTTGGGTCTGGGCTTTGTTATTAGGTTTAGGTATAAATAGTGTCATTTGAGCCTCGTAATCGGTGTGGGATATTTTTGGGGGCTGCCATAAGCTTAGAACGAGATCTGGAGAGAAACAGAGAAAACCTTATGTAATCAACAGTCTTATGTACACGACTATTCATTTATAATAGTGTGCATTAAGATTAATCATCGTGTTCTTATTCCATATTATATCTTTCATTATTCATTTGATTGAGATTCTGCACCATCAAAGTGAATCGGATTAATACGTAGGAGAATTCGGGACTTACAAGTGGTATCAGAGCAACGATTGGAAGCAATCGGGTTATTGTAAGATATTTTTTTAAGAGTTTTTCTTGGATTTTTGGGTGTTTTTGAATTGTTTTGGATGAATTTTTGGTTGTTTGTTCTTCGTGTTCTTCATATTTTTGAGTCTTTAATCGAATTTGGCTCTAAAAATTTAAAAATTGTGTTTTTTGGCAAGTTTTGGGTATTTTTGGTCAATATTTGCGAGATCCCGGTGGTTGTCCTCAGTCATCGATCATACCCGAGAAGATCTCGGGGCCAGCAATGATTTCGGTTGGGGTTGCGAGGGTTCTTAGTCAGCAGCTTTCTCGGTCAGCAACAATTTCAGTCTACAGCTTCGGTTCTTGATGCAGATCTCGGCCTCGCAATTTTTTGGCCTGTGATTTTGATCAGACAACATTTCGGTCTCGCGTGCAAGACTTCTCGGGTGGGTTAAGAGGCTTCGCAGATTTCAGTCCGAAACCTCATTTTTGGTCAAAAAGTCATGTTTTTGGTCCAAAACCTTCGTTTTCGGTCTAGAAACTTTTGTTTTCGGTCAAGGTCGATTTTTTTGGACAAAAATTTGAACTTTCATCTTTGACTTTCAAATTTGACTTTTGACTTTTAAGTTTGACTTTTACGTTTGACTTTTCAAGTTTGTCTTTCAAGCTTAACTTTCGAGGTTACAAGTCAAAGGGCATTTTTTCTTGGTTTCACAATCAGTTCTATTTTTGGTAAATTATTTTTTTGGTGAATAATGAGTTCTTCAATCACCAAGGTTAATGAAGCTTCATGTTCTCAGTCTTGTGAAGGTAAATTTAAATTTTATCTTGATCAACATGAATTATTAATTAGGGAAATTGAGGACCTTAAATATGAACGATATACTATCAGAAAGGACCAAATACCCTTGAAAGAAAAATTAGAGGCCAAAACCAAGGACTTTAGAAAACTTCAAGAAGAATACAGCATAAAATGTGAACACTATTATTATGCTAAAGAAAAGATTGTCAGTCTAACTGCCAAGCTTGACACGTTGAAAAATAAGTTTGAAAATGCAGACTTTAATTTTAAAAAAATTGATGTGTCAAGTAAGAAAGTTAAGTCCATGATAGAAAAACAATTAAAATTTAAAGATAATCAGAATAAGGGTCTAGGGTATCACAGTGTTCCACTTCCCTTCAATGATAACTATACCCCACGTGTAACGACCGTAGATTAGGGCTAGTCAATTAGAGACGATAAGCATCAAAAATGACTTTTTGATGGAAGATTATTTACAAGTATTAATCTTAACTAATTTATAGTATATGTCACAAGGTTTCCATGCATATAAAGAACGCCGAAATCCGAGTTATAACGAAGAAGTTATGACCTATCGAAGTTTCGCGACAGAACCGGCATGACACAGCGCGACGTAAATAGTGAATTTACGTTAGAGCGATATTTGGCCTTAACAATCTAAATGAAATTCGTAGAATAAGTTAAACCGAGAGCGTTCATAAAAAGAACGTCTAAATCTGACTTCGTATGACGAAGTTATGATTTTCCGAAGTTTCAGCATTAATAGTATGCAGCTCGAAATTCGAGATTGAGGTCGAGTGATATTTAGCCAAAACTTTCTAAATGAGAATTGAATATCTCATCAATAGTAGTCCAACGATAAAAAGACAGACGAAAACGGAGTTCAGATGAAGGAGTTATGAATTTTGAACGGAGTTTTCCTGTCCTGGCCTACTAAAAATAGTATATTATTAATATATTAAAAATAAAGTCAAAATTAGCCTACAAAGTCTAAATGAAAGTTGTATATCTTGTTTTTACCTACGCATCCATATAAAGAACGTCGAAAACAGAGTTCGTATGCGAAAGTTATGAATTTCTGAAGTTCGGGGCGCGAAACCCCAAAACTGTCAGAGACCACGACGTGGCAAAAGTGGCCACGACGTGGGTGGGCTTCTGACGCCTTCTGGAGCCTGAAAGATCAAGTGGACGATGACGCATGCAATGGCGTTCAAGCCCATGACGTGGGAGAAGTGCCCACGACGTGGAAAATGAGAAAACAACCCTATAAATAGATTTGAAGGGGCAGCCGTTTGTGGTTGCCAAATCTCTCTTCTCTCGCCCATATTACATCGTTTTACGTGAAATTTGAACCCCCCGAAGCCCCGGTATCAACCCCGAGACCCAAAGCAAGTCCCGAAGCCCAAAGATCCCGAGAAGAAAAGAGTTTCCGAGCCGAAGCTCTGCCCACGAGAAGTCCGTTGTGTGAAGAGATCACAGTTTCACCAAAGGATACTACTTCTACAAGCCGTAGTGCTGCCCGATCATCTTCTGATCAGGTGAGTATGTGGTCACTTTCTTCTAACACATAAATATTAAGTATTTGCTATAAATACGTGCTATGTGTATAATATATTCTTGTTTATTTGAGATGATTGTGGAATGGATGAATTATATAAGTTTTAATGAGTTAAACTATATATGTATTTTGTATCTAAAAATATGTTGGGTAGAACATGAGTAGATGAGGTTGTTGGTAGGTGATAAAAGGTGGGTTGGACCAAGAGATAAACTTGTTTTAGATCTGTATGTATGGATCAGGTCAGGAGGTTTGTTTTAGATCCGAGAGTATGGATCAAATCAAGAGGTTAGTTTTAGATCCGAGAATATGGATTAGGTAAGAAGGTAAATTTTAGGTCCGGGAGTACGGATTATGTATTTTTGAATTATGTGTTCATACGATAAGGTATCATGCGTATAGTCCCTTTTAGGAACGTGATTTTTATACGTTTATTGATTAAAGTATGAAATATACATATGTATGTAAAGTATTTGTTATTGTCCGAAATACGAGTTAGATATATTTGATGATATACAACGTGCGAATCATTTATGGTTCAATATGTGTTAAGATGTGAATATATGATATTATTACTTAAAACCTTGTGTTAAGTATACACTAGTTAGCATTTCCTAAACGGAGATAGTATCAAAAATTGATTATAAACATTATAGGTTTGCCTAGTGATGGGTTAAGACTTAAATAGGGATGTTTAGTTCAATTAAGTTTGGATATTGGGTAGCCTCTTATTAAGAGTATGTGTGTTGTGAGATTGATGATCGGTGGAGTACGTCCTACGTACAGAAGTACATTTTATGTACGAAGTCTTTTTCAATGCTCTGTGTCTTGGGTGCTGCTTGTGCCAGGGTACTATTATGTTCTCGGGTACGATTCTTTCGCATACCAGAGTACTATAATATGCCACAAGTACTATCATGTACAAAGTCTTTTTGACAATTTTGTGTGTCGGTTACGGGAGCGTACGGGAATACTCTATTAGTATTTCCCCATACTTTTATTTTGAGAGAGCTTTGGAGTCAGAGTTTCTTTTATGAAGTGATCGACCGCGCTTCATATGTCAGTGTTTTCTTTAACGAAGTAATTAAGGGAACTTCGTAGACTACCTAATAAAGTGCGCCGGTAACAGACCACTGCTAGGTATGTCATGTGTTATATTGCTGGATAGGGTGCGTTTGGGGGTGAAATACCTCATTTATTCAGGCCACTGCTAGGCAAAGTTCGATGCTGGGATAGGTAGAGTCTGGGTGTATAATACCTCATGATAGTCGGACCACTCCTAGGCATTGTTATCTAGATAACTACCCCTGACTTAAAATGTCTTGTGGTTCTTTCTTTTACGAACGAAGGTTCGTGGTGAAACTTATTCCATTCCCCTCATTTGATGTCTTTATTGATCCTCGTTTGCTGCCAGGGAATTTCCGAAGCAGCTTTGTTAGTTGTTGTTCATATCGATTCCTTAGGCTAGATCTCGTAAGATCATTGTATAGGGTCAGTATGTGGGGATCGACGGGATGGGATATGTTGTTTTAGAAATATAATATGTGTTTATAATATCAGTGGTTTTGCAAGATCGAGATATACTTTATTATCACGTTGTTTGATTTAAGAGCTTTCATACTCTGTGTAATATTGGAACTAAATGTTCTTTAGGTGTTCTTGAACTAGAGGTGATCTAAGAACCATGGCAACACTAGACTTTGTGCCAATTCCTTAGGGCAATCCTTAGGAATTAATGAGAGAAGGGTAATCGGTTCTTAGGGTAAATCTTTATGAAATAAAGGAAGATAATGGGGGTGGGTAATTGGATTGATTGTTTGATAATTGAATATAATAATTATATTATTGTGGGTTGAAAACCCTATATGCTCACCAGGCTCCCAAGCCTGACCCTCTCAATTTTCTTTATATTACAGGTTATGGTACGAGAGCATAAGTTGGCTGACATAACGAGAGATTTTGGATTATAGGCCAGTAGTTATGAATAACTGTTGTAAGGTCTATGTTGTTTTGTTTATGCTTTTGGTCTGTATTGAACATGACATCCCGAGATTTTTTTATATAATGAAAATACATTTCTTTAAAGAAATGCTTTGATAAACTCTTATCATATTTTGTTTTGGGAACAAATTCTACAACTATTTTCTTTAAAAGATTACTCTGATTTTAAAAACAAAACATAAACAAATTGGTCTTTTCTGTCCATGAAATTGGGGATGTCACACCACCCCTTGAAACCAATGAAATAGAGACACCTGCACAATATGGCCAGCCGCCGGTAATAAATTCAGTTAAGACTGAACAATCTGGCCCCACTTGAAGTGTTGAGGTGAATAATTCTGATATTTCTACCTCAAATGCAGAGCAGGTCACAGTGCAAGATGGGCACGAGCATAACATAAATAATTCTTGTTCTACTGATAATGATTCAAAAACTTATGATGAGGTGAACGATTCTAATGCTTCTACTTTATGTACAGATAAAGAAGTAGTGCAAGTTGGGAGTGAGCATATCAAAATCAATTCTAAGTCTACTGAAAGTCTTTCAAAAGCTTGTGATGATGACACCCCCACTGTTGAAAAACTCAGCCACAAAAATCTGTCAAGCAGTCTGACAAATGTTCTTTTGCTTTTGTTTGTGCTTGTGCTTGTGGAAGTTCTTCGAAACGAACTTTTGTTGGATAAGGACCAAGTCACAATCTGATTTATATGAAAAGAAAGACTTGCTTTAACTATGGGACTCCCGGTCACATTGTCAGAAATTGCCCACATCGTTTATATGTTCCTTACTATGCACAAGGTTGGCACATCGTGCCAAGAGGGAGATTCTCCAAAAGAAATCCTTCGAGGTCACATTCACGCAATAGTGACTGGAACGCAAACAAGCCAAGAATCAAACTCCCAAGGACAAGAAGGGAATGTCGGACAAGAAGCCAGATTTATGGGATGGTTCTGTTAGACAGAGATTGATTCGGTCGAAGTCATCTCGGCGGTCAGTTTCAAGTTCTACAGCAAGTTCTGAGGCATCCATCCGATCAAACAAGAAATGGGTTAAACCCGACTACAGATGGGTTGTAACAACCCGAAATTTCCGTATAAACTATTGTAACTCTTTTGTAGTCCAACTCGCGCAACCAATCGTCATTCCAAATTCAATTTACGATCTTCCGTATAATTAAGTCATTTATTAGTACACATTTAAAATGACTTAATGGGTGTCTTAATACATTTAGAAATCATTTTAACACCCAACTTTAGTGATCGAATATTTCTAGAAATTACCATATCGGGTTACGGTAACTCAATCGGGTACGACCAAAAACCTCATTTAACGTCGGTATCGGGTAGAATTCTATCGTGTCCAATTCACGAACACTATATAAACATGATTTAGACTCCATTTGAAGCCTTTGTCCAAATTCTCACTAAACTCTTACAACCTCTCTCCTCCAAGCTAGAATTAAGGTCCAAATCACAAGTTTAAGGCTTCAAATCTTTAAGGTAACCTCTCTAGCATGTTATTCAACATCTTTAGCCTTCAAATTGATGAATTAATTGAGTTTTGGGGTCAAGAACATGAGTTTACGGCCAAGGAGCAAGCTTGGGCCGTAAACTCCATTATATGGGGTTTTAAGCTCTTAAACTCCTTCCTAAACTCAATTGGACTTTAGATATGGCTAAGGGACTTTAAGATATGGACTCTAAACAATTAAAACTTGAACTTTGTGAAGTTTGAAGGAGTTTACGGCCAAGGAGCATTATTGGGCCGTAAACTCATTAATCTAGGGTTTTCATGCCTTTAAACCCTTCCAAATCACTTCTATGGCTTAGATATGAATTATAGGACCTTGGATATAACATTTGGACACTTGAATCATAACATTTGAAGGACTTATGTGAGTTTACGGCCAAGGGGAGTGCTTGGGCCGTAAACTCCCTAAAACAAGGCATAAAATCAATTTTAAAGTGTTAGAAAGCCATCCAACACCACCAAAAGCCTTGGAATAAATCAAGGGACCAACCAAAAATAGTTTAAGGGACTTAAACACTTCATTTGTGGGTTTTCTAAGAGTTTACGGCGAAGGCTTGTTCTTGGGCCGTAAACTCCAAAATTTTTGGTGTTAGAATGCAAACTAAACACCCCTATAGCCTTTAGATGAATTTTAGAAGCCCTTCTATGCAAGTTTTAGACCTTGAAACACATTATATCACCCTATATTAGAGTTTACGGCCATGAAGAGGGTCTCATGGGCCGTAAACTCCATAGCAACCCTCAAATGTCCCATAAAACTCATGATAGGTCTTGGAATAATCCTATTAATCACATGTGATTTGTTTTAACAACATTTAACATCATTTTCATAAGGATTAAGGAGTTTACGGCCAGGAGCCTATGCTAGGCCGTAAACTCCCATAAATTAATCATTTTGGTGATTTTAATCCATTCCATGCATTTAGAACAAATCCTAGAAACATTTCCCATGTCCATGTAAGCCATTTAAGCAATTTAAACACCCAAAACCACACCCACATGAGTTTACGGCCGTAAACTCATGTATGTGTGTGTTTTGTGGGTGTAAACTCATTTAAATGTTTACTTATGGAGAGTAAACTCAAGTCCCAAGTCCCTAATGCCTTTACACGTCCTCAAAACGCCACCCGGGTCACTCCAAACGCTCATTTTAAGGTGTTTAACCTCATTGGAGTGTAATGTTCCATATGATTAGTGAATGTATCCCTAATTGTATATATATGGACATTATTTCATTTTACATAGGGTCATCACGAGTAATCAAACCCCGAACCTACGTCTAGCATTCAAAACCGACACGTTTCCGAGTCCGGTGAGTTCATACCCCTACCCTTTTTCACTGTTTTCACTGTTTTTAGGGGGGGGGGAACACAAGCAAAGTACAAGGGAATTCTTGTACTTAAAACATGTTTTCAAATGTGTGTTTCATATTTCATATGCTTTTATTACTGATTATCACAACTGATATCCATTTGAACATGCAGATCAAGTAACATATATTTGTGAAATAGGTCTTTAAACTATTATGTTTTACATATATTTCACAAATGGTTTTCCACATTTATCGGTTAAAAGCATGACATAAGACATTTGAATATAATACCTGTACACTGTTTTGTCCTCGGTAACACTCCACATATATACGCGAGTGGAGGACTATCATATTATTACTAGTAAATTTGTTAATCCTGTATGATTGGAGACACGTCCTTGGAGAACACTCCATCAGGATACGCGAGTGGAGGACTACACCCATAACCAGAATCTCTGGTATTTAGCGTGACTTGAGTGTATAGATCTATACGGGGCTGACTACCCCACACCTGGCTGCTAGCTACAGCCGAACCGAAATGGTTCAAGGGTGACGAAAGTCATAAGTATGTGGACGACTTATTGCCACATGTGGACTACTTATTGCCACAGGTTTTAATCTATTGTATGGTTATGGAACTCGCAATTAGGATAACAGAGATTTACTTATAGTAATAATGTATCACTGTATACATCTTTTACATCTTTCACATCTTTCACAACACTGTAACCAACATTCAGGAAAGTGCGAGACTTTCCTGGGGAAAACATGGATACCAATCACAATTGCATCTTTTACATCTTTACATCGTTTACAATAGAAACCAACATGCAGGAAAGCATGGGGCTTTTCTGGGTAACACTTACCTAACTAGAAAGAGTAACAAACTGGATAACATTACATCTTTTACAATTTGTAATACACAATAAGGAAAGTATGGGACTTTCCTGGTAACACATGATAAGCAAACAGATCAGTTTAATCAGTCAGATAACCAACTATATATAATATGTATCACAACTGTACAAACTTTACTTTTGAAACAACTGTAAAACTTTATTATGTAATGTAATGGTTGTTTTACTTTATTACTATGTGCATTGGATTTGATACTCAACGAGGAGTCAACCCCGGAAATGTTTCCGCCTTCGGTTTTCGGGGTGTGACATGGGTACCAAAGGTTCACACTCCCAAATCATCTAATGATTCTAACACTTCTTCATCTTTTGTGTCTGATAAACAGGATATGTCATGGGGGACAGTACCTTGTGTAGATGATAATGGTCAACCAAGCTTCAAATTGGACTGCGTTCCAAAAAACAACTAATCCCGCATTCTGTGGTGGAGCAACTATGGAGGAATATCATCAGACTTCGGTTTGTTGATAGTGGTTGTTCCAGGCACATGATAGGAGACATCTCTCATCTGTACGACATTCAAAATCTTCATTAAGAGTATGTGTCTTTTGCGGTAAAGGAAGAAAGAAGAGGATCACAAATGGGGATTGTACTTCACGATGTGAAGACTTTTTGAATCTATTCCAGAACTGAAACACAACTAAGGTTAAATGTGTTGCTACATATGTGTGATGTTCTCAGATCATCTGGATGCAACTTCAATTGCTAAATTATGGTTTGAGTTTCTTCTCGATACTTCTAAGTTTTTCCTAAAATGATTCGTTTGAAGACAATTTTTTTAAATTTGCGTATTTATTTTATATTCTTTCTTTCAATGCTCAAATTAAGGGGGAGAAATCAAAATACAAAAAAAATTATAAAATCAAAAATACAAAAATATGTTTTCTTTCGAAAGTGTTTGGGAAGTGATATGAAGTTTAGTGTTAAAGGGAAATCTGAAATATGTGTAATGCACTAAAGCTAAAATTGTTTAGACTCTATGTTCAATGTGTTGGTAGACACAAAGGATTCAAAATTAAAGGACTAGACGCAACTGACAATGAAAGGACTTGACACTTTTAACTCATCTAGACTTAGATAGTTACATTTAGACTTACCATACAACGCTCAGATAGATTGAGCAGTGAGATAAAAAAGGGAGCCTACAAAATAAATTAAAGTTACTTATCATCTAGAAATGTGGCTCAACACTTCTTCGATGTAAAAACTTATGTCCTTAATTCTGGTGCTGATAAGGTGACTGGGGGGGGGGGGGGGGGGTTCTAATAAAGTAGGTCAGTGTAAAATTGTTTTTCTTTCTTATCCTCTCTGTTAGTCATATGTTGCCCCCTTTGCGTGATCGGAAGATCCGACTTGGGACGCAACACATGCACCTTTATGTAGCACCTACTTCTTGGTATGTATTTTTATTTAAGTATTTTGCATTTTTGGCGAGGGACTTGGCGAGTTGATGGACCAACTCGCCGAGTAGAAGCGGGACGGGACGCGGGATTTAAGTGATGGACTCGTCGAGTTGGGTCCCAGACTCGACGAGTAGGCCCTGACTGGACAAAACCCTAATATGAGGGTTTGCACCCTATTTAATCATCTCTTTCAGCCACCACTCGTCCCTATTGCTCCTAGAAACCCTCAATAGCAAACCCTAAGTGTTTTGGTGTAAGATCTAAGGCTTTTGAGTGATTTTTGTGGGTTTTGACCTCAAGGAAGAAGGAAGATCATAGAAGGATCAAGAGGAGACTGAAGGATTCCAGTTTGGTTCCTCATTTGCAATCTTTGAAAGGTATAAAGTTTGTACCTTGCTTGCTTGTTTGTTAGATCCCTTTTGGGGAGGATTTAGGGCTTTTAAGCCATATGAGGTAGCCAATCATGATTGCAAACATGGTTGTGGGTCAAGACTTCGGATCTAAGTCTTGGGAGGAGTCACAAGGCAGATTTGGGTTGCTTTTGCACACAAGGAAGGTCCCATGCAACATAAGATCCATTTTAGAGCCTTTTAGGCTAAAAAGTCTCATGCATGCATGTAAAGTTCGAAACTTTACGTGCTAGATCGAGCCTAGGGGCTTGGATCTACCTTTTGGTCAAAGGTTGTACATCAGAAATCGAGGATTAAGGGTGTGGACATTATCGACTCGGAGAGTCCGTTCTTGGGACTCAATGAGTCCAAGGCATAAAGTCCCATATCTGTTGAGGGTCAAAGAACTCAGTTGGGTGTTAGAAGGGTTGTAGAAGGTCTGAAGGAGTGACCCAATGTATTGGACTTAGCCTTAGACCTGGAGTTCATGGGACTCGACGAGTGCTAGAACAAACTCGCCGAGTCCGAGGCAATCTCGTTATGGTTGAAGATGAACTCGACGAGTTGTTCATATAACTCGGCGAGTCAAGGTCAGAACTTGTTCATCAGATTAAGGTGAACTCGACGAGTTGTTCATATAACTCGGCGAGTCGGATGAAGGTTCATTCGATGTTCATATAGAGGAGGAACTCGTCGAGTCGTTGCTAAACACGACGAGTCGAGTTGTGGATAAGGACGGGTAAAGGGTTAGGGAGTCGACGAGTTGACGACCCAACTCGGCGAGTCGGGTCAACTGGCAGTTGACTATGACTTGGACTTGGTTGGGGGTAAAATAGTCATTTTACCCCAAGAGTTGATATCAGTTTCTGACTGAGTGTTTTGTGGGAATTATAGCCGGAGGATTTCCGGAGCAGCAGATAGAGGTTTCCCGCACAGATTATCAGCAGCTACTCGTTCGAGGTGAGTTACCTTCCAGTAGTGGTGGATCTACGGCCACAATGTCGGCCCACCAGTAGGAGTTGTATGTTAGATGATTGTCTTTGTGATATCATCTAGGTTTGCTACTACCTGATATGTTATATGCTGGCATGATATGTTATATGTGATAGTAGTAGAGTTCGGTTGTTAGGACCGAAGGGTAGGTCGGACACCCCAGATATGTTTGACAGTATGTTATGATATGTTTATATGCTGGCATGATATGTTATATGTGATAATGGTAATAGGAGGGGAATAGTCCCCAAGTTCGGTTGTTAGGACCGAAGGGTAGTTCGGACGCCCTAGATCTGTCTGATATATGTGGAAGGCAGTCCTTGAGGAAAGTACAGATAGATGTGGAAGGTAGTATGGGCCCGTACTGCTGAAAGCAGAGGATCCATACTCGAATTGAGGAAGGATGAAGCAAGACCGGGGAACTTGTAGTGGATGTGATCCCTCTAGATGTATCAGTATCACTGATGGTTGTCATGATGTATTGCAGAATGGTGGTACTACGTTCGAGGCCAACAGATGGCAGCTCAGGAGAGGGATCGGGTTCAGGATCAGGCTCCGAACTAGTGGATGAGAGGCTACACGAGTTCATCGCGTTTGAGATCACTAGAGGCATCCTTGATGCGACCACGGTCATCTTTGGGAAGATAAAGGAAGGGATTGTCGAGTTGATGGAGGATCGCCTTAGGGCGTTCAGGAGTGACATGGCGACCAGCCAGTTAGGATCCCGCATATTGTCCTTTAAGGACTTCAGGGGCAGTGGTGCGCCGGATTTCCATGGGGCAAAGGACCCCATTGCTGCCAGACGATGGATTGTAGACATTGAGTCTGTGCAGTTGACTAGCTTCTGCCCGGAGGGGTCGAAGGTGAGATATGCAGCAGGATGCTTGAGAGATAGAGTTAGAGATTGGTGGGAGTCTCTTGGCGACTCATTGGGAGCCTCGGCTGTTGAGGCTATGACCTGGTCAAACATTGTGACCAAATTCAGGGCGGAGTTTGCTCCAGCTGTAGAGCTTCAGCAGGTGGCCAGAGAGTTTTTGGACATGAGACAGACTACGGAGACTGTGGCGGAGATCACCGCCAAGTTCCGGGAGAGGGCATTGCTGGTGCCCCAGTATGCGGGAGATGAGGATATGAGGAGGACCTGCTATCATGACATGCTACGAGCCGACATTCGGAAGCTGAATTAGGTAACGGTGAAGAATCGTTATCCACTCCCGCGGATCGATGATCTCTTTGACTAGCTACAAGGAGCATCTTGGTTCTCCAAGACTGACTTGCGTTCAGGGTATCATCAGATGAGGGTCAGAGAGGAGGATGTACAAAAGACTGCTTTTGGGACACGTTATGGTAACTTAGATTTCGTGGTGATGCCCTTCGGGCTCACTAATGCTCCTGCCACGTTCATGGACCTCATGAACCGCGTGTGTAGACCGATGTTAGACTGGTCTGTGATAGTGTTTATTGATGATATCTTGGTTTACTCCAAGATGTAGGAGGAGCAAGAGGAGCATCTGCGAGAGGTTCTGGAGACTTTGAGAAGGGAGAACTTGTATGCTAAGTTCTCCAAGTGTGAGTTCTAGTTGCGTGAGGTGCAGTTTCTAGGTTATCTTGTCAACCAGAACGGGATATCAGTGGACCCGGCCAAAGTAGAGGCCGTGATGAGATGGGAGGTTCCAAGGTCTCCATCTGAGATTCGGAGTTTCCTAGGATTAGCCGGCTACTATCGGAGATTCATCCAAGATTTCTCTAAGATAGCCGTACCCCTGACCAGGGTAACGAGGAAGGTCGTGGTCTTCCTTTGGGGGCCTGAGCAGCAGGCTGCGTTCGAGACTTTGAGACAGAGATTGTGCGAGACACCAATCTTAGCCCTGCCGGAGGGCATGGAGGATTTTGTTGTATATTGCGATGCGTCCATCTCAGGTTTGGGCGCAATATTGATGCAAAGAGGACATGTTGTTGCTTACTCTTCGAGGCAGCTGAAGCCTCACGAGGCGAACTACCCGACACATGATTTGGAGTTGGGGGCTGTTGTGTTCACCCTCAAGATTTGGCGTCATTACCTCTATGGGGTTCGTTGTACCATTTACACGGACCATAATAGCTTGAGGTATTTAATGGACCAACCAAATCTGAATATGAGGCAGCGTCGGTGGCTCAATGTGATAAAGGATTATGAATGCGAGATCCTCTACCACCCGGGGAAGGCCAATGTGGTGGCCGATGCTCTTAGCTGCAAGGTAGCGCTGATCAGGGATATCTGTCCGAGGATGACAGTGGTGACTCCGCTGTTGGAGCGGATTCAGGAGGCCATGAAGGAGGAACATCGGAAGAGCGAGTGGATTGTGGGACAGGTTTCCTCCTTCGACTATGACAGCCGAGGGTTACTGACACTACAACGTAGGGTGTGGGTGTCGTACCACGGGGGTGTGCGTCAGGTTCTGATGGATGAGGTGCACAAATCTCAATTCTCCACTCATCCCAGGGCGACGAAGTTGTATAGGGATCTTCGTCAGGACTATTAGTGGCCCTGCATGAAGCGGGATGTAGCATGGTACGTGGAACGGTGCTTGACCTATAGGAAGGTCAAGGCCGAGTACCAGAGGCCACACGGCAAGATGCAGCCGTTAGATATCCCGTTGTGGAAATGGGAAGACATTACAATGGATTTTATCACAAAGCTTCCCAGGACCGCGCGGGGAGTGGATTCGATTTGGGTCATCGTCGATCGATTGACCAAGAGCGCCCATTTTATCCCTATTCTAGAAAGTATTTCGGCTGAAAGGTTGGTCGATATCTATATCAAAGAGGTAGTGGCGTGGCATGGGGTGCCCGTTTCGGTGATTTCAGACAGGGATGTGCGGTTCACTTCCAGGTTTTGGAAGAAGTTTCATGATGAGCTGGGTATGCGTCTGCATTTTAGCACTGCCTTTCACCCGCAGACGGACGGCTAGAGCGAGCGAACCATCCAGACTCTGGAGGATATACTGCGAGCATGCATGTTAGACTTCGGAGGTAGTTGGGATACCTACCTTCCATTGGCAGAGTTCTCCTATAACAATAGTTATCATGCGAGCATTGACTGCCTTCTCTTCGAGTTGTTGTATGGGAGGAGGTGCAGGACCCCAATATGTTGGGGTGAGGTTGTTCAGAGGGTAATGGGGAGCACCGAAGTGGTGCTCAAGATGACAGAGAGGATTCAGCAGGTCCGGAGCAGGCTTCAAACTGCTCTGAGTCGGCAGAAAAGTTATGCTGATAAGTGTTGATCAGACCTGGAGTTCCAGGTCGGGGATATGGTTCTCCTGAAGGTGTCGCCATGGAAGGGCGTCATCTGATTCAGGAAATGGGGCAAGTTGGGCCCCAGGTACATTGGAATGTTCAAGGTCTTAGCTTGGGTGGGCAAGGTGGCGTACATGTTGGATCTACCAGCCGAACTCAGCCAGATCCACAACACTTTCCACGTCTCCCAGCTGCGGAAGTGTCTGGTGGACGACTCAGTAGTGGTACCCTTAGAGGATATTCAGGTCGAAGACAGCTTGAATTACATCGAGTGACCTGTGGCAATCCTCGACCAGAAGTTAAAGGATCTGAGGAACAAAAGGGTGGAGCTCGTGAAGGTGCAATGGCAGCATCAGAAGGGCTCAGAGTGGACTTAGGAGCCGGTGGATGAGATGATGAAGCATTACCCAGAGTTGTTCCAAGAACGAGCAACAAACTTCGAGGACAAAGTCTAAAATAAGGGAGGGAGATTTGTAGCACCTGGTTCTTGGTATGTATTTTTATTTAAGTATTTTGCATTTTTGGCCTAGGACTCGGCGAGTTGAAGGACCAAATCGCCGAGTAGAAGCGGGATGGGACGCAGGATTTAAGTGATGGACTCGTCAAGTCGGGTCCCGGACTCGACGAGTAGGCTCTAACTGGACAAAACCCTAATCTGAGGGTTTACACCCTATTTAATCATCTCTTTCAGCCACCACTTTTCCCTATTGCTCCCAGAAACCCTCCATAGCAAACACTAAGTGCTTTGGTGCAAGATCTAAGGCTTTTGAGTGATTTTTGTGGGTTTTGACCTCAAGGAAGAAGGAAGAGCATAGAAGGATTAAGAGGAGACTGAAGGATTCGATTTTGGTTCATCATTTGCAGTCTTTGAAAGGTATAAAGTCTGTACCTTGCTTCCTTGTTTGTTAGAGCCCTTTTTGGGGAGGATTTAGGGCTTTTTAAGCCATATCAGGTAGCCAACCATGATTGCAAACATCGTTGGGGGTCAAGACTTCGGATCTAAGTCTTGGGAGGAGTCACAAGGCAGATTTGGGTTGCTTTTGCACCCAAGGATGGTCCCATGCAACATAAGAGCCATTTTAGAGCCTTTTAGGCTCAAAAGTCCCATGCATGCACGTAAAGTTCAAAACTTTACGTGCTAGATCGAGCTTAGGGGCTTGGATCTACCTTTTGGTCAAAGGTTGTACATCAGAAATCGAGGATTTAGGGTGTAGATGTTATCAACTCGGCGAGTCCGTTCTTGGGACTCGACGAGTCCAAGGCATAAAGTCCCATATCTGTTGAGGGTCAAAGAAATCAGTTGGGGTGTTAGAAGGGTTGTAGAAGGTCCGAAGGAGTGACCCAATGTATTGGACTTAGCCTTAGACCTAGAGTTCATGGGACTCGACGAGTGCTAGAATAGACTCGGCGAGTCCAAGGCAATCTCCTTATGGTTGAAGAAGAACTCGATGAGTTGTTCATACAACTCGGCGAGTCAAGGTCAGAACTTGTGCATCAGATGAAGGTGAACTCGACCAGTTGTTCATACAACTCAACGAATCAAATGAAGGTTCATTCGATGTTCATATAGAGGAGGAACTCGTCGAGTCGTTGCCAAACTTGACGAGTCGAGTTGTGGATAAGGACGGGTAAAGGGTTAGGGACTCGACGAGTCAACTGGTAGTTGACTTTGACTTGGACTTGGTTGGGGGTAAAATAGTCATTTTATCCCAAGAGTTGATATCAGTTTTTGACTGATTGTTTTGTGGGAATTATAGCCGAAGGATTTCCGGAGGAGCAGCAGATAGAGGTTTCCCGCACAGATTATCAGCAGCTACTTGTTCGAGGTGAGTTACCTTCCAGTAGCGGTGGGTCTATGGCCACAATGTCGGCCCATGTCACACCCTAAAACCGGAACGACAGAAACGTTCTGGGGTGGAGGACGTCATGTCAAGTATCACAATATATGCAGCATAGTAATCAAAGTACAACAACCATTACATTAATAGTAATAATTTTACATAGGTTACATGTCATAGTAATATCAAAGCAATTACAGAACATAACATAGATGCAGCTCGGTACTAGGATGTCTTCACAAAAGCTCCCGGGACGTACCTGTCTGTCGATGACCTGAGAATACAAGTTATTTTGAAAGCGAATATCAACATTTTATAATGCTGGTGAGTCCATAAGTATTTAGTGTCATTTGTATAAATACACATTTTTATTCAAAACAACTTTATGAAAGACGGTAATCTAGAATCTACAAAGTATTAGCGTTCTTTCCAGAAAATCCTATATTTTCTAAGTAAAAGCAGTCTTCTACCAAGACCCGACATATTTATGTTTTAAGGAGTAATTTTCCCCAAAATACTATCATTACCAAAATACAGTATTGACTTTAAAGAAATTATGAGAAAATCACAAGTAAAAATACTAGGGGAAAAATAACATATACCTCAGCAGTAATACTGCTGACTAAAGCAAAAGAAATCATAGACTCTAGGAGAGTATCGAATGAATGATATGCCTGGCTCAGTCTAACAAAAGGAAGCACAGACTCCAGACATTATCGAATGAACGATACAACTAGCAAAGTCTAAAACAAAAAAAAATACAGACTCCAGATAGTATCGAGTGAACGATACAGCTAGCTAAGTCTAAAACAAAGGGTGAATGTGAACTCGTATGTAACCATGCTGATCGACGATAGAGTATCTGATGACCCTCCAGGTCACGCGTAGAGGTAGTGGCATTATGTCACCCATGGGCCTTACCGGCGTGGACTGTAGCTAGTAGTTTGGGTGTGGGAGTGTCAGTCCCGTATAGATCTATACACATCATGCTCGCTCTCCTTCCCGAAGACTCTGGTTACACGGCGTTGGCGCAATGAAGCGTCGTAGTGGGAAATAGTGTGTCACATTCTAAAGTAAAAGAAAGAGAGAGATAGAGAGAGAGAGAGAGAGAGAGAGAGAGAGATAGAGTCTCCTAACTATTCCTATAATAGTTACTAGGGTTCCAGAAACATGAATAATAGAAGGATGCCTGTACTACTCAAGGCGATGAATTGGCTGAGAAAGAGAGAGAGAGAGAGAGAGAGAGAGAGAGAGATTTTATGTCCATACATGTATACATGATATATAACTAATGTTTAAACGACCTTTGGACGGATAACCGATACCCACCAGACCACATCCCAGGAAAAGGAAATAGGGCGAACTAGCCTTCTTAAGTCCTTTAAACATTATTTATATAATTATACAAATATAGGCATGCATTTAACGAAATAAAAGCATAGAAGAAAACTTTGGTAAAACCTTTGGAAACCTTTACACATAATTAATTTACGACTTGATGTCATTTTGTAAAACAAGTTTGGAAAACCTTTGGAATCCTTTGAAAAACCTTTCATAAACAACTTTCAAAATGATTTTTATAAAACAGTTTAAGTGAAGAAAACCTTTGATAAGAAACTACGACTGGATGTCTCTTTAGTAAAAAAAACTTTGAAAAAAACTTTGGATAACCTTTAATGATCTAAAAAGGGATATTCATACTTTAACAAGATTCGAAAACACGATTTGGAAATCTTAAGCTGGATAAAATAGTTTAACATGCAAAATCTATTTTGCTATACAATTATTAATCACATGTGATTTATCTAATAACTGTATAGTTCAACTTGTATTCCCCCCTATAAAAGCAGTTAAAATCAATTAAAAGGCTATTTCAGGGGTATGAACTCACCTGCTGCGAGTGGATCGGATGGAGGTGTCGGTTGAGTGCTCGGGGTCAAGTAAAGACGTGAACACACTTAATGACCTAATAACATATGAAGACATATGTTTACATATAATTAGTGATTATAACACTAATTAAACACGTATAAGCATCCTAATGTGCGGAAAAACACTTTGGTCAAGTGCTAGGAGGCTATTCGGTTGCAATAAGGGGGTGTATGGCCTAGTTAGGGAGTTTACTCTTCAATTTAGAGGAGATTTCGGCCCAATGACCATATCCCCATGAGTTTACGACCGTAAACTCATGGCTGGTGTGTTCTTGGATGTTTAAAGGTCTTACAACACTTGTGGAATTAGGATGTGTTCAATTCTAGGGCATAGAAAGTGGTTAAGCCCTCAGATGGACCATTTATGGGAGTTTATGGCTGTAAACATAGAGTTTACGGCCATAAGCTCTTACTTGTCCCTTCCTTTTGTGTTTTGATGGTTCTAGGTTAAGCACACATGATTCTAGTCCAATATACAAGCCATGGAAGGAAGTTAGGGCACCATTTGACCTCCTTAGAGGAGTTTACGGCCAAGGGACCAATCCTTGGGGGGTTTATGGCCGTAATCTCCTAAGGTCATGGTTTCCTTGGTGTTTAAGGTTCCTACTTCGATGGTGGTTGGTTCTAAACATTATTCCAAGCCATAGGAGGTGTTTAAGGGCCAATTTAACACCTTAAATGGTGTTCACGACCTATGAAGAGGGGTTTACGGTCCAAGAATGTTCTTGGGCCGTAAACTCATGTTTACTCCTCAAATGACAAGATTTTCGTGTTCTAAGCTCATACATGCAAGTCCCTAAGTCATAGCTAAGCACTAGGAGTGATTTGGAAGGGTTTTGGGGCTTCAAAACCCCATTTATGGGTGTTTGCGGTCCAAGAGTGTTCTTGGGCCGTAAACACATGATTTTTAGGCTTTTTGATGATTTAAACACGAATTTGCATGTATATCAAGCTAAACATCAAGCTAGGATAGATTACTTACGATTATGGAGCTCGAAAGAGATGTTTTTGGATCAAAATCGGCTTTGTAGAGAGAGAGAGAGAGAGAGAGAGAGAAAGTGTTAAGAGTGGGAAAGGCTTCAATGTGACCACTCAATCCCTTATATAGGGGTTGAGTTTGTGGCCCAGTGGAAATCTACCCAATACCGACGTTAAACGGGGCTTATGGTCGTACCCGATTAAGTGGTCGTAACTCGACGTGGTCGTAATCTAAAAACTTTTCAAAGGGATACCGAGGATGTTTCACGTGTTTCTAATTCGTTTGGACACTCATGAAGTCATAATAAAAGTCCCAATTTAATTAACCTAATCCAAAAGGTTAACGGAACAATTTAATAAAGCGAGTTTTATTAGCGGAAAAGGGTTTACTGTGACGGGATAAATTTTAGGTTGTCACAGCCCACCAGTAGGAGTTGTAAGTTAGATGATTGCCTTTGTGATATCATCTAGGTTTGCTACTACCTGATATGTTATATGCTGGCATGATATGTTATATGTGATAGTAGTAGAGTTTGGTTGTTAGGACCGAAGGGTAGGTCGGACACCCCATATATGCCTGACAGTATGTTATGATATGTTTATATGCTGGCATGATATGTTATATGTGATAGTGGTAGTAGGAGGGGAATATTCCCCATGTTCGGTTGTTAGGAACGAAGGGTAGTTCGGACACCCCAGATCTGTCTGATAGTATGTTTATGATACGATGTATGTGATAGTAGCAGTAGGGGGTGGAATAGTCCCCGAGGGTCGGTTGTTAGGACCGACAGGTAGGTCAGCACCCCAGAATGGCTTGACACGGGTAGGACGGCACCTCAAAATGGCCGCATGGGTAGGTCGGCACCCAGAATGGCCGTACGGGTAGGTCGGCACCCCAGAATGGTCGTACCGGGTAGGTCGGGCACCCCAGAATTTCCCGGCAGTATGTATGCAATGTGATTGTATGGTATGTGGTACAATGGGGGAACTCACTAAGCTTCGTGCTTACAGGTTACAATTTTGGTTTCATGTACCTCTTCAGCGAAGGGGAAGGAGCCGGCGCGGTAGCGGCACATCATACAAACACTCATTGTTTTCCGCATTATGGATATTCTGGGATTGTACTCTGACATGTTACTAATGTTTTGACTTGGGTTTTCAGACATGATACATTGTTTCATGAGATGATGTGATTTCATGTCACACCCCCAAACCAAGGATGGCGGAAACGTCCGAGGGTGGAGGACTTCATGTAGAGTATCACAACAACGAGTATAATAGTGCTCAAAGTAAATACAACCATCATAAATATAATTGAAAAAGTTACACCAAAGTATATGTTTACATGATTCGAATCAATTACATTATGAAACAAAATGAACTGTTTGACGATTTATCGTCCCATCCTCAAAACGTTGTTGATTTCCTGTTTTCACTGAATTCCTGAGAATACAAGTAGTTTTGAAAAGTGTCAACACAAAGGTTGGTGAGTTCATAAGAGATTTTGTTGGAGAAGTAAACCGTTTTCCTTGTAAAAAAAAGCGATAGAATATGTATCCAGAAAATCCGATATTTTCTTTATAAAAGTTATGTAATGTAGTCTTATAACCGAAGACCAAAATGTATAAGTAACCTCTCTTACTAATAGAAAATGATATGTGTTTGAATTGACATAAACGTGCTTGAATTAAATGAACTTCCCGTAAATTCTCATGTTTGTTAATACTTTATGTATATGTAGTCCTAAATCTCAGGACCGAGAAAATAACAAGTATTGTCCATACTTAAAGTCATAAATGTGGTTTCAAATGATGTGTAGTCATAAATACCAAAACCGAAAGTGTACAGTAATATCTGTACTTATTGAGATAAAAAGTGATTTTAAAATCGACATAAAACCCATTTAAGTTTTATAAAAATCCCGTAAACTTTATGTATTGTTATATCCCTATGTGAGTCGCTATAATCATACTATGACTAATGAACCTGCCACGACGTTTCTCAGGCGTCGTAAAACTGAAATGACATTTGTCACCCGTAGACCTGCAGGTCCCACTATAGCTAGCAGCAAGGTGTGGGGTGTCAAGCCCAATATAGATCTATACACAACTATCACGTTCTCCCTCCAGGAGACTCTGATTATAACTAACAGGAATTTATATCCCGCACTCGGACGTACGGAAAGAGATTGTCTCACAATTTTGGGTTAACAAGTTTACAAGTTGTGTGCGTGAGTGTAAAACCTTTCTGTATGAATGTACCCTTTCTGTACGTGTGTGTTATGTGATGTATCATAAACTATACCTATTATAGTCTATCCAAAACGTTTTGTAATGTATAAGAATTCTTTTATGAATGCTTTAATGCTATGAATCCATAAACTATGCTCATTATAGCTTAATATACGTTTTCTAATTGAATGAATAATCTTATCATGAATGACTATATTTCAGTTTATGATGATAAACTAACATGGAAACACATTCAACATTTGGAACTTATCGTTATACACTTTGCTCAACATAATACAAAGTGTTATGAAAGTTATAAGCTGTTAACAAATTTTCAACCTTTACACACTGTTTTTGAAAAAATCATAGAAAAATCATACGAAATTGAAAACTAGATCCGTAAATTCTGAGAGTTCCCAAAATGTGTCTAGTTTACTCATAATTTTTATCATGATTTTTAATGACCTCCAACTTGGGTGAAAAAGTCCATAATCACAGACTGGTCCGGATTGGTGTTTGAAATGATAGGCAGTTTTGTAAAAATCACCATAAATTGTAGAAAAATCGTATGGAGATGTGCAAGTAGTCATTTTAAAGCTAAGAAGTGGAACTACATGAACCTAAAACAGTTTTGAAAACAAAAATGTTTAAGATGTCCAAAACAGTCCATGAATGGAGTTGAACTTTTCTGATGAAGGCTGTTAGAAAAGTGTAGTTATGTTCTTGGTGTTTTAACTTGTATTCCCCACCCCCCCCCCCCTAAAAACTTGAGAAAACATGAAAATATGGGGGTATGAACTCACCTTAAGTGATTTCAGTAGGTAAGTGTTGAAGAAGAGAAGTGTTCAACCCAAGAACACTTGAAGAATCACTTGAAGATTCGAAGATCTAACACAATTATGAGTGAGTTTGTGTAAGATATCCATGATTTGAGTAGAAATAAGTGAAATAATCATAAGGAGAAGGGATTATTCTTACCAAATTTGGAGGAAAATCCCAAGATCAGCCCTCAAATCTCGAGTTCTAGAGAGGGAAAATGAGAGAGAAAAGAGTTTGCTCTTTTTGGTGAAAAGAGAGAAAATGAGAGAAATGAGGAGAGAGGTTGAGTGACCAGCCCTAGAACGTGGGGATGGCTTGTGAGAGGGGTAAAAAGTACAAGGAAGTGACAAGGTATGGTGGGGAGGAGTGTGGGTTAATCATGGAGTGGGTATGGGGTTGCTTGTGTCATAAAATAAGGTAAAGTCAACACTCTACCTTTGTACTTTACCTACTCTCTTTTGGATAAGGTTTTATCCTTAAAATATGATTAAATCATTAATTTAGGGGTCTTATATTTTAAAATAAAGTTTTGGGTGAAAATCTCATGTTAAAACAATTAAAAACGGGCTTAAAACGCGAATTTAATCGAAAACCGGGAGAAAAAGGGCTTCCCAGCGAGGCCTCTAGGTCCTAAGCCGAGGTTCGGTCCCTAGGCCGAAGTTCGGTCCTTGCTGGTGCTGAGTCGGAAGCGAGAGACGCGAGCCAGAAGCGAGAAGCGAAGGGCGATGGGCTCGGTCCGAAGGTCAGGAGCGAGGGTTCGGTCCTCGGTGATAAGAGGCAAGAAGTCAGAACCGAACGAACTGTAGTGAACAGTAGTGAACAGTACCTTCGGTTCGGTTCAGCAGCCTTCTTCATCAGGAGGGTTCGGTTCCTAAGAGGGGTTTCGGTTCCTAAGAGGGGTTTCGGTTCCTAAGGGGGGTTTCGGTTCCTAAGGTCCGTTTTTCGTGTAGACTTCCGTTTTTGGGCTGTTTTCGCCAAATTCGAGGGTCGGGATGCCCCGAGTGATTATAGAAAGTTGGGAGAGATTTCGAGACATATTTGAGAGAGATTCCACATACTCAGAGAGATTTGGGAGAGATTTGACATACTTGGGGAGATTTCACATACAAAGAGATATGTGGGAGAGATTTCACATACTTAGAGAGATTTGGGAGAGATTTGACATTCTTGGAGAGATTTCTCATACAAAGAGATACGCGGGAGAGATTTCACATACTTAGAGAGATTTGGGAGAGATTTGACATTCTTGGAGAGATTTCTCATACAAAGAGATATGTGGGAGAGATTTCACATTCTTAGAGAGATAAAGTGAAAACGATTGAGAGAGGTTTCATTGGCGATCTTTTTGAGTGTTCGGCTTTGCAATGCAGGGTCCGTAAGCCCCGTTAAGCCTTGTTTAAGGATCTTGCATACTCCCGATGAGTATGCAACATTGTTTTATCGGTTTGGCTCGCCACGTACCACAGTTTTAGGTTAAGGAGATTTAGATGTACGCACTTTTCAATTTATGATTTCTCAATAGAATAGAGAGTTGTTTAGAAATTACATAACGTAAACTCTAGTACTCACGGCAAATTGAGTTGACCGGTTTGACTTGTTGACTTTAGTTGACTTTGACTTGACCAAAAATTGACGGTTGTCACATCATTCCCCCGTTAGAGGGAATTTCGTCCCGAAATTTGAATTTAGGCAAGGAGTTTGTAAATGACTAAGGTCGGCTCTACATTATTTTGATTCTGACTAAGAGATGAGTTATTATACATGAAAACTTAGCTTATACACATTATGATATAACCAATACTGGGCGTATAGTAAAATGTGTGATTCTACTTCAGTTTCACATCCCAACGAGGAAAAGAAACTAAGTCAGAATCCTCACATTCTATTATCTACCAGGTATTCGTTATATATAACTGGGGAATGTATAAGTGAGGAAATCATAACAAATAACTTAGTAATCCTTCTTACTACGAGGGTAGATAAGCAAGTCACTTACAACGACAACGATGAACTGATCCTAGTAAGAATGACACATCCTATGAATACTGCGAACGGGTTGGTCCTATCCGAGGGGTATCACTACGGACTTGCAGCGTCCGCATCGAATTTGGAGGGTTGTCCTCGGATATCCTTTTCCAATACTCGCGACTGGTGATATTCAGATCTCAGGTCCGATTCCTAAAGGGTACCTCGTTCCTTGTGGTTGGTCGGCCTATTCGTTTATGTGAGGCAGATAGTAAAGGTTTCTACTGGAGATATTGTCAGGGCATCTGAAGTTAATGGAACTATGAGCAATTTGCCTTTCTATTTGAAGAATAAGAACAGAGCTTTCCAGGGTGAGAAGCTTGGTTCTTCAATTTCATTGTTGAGTAGTTCGACAGGTTTGACCTAAGAGTTCTTGTAGCTCGATAGGAAGCATGTGGGTTTGGTTTACACGATTAGGCCTTCTTAGATGGTAGGACATTTACTCGCCCTCCTGGGAAACCTTGGCCCGAAGTTCATGGCAGAACTTGTACCATATCTTTCCCAAGCTTCTGTGCTTGGACCTTGTCTGCTACATGCGTGACATTCCCAATGGTCTCCTGTAAGTACTTGTGATAAGGTTTCAGGAAGTATAACACTCCTCTGATGCATGTTTTGGGGTTCCACAGCGAGAGATGATCCGTAGGTTCGTGCTGGATATTTATGAGAGATGAAAGTTTCGATGTTCGGGGGGGTTAGGTGAAAGGTCCTTTTGTAGATGTTAAATTGGGAAGATGAGGGCTATATCAATGAAAATTGGATGACGACAGCAATATCTTTTTAGATAAAACTAGCTAAGCTGTATTCGCAAGAAGAGATCACTAGAGTGATAGAGTATCTTGTGTTTCTTTTCAGGGTGATTCATTTTGTTTGATGTTATCATTATTGTAGATGATTCACACCATAGTGTCTAGTACTGGCAGTGGGTGTGTTTCGAGAATTAGTAATGATATTTGACATCATGACCCCTGACAGGTCTCCCTATGATCGAACGGTATATGAACGTCGTATGTGATCTGATGTTGGGGAATCGTCGAGTGGGTGGCCCCACTCAATTCTTACTACTAGACACGGATTAGGAGTCGGGATGAAATTATTTGTTTCAAGACTTCAGTATTTTGATTATAATTAACTTCGATGTATGTACAAAGTCATCACATCTTACAGGTAATGATCCTAAGATCATATTGAATGTACTTGGTTCGATTTAAACGAGAGAGTATTTTAACTACTTTTAGAAAGACGGTGACTTTAGCAAGCATAACAATTTCATTACAAACATATGGTACTTAAACGTTTTTGTCGTTGGAAACATTACAAAAGTCCTAATATGGTTTCCTACTATTCCTGCCGGTTCGTTTGTTACATTCTTCCGGCTCCTCCGTCATTCTTCTCGGTTGGACACTCTCTCTTGAAGTGTCCCACTTCACCGCATAAGTAGCATACCGGGTCCGCCCTGGTGTTGGTGATTGAAGGGAGATGCTGGGTCGGGGCCTTACAGAAACGGGAGGTATGTCCTTTCCTGTTGCAGTTATCACATTGTAAAATTCGGCAAGCTCCTGTGTGATGGAACCCACACTTGACACACTTTGGGAGTGATCCCTCATATGGTCTAGCCGACGTATGGGTGACAGACCCTGTGGCTAGTGTTGAGGCATGTGTCGTGACTGCTGTTGTGATGGTGGGGGTGGTCATAGGTTGTTGTCTTTTAGTGGATCTTTGAGATTGGTGGCGCTCTTTCATGTTCCAAAACTTTCTCTTCTTGCTTGTAGGTTTGTGGCCCGAGGTATTTTCGCTGGCGGGCACCTGTTGGTGCTCCTGATTGTTACCACAATCTGTATTGTCAGTACCGCTTCCATTTCTGCTGGCGTTGTTAGCATTGAACTGTGCCATGACGGCTGCCACGGCTGCCGTGACTGCAGCCTGAAAAGTAGCAGCGTCTATCTGCAGAGTTGGCGCCTTACTAGCTGGTTGGTTGCCTCTTGGTGAAGACATAGCTCTGTTTTCACGATGAAAAACATCTTCGTTAGTGGAAATGATTATCTTAAGTGCATCCTTACGATTTATATTAACGCATATAAATTTTTGCACATTACTATACTATTCCTAGTGTTTCCGCTAACATTCTTGAAATGGAGTCACAGCAGTGGGTAGGGGTAAGTTTCATACGGGCGTTAAGCTTTACTCATCTTAGAATCATGTGTGTCCAAACACGCTTGGCTGAGGAGTTTTGATGGGACCCAGTGCATTAGTGTTGGTATGGTCGCACTCCTAAGTTTATGAAGAAGGAACTTCTCAACAAAATGTTTGAAGGTGAATGATAATGATTTTCCAGAATGGCTATACGTCGCGAGTTTCCAACTAAGTTTTATCTTATATTGATTTGTAACGTAATTTGGTCGTTAAGGGCGTTCTGAAAACAATTCATAACGGGAGTCTTTATATGGTAAACCCATGAATTTTTAGTAGTTCTGCATCCAAGTGGAGCCTTATAGTTGACCCAGGCTAGGTCCTTATTATGACCAATTGGAGCATGATCTCGAAGATTTGACCTGCATCCCTATGATGCAGCCTAATACAGAGTAGAAGTAAGTTCAGGTAGTGATCTTTTGATGTTTGTTGTTTGAAACCGGGTTCCATTGGTTGGTGAATAACATGATCCAACCTTGGAGAGAAGATCAGGAATGATTCCGGAGCTAGATTACTCTAGTCTTACAACTTGAATAGAGTGGGTTTTAGGCAGGCTCCTATGGCAGCATGATGGGAGTGTTTGAACAAAAAGGTGACACAGAATTCGGCTGATTGATACGTCATTGATGTTTAAGATGTAACAAATTAGGCAAAATTGACCTTGTAGAGGGTCTTACATCATATCGAAGCAGGAGTGTCTTGGCCGCCTAAAGGCCTCACTAAAGGTACCTACAGTACAAGATAGTTTCATAGGGAATGCCACATAGGGCAGAGATAGGAAAAACGATTCCTTTTTAACATGAAATGAAGTAAGGCATCTACTACTGGCGGCGGTCATTTTTCTTGTGATCTCTCAGTTCAGCTAGCTGCCGCTCCATATCAAGCACGTGCCTTTCGTACACCCTCTGGCGTACTCGGAGTTTTATGACATCGGTTCGTGTTTCAGCCAGTGCTTGCAGCAAGGTTTCATAGTCTTCCTCAGACTTTTCACGAGTGTGCTCAAGGCGATTGGTGCGGATTGTATGTATTCTTGCATTTGCATCAACCTCTGCGATACTATGGAGAGTTGTTCTGCCCTGAATCTCGTCTCTGGCAACTCTACGGACCAGGATTGGAAAAATTCTATCTGCTGGGGTTCCTTCGTTTATGTTGTAGAAGCTTCGATCTCCATCGAACGACATAGGTTGGTCTTGCTCTTCGCTCCAGATTTCCAAGCACTCTACCCAAGGATGCATCGGGCCTTGAAAAGCCGGTCGAGGATTGGGATTTGGAGCACGGGTTATCGAGGATAGGTTCACCATTTCAGGTTCGGAGTCAGAACCGTCAGCAAGGCCTTCAGCTTGGTGACCATCCACAGGGATTGGGTGATCATTTTCTGGCTCCTCTCCGAGCCATTCAATATTGTTGTGGTTAAGGTAGTACGGGTCGTCGTGGGGATGAAATCCAGCCATGATATCTTCGCGAGAAATGGGGATATAAGAAATAACTGAGTAGATGTACTAATTAGATAATTATAAGATGATCTTTATCAGGTACTTCAATACATTGTTTAGTGCATACTAGTCATATGTATTTGAGACAGGATAGACCTTCTAATAAGCGACCCTAACTTTAAATCCCCAATCCAACGAGAACAGGAAGTAAAGCAAAGATCCACAGATTCTAAGTCTATGACGTCCTGGATACATATAATTTTAATGTATCCACTAAGCAATTATTGACCTATTGATAAAAATCTATTTAGTTCTCAGATAAGTAATTATAATAACACCAAATACCCCTATGGTATTTCATTGTGGTAGTGTTGGTAAGTTTTTAGACTTGTTGCCATATCACAACCATTCTTGGGCATGTGCTAATCACTCCTCGGACGAGCATAGTTGATCAGGCTATGCCACTCCCAAGACTGACCATACATCCCCGAGCTTACCTGTGATATCCAACAATCATTACTTTTGTTTTGTTCTAGAACGATGCTAATCTTAGTATGTATGCATGCATGTATACTTCTAATAAGAAACTATTTATTTCTAAAAGTATAGTTGTTTTGAAAACTTTAAATCAGAGACTCTAGTCCCAATGCATTTATAGTTTGTATATCTTATGTGGTTCGATATACTGAGTTCACTATAAACAATGGGGGAACTCACTAAGCTTCGTGCTTACAGTTTACAATTTTGGTTTCATGTACCTCTTCAGCGAAGGGGAAGGAGCCGGCGCGGTAGCGGCACATCATACAAACACTCATTGTTTTCCGCATTATGGATATTCTGGGATTGTACTCTGACATGTTACTAATGTTTTGACTTGGGTTTTCAGACATGATACATTGTTTCATGAGATGATGTGATTTCATGTCACACCCCCAAACCAAGGATGGCGGAAACGTCTGAGGGTGGAGGACTTCATGTAGAGTATCACAACAACGAGTATAATAGTGCTCAAAGTAAATACAACCATCATAAATATAATTGAAAAAGTTACACCAAAGTATATGTTTACATGATTCGAATCAATTACATTATGAAACAAAATGAACTGTTTGACGATTTATCGTCCCATCCTCAAAACGTTGTTGATTTCCTGTTTTCACTGAATTCCTGAGAATACAAGTAGTTTTGAAAAGTGTCAACACAAAGGTTGGTGAGTTCATAAGAGATTTTGTTGGAGAAGTAAACCGTTTTCCTTGTAAAAAAAAGCGATAGAATATGTATCCAGAAAATCCGATATTTTCTTTATAAAAGTTATGTAATGTAGTCTTATAACCGAAGACCAAAATGTATAAGTAACCTCTCTTACTAATAGAAAATGATATGTGTTTGAATTGACATAAACGTGCTTGAATTAAATGAACTTCCCGTAAATTCTCATGTTTGTTAATACTTTATGTATATGTAGTCCTAAATCTCAGGACCGAGAAAATAACAAGTATTGTCCATACTTAAAGTCATAAATGTGGTTTCAAATGATGTGTAGTCATAAATACCAAAACCGAAAGTGTACAGTAATATCTGTACTTATTGAGATAAAAAGTGATTTTAAAATCGACATAAAACCCATTTAAGTTTTATAAAAATCCCGTAAACTTTATGTATTGTTATATCCCTATGTGAGTCGCTATAATCATACTATGACTAATGAACCTGCCACGACGTTTCTCAGGCGTCGTAAAACTGAAATGACATTTGTCACCCGTAGACCTGCAGGTCCCACTATAGCTAGCAGCAAGGTGTGGGGTGTCAAGCCCAATATAGATCTATACACAACTATCACGTTCTCCCTCCAGGAGACTCTGATTATAACTAACAGGAATTTATATCCCGCACTCGGACGTACGGAAAGAGATTGTCTCACAATTTTGGGTTAACAAGTTTACAAGTTGTGTGCGTGAGTGTAAAACCTTTCTGTATGAATGTACCCTTTCTGTACGTGTGTGTTATGTGATGTATCATAAACTATACCTATTATAGTCTATCCAAAACGTTTTGTAATGTATAAGAATTCTTTTATGAATGCTTTAATGCTATGAATCCATAAACTATGCTCATTATAGCTTAATATACGTTTTCTAATTGAATGAATAATCTTATCATGAATGACTATATTTCAGTTTATGATGATAAACTAACATGGAAACACATTCAACATTTGGAACTTATCGTTATACACTTTGCTCAACATAATACAAAGTGTTATGAAAGTTATAAGCTGTTAACAAATTTTCAACCTTTACACACTGTTTTTGAAAAAATCATAGAAAAATCATACGAAATTGAAAACTAGATCCGTAAATTCTGAGAGTTCCCAAAATGTGTCTAGTTTACTCATAATTTTTATCATGATTTTTAATGACCTCCAACTTGGGTGAAAAAGTCCATAATCACAGACTGGTCCGGATTGGTGTTTGAAATGATAGGCAGTTTTGTAAAAATCACCATAAATTGTAGAAAAATCGTATGGAGATGTGCAAGTAGTCATTTTAAAGCTAAGAAGTGGAACTACATGAACCTAAAACAGTTTTGAAAACAAAAATGTTTAAGATGTCAAAAACAGTCCATGAATGGAGTTGAACTTTTCTGATGAAGGCTGTTAGAAAAGTGTAGTTATGTTCTTGGTGTTTTAACTTGTATTCCCCACCCCCCCCCCCCCCTAAAAACTTGAGAAAACATGAAAATATGGGGGTATGAACTCACCTTAAGTGATTTCAGTAGGTAAGTGTTGAAGAAGAGAAGTGTTCAACCCAAGAACACTTGAAGAATCACTTGAAGATTCGAAGATCTAACACAATTATGAGTGAGTTTGTGTAAGATATCCATGATTTGAGTAGAAATAAGTGAAATAATCATAAGGAGAAGGGATTATTCTTACCAAATTTGGAGGAAAATCCCAAGATCAGCCCTCAAATCTCGAGTTCTAGAGAGGGAAAATGAGAGAGAAAAGAGTTTGCTCTTTTTGGTGAAAAGAGAGAAAATGAGAGAAATGAGGAGAGAGGTTGAGTGACCAGCCCTAGAACGTGAGGATGGCTTGTGAGAGGGGTAAAAAGTACAAGGAAGTGACAAGGTATGGTGGGGAGGAGTGTGGGTTAATCATGGAGTGGGTATGGGGTTGCTTGTGTCATAAAATAAGATAAAGTCAACACTCTACCTTTGTACTTTACCTACTCTCTTTTGGATAAGGTTTTATCCTTAAAATATGATTAAATCATTAATTTAGGGGTCTTATATTTTAAAATAAAGTTTTGGGTGAAAATCCCATGTTAAAACAATTAAAAACGGGCTTAAAACGCGAATTTAATCGAAAACCGGGAGAAAAAGGGCTTCCCAGCGAGGCCTCTCGGTCCTAGGCCGAGGTTCGGTCCCTAGGCCGAAGTTCGGTCCTTGCTGGTGCTGAGTCGGAAGCGAGAGACGCGAGCGAGAAGCGAAGGGCGATGGGCTCGGTCCGAAGGTCAGGAGCGAGGGTTCGGTCCTCGGTGATAAGAGGCAAGAAGTCAGAACCGAACGAACTGTAGTGAACAGTAGTGAACAGTACCTTCCGTTCGGTTCAACAGCCTTCTTCATCAGGAGGGTTCGGTTCCTAAGAGGGGTTTCGGTTCCTAAGAGGGGTTTCGGTTCCTAAGGTCCGTTTTTCGCGTAGACTTCCGTTTTTGGGCTGTTTTCGCCAAATTCGAGGGTCGGGATGCCCCGAGTGATTATAAAAAGTTGGGAGAGATTTCGAGAGAGATTTGAGAGAGATTCCACATACTCAGAGAGATTTGGGAGAGATTTGACATACTTGGGGAGATTTCACATACAAAGAGATATGTGGGAGAGATTTCACATACTTAGAGAGATTTGGGAGAGATTTGACATTCTTGGAGAGATTTCTCATACAAAGAGATATGTGGGAGAGATTTCACATACTTAGAGAGATTTGGGAGAGATTTGACATTCTTGGAGAGATTTCTCATACAAAGAGATATGTGGGAGAGATTTCACATTCTTAGAGAGATAAAGTGAAAACGATTGAGAGAGGTTTCATTGGCGACCTTTTTGAGTGTTCGGCTTTGCAATGCAGGGTCCGTAAGCCCCGTTAAGCCTTGTTTAAGGATCTTGCATACTCCCGATGAGTATGCAACATTGTTTTATCGGTTTGGCTCGCCACGTACCACAATTTTAGGTTAAGGAGATCTAGATGTACGCACTTTTCAATTTATGATTTCTCAATAGAATAGAGAGTTGTTTAGAAATTACATAACGTAAACTCTAGTACTCACGGCAAATTGAGTTGACCGGTTTGATTTGTTGACTTTAGTTGACTTTGACTTGACCGAAAATTAACGGTTGTCACATTTCACAGTATTTTCTTATGAATCAGTTAATTAAGAATAAAATTTTTGGACTTGAAAATTGGGTTGTTACACTTTATTTCTATATATATATATATATATATATATATATATATATATATATATATATATATATCTATGTTTCTCTCCATCTATCTATGTCATTCATAAGATGTCCCCTCCATGTGATCGGAAGATTCGACCTGAGACACATCATATGCACCTTTCTATCTCTCTATCCATCTATATGTGTTAGTCATATGTTGTCCCTCTGCATGATTGGAAGACATCCGACCTGGGATACAACATATGCATCTCTAGATTTGTCTTCTATCTAAAATAATTGAGCACTCACCTAAAGTAAAGAGCTCTTTGGAATTCCTTGATTACTAGGGTCTGTCGTGAAATGGGGAACACGTTCTAGTGCACTTAAAATTGAATTAGCTAAAGGTTGTCTGTAGATCTCGCTACTGAATTTATGTGGATAACAATATCCTTGGTCGTCGTCAGCAAAATGGTGCATTTAGGAATATTATTTAGGAATATAATCACAATGTCTTGTCATTTATAATTTGTCCAACTTGTCAATATCATTTGTGTTTAAGTGGACCACAATATTGGTGATTGATCAGAACTAAACATGCAAGTGCGTGCTGATAAATGATATTGAATTGCTTGACAACTTTGATCCCAAAAAGTTTTAAATTAGTTATTATTTTTTTTTGTTAAATTTGTTCCATATTTTTCCTCTATGCACAAATTTAAGGGGGAAAATAAAAAAAAAATAAAAAAAAAATAAAAAAAAATCATAACATTTAAAAATCCAAATATGTTTATTTATGTTTTATTTCCTTTTCAGAAAAATCAAAAAATCAAAAAATATTTTATTTTTACTTTTGAGTGTATTTTTTTAATTTTAATTTTATTTCTTAGTTATTTCTATTGTGTGCTAAGTTTATTTTTACTTTTATTTTTTTATCTCAAAGTTTCGTTTGTCTTAAAAAGCCAATTCAAAAAGAAGAAGAGACTCAAGGAGACTGTATCGGAATTTTCTAAGCAAGGAGAAGAAACTTGGAATGGAGTTGATGGTCATTACACTTCACTCTATTTTCACAAGGAATTGAAGGATTGTAATTGTAATGGAGTTGATGGTCATTAACTTGGAATGGAGTTGATGGTCATTACACTTCACTCTATTTTCACAAGGAATTGAAGGATTGTAATTGTAAAAATTTTTAGTTAGGCATCATCTTTCAAATAACTGTCGTATTTAAGGAATTAAAAGTCTAAAACTATACAGATGTCATGGCACTAGCGCGATGCACCTCGCAAGGCACGATTATCATCGAACCTCTCGCCAAGGGCCAAGTTAACTTGTTTAACTTGAAAAACTGCATTGAGGTCTATGATCTAGGATATGCAGGGGGTAACATCAAAATAGCCATGAGTAGTTCTCCGATACTCAACAAATCGCAGTGCATTCCTCCATGTTCACACAGATACTGCGAGTAGTCTCCTTCTGATCCAAGGTCGGGTCCTTGAATAGCTGTGGTGAGAAGGGTCTTTAGGATTCTGTGATCTACAGGGACTTTTTAGTCATGGTTATTTTTCAAGGCGCAATGGTGATCATTAAAAAACTTTCATTTGAAGGAACAAGAAGTAAAGATTATTTTTCAACATTCATTCTTTCAACCCTAGAAGCAAGGTGAAGCTGTACTTGAAGTTATGTGACAGATTGCATTGAAGCCTCCTCAATTAATTTGCTGCTATCTATGAACTTGTTGAAGTAATCCAGAAGAATTGGTCTCTCTGTTATTATCTCTGAAGTTTTTTCAAAGCTGAAAGTGCTGATTTTCAAGAATCTTTACAAGAAGCCTCTACACCCAATGTGCGTTCAAGGTCAAATCTTTGAAGGAAGCCCAACTGTTCAAGATAAAGTCATTCATGTAGAAATTCATATGTTCATCTTGAATTTGTGAAGAAATCAAAGATAAAAGCTGAAGTCAAGAACAAAGAGAAGCTTGAAAAGAAAAGAAAGCTACAAACCTAGGGGGGAGATTGTTTGGACATAAGAAAAGAAAGCTATAAACCAAGGGGGAGATTGTTAGGTCATAAATTGTGGTTTATACTTTTCTTTTCATAAGATATTAGAGTTCTGACCGAAAACACCATGTTTTGGTGTTGTTTGGACCAAAATCACATATGCTTTTGGTTAGGCTTAATGTTGTTTTGTTTGGGTTTTGGGCTTGGGCTTTGTTATTAGGTCTAGGTATAAATAATGTCATTTGAGCCTTGTAATGGGCGAGGGACGTTTTGGGGGCTGCCATAAGCTTAGAACGAAATCTAGAGAGAAACAGAGAGAAAACCGTATGTAATCATCGTGTTCATCTATAATAGTGTGCATTAAGATTAATCATCGTGTTCCTATTCCATATTATATCTTGCATTATTCATTTGATTAGGATTCCGCACCATCAAAATGAATCCGATTGATACGTAGGAGAATTCGGGACTTACACGCTGATGTGACAGAGAAGACAATAGGACCAAATACGACTCCTTCCTCCCTTATCATCAACATATCTTGTTTCCGAACTTGCTTTAACGGCATCAATAAACAACATTTGTTCTCTTATAGCAAAACTTTACAGCATTTTCCACCACCATAACTGTGATAAATTGCATGTTTCTATAGAGATTAATTAACTACTTTATTTTTTTAGTGTAGAACATTTATAGCATAAAGTACAAAGTGCAAACTCTTTAAAAGAGTTGGTGCTCTCGATATCATGATGTTGAAAAGATTTGTGTTTACATATTATCTTAAATATTCATGGACATATGTTGTAGACAGTGACTTTTGATTCTGGATTTCATGATTTTGAAAGGATTTGGTGTCGGTGTTGGATTTTGGAGGAGGGGTATTTTATTATTAGGATGAGAGAGATATGACAATTTATCTTTATATTAATAAAATATTAAAATAAAAAAATATAAAAAAAGTTATCTTTTTACACTCTTGCAGCTTATTTTTTTAATTAAATTGACAAAAGAAAAAAACAGTAAACCACAGACCAGATTGCATTTTACTAAAAATATAATAAACAAGTGCATAAGGATATAACTTTACCAAACATAGAATAGTTACAGAGTTAGGACGAGTATCAACATTCTTGGGATCTTCTCCACGCGTCATACCTTTCAGCCATTGATGACGAAATTAAAAAATCAACGCTTAAACAGATCTAAGTTTCAGATCGTAGGGGACAGGTGTTAATCTCTTGTTCCTCTTCCTCTTTTCCGTCGACTACCATCTACAACCCACCACACTTGCTTTTTTCTTCATTTGTACGGATTCAAATTAACTTTTCAGTTTTCATAACCCACGGCGCACGTTAACACCTGTCGACATACAATTCTTCCCCCCTCGCCAGTCCCCACCTGAACAACTACCACATTTTTCGCCTCCTTTTTCTTTACTTCCCTTTTACTTCTCAGTTCTGACAGATCCACTGTCACTATTCTTCCACATCGGCGTATGTTTACCGATTCTCCACCGACTCTGTCGCCGGAACTCACCGACGGCTTCCACATCTCGTTTTTTTCATCCAGGTAATCACGAATGGACTCCGATTCGTTTTTTGCAGTTCTACATGCGCTTTTGAATACGGTTTTTTAGTCAGGAATAGCATGTGAACGTAGAAATACGATAGTTTTATTTATTTTTTATCCGTTTCGTGATCACCCCTCCCATATAACTCGCTCTCTGTTAGGTGAATCTATCGAATCTTACGTACTTTCACGAATTTAGTAATGTTGTTTTTATACTCGCGATCTAGATAACTAAATTGGCTTAGTGACAAATAGACATAAGCACTGTCTCTTTCGCCTGTGTTTTATGGCAGTATAATCGATTCAAACAGTTGTGAAAGGTTAAACAGAGTATTCTAGAATACGAGCTTCAGGGAGTGGTAATAGTTTTTTCGTGATTTAGTATCTGTGTGAGTGTATTGATGATTCGAAGTAGATGTATATCATATCGTTTGTGATCAACAATTTGAATTGTGATACTACTGGGATCAGCAGGGGATTCTGTTTTTTTGTTGAAATGGCTTCTTAATTGATGTCTCTTACTGAATGAATGATGATTTGATTGATTTTGGTAGTCTGGGTGACAGGTTCTTTGCTGCATCTGAATATGAGAGGGCGACAAAGGGATCATATCCACAGTACATACAAGCGTGCTAATTCCAAAGAGCGCCTGAATGCACAAGACATAGAAGATGGTTTAGAAGGTACTTCTACTTTGCCTTATGAGTGATATAAAAAGAATCCAGCTGGAAACTCTAGGATGTTATTGAGACCTCCTGTTTATTGTTTAATTTGTTATGTAACTAAATGGGGGACAATATACATTTACATGGCAATATATATTGAAAGGTGAATATCTTGCAGCTGGTTTCTAGAAGTAACCTGAACAGAAGTATGATACCTTTGTATGTAAATCAAACCATTTTGGGGTCGATATAATGGCCTCAATCACTCTTTCCAACTCTATGCATGCCAAAGTGTGTGCAAATGCATCTAAGATGATTCCTAAATCCTAATATAGCTTAGTTAAAGATTCTAGTTGTACAGATATTACATGTGATCTTGTTGAAAGAGGTCAAAATCTTGCAGATGAGTCCTTTCTATTATTTCTTGGATATACTATATAGATGCATACTAATTGAACCATGTGTTTTCAGAGACTCCACATGATTTTGCAAAAGGATCTGGAAATCCCCCTTGGCTTCGTTCATTACCACATGTGATTGTGGCAGCTCTTTCCTCATTCTTATTTGGCTACCACCTTGGGTATGCAACTATGCACCACTTATCAAGACTTAAGCCATTCTAATTCCACAAGGCCATTAACAAGTGCCTATTTCACTTTACAATTTCTTTACATTTCAATCTTGAATTCCAGGGTGGTTAATGACACGCTAGAAAGTATATCCCTGGACCTTAACTTTCATGGTGATACAATGGCCGAAGGTATGTTTTTTACAATTTACAATGAACTTTTTCTGTATCCTATATTCCTATTCCTTAACTAATGACTACATAATTTTGCATAATGAAGGTTTGGTGGTAAGTACATGTTTAGGAGGTGCTTTTGTTGGGTCTACAGTAAGTGGATGGATTGCTGATGGGATTGGTCGTCGAAGGTCATTCCAAATGTGTGCTATACCAATGATAATCGGTGCTTCAGTGAGGTAGGTGTATATATATTATTTATGCTCTTAATCTTCCTAAACTACCCTTCAAACTAAAACTTTTATAGTGTTGGCATTCCTAATAATATCAAAACTATAACTTGTAGTGCTACAGCAGATGGGCTTGGAGGTATGCTTTTTGGAAGGTTTCTTGTTGGAACTGCAATGGGTGTTTGTCCTCCTGTTGCAGCTTTGTACATTACAGAGGTATGAAATTTTTAATCTAATTCTTTTATCTGTCTTTTTACTGACTTGTTATTATCAAAAGTTAGGTTTCACCAGCTTTTGTGAGAGGCACTTATGGGAGCTTCACTCAGATTGCAACGTGTCTTGGACTTATAGCTTCTTTCTTCATTGGAATCCCTGCAAAGGACGTGCCTCGTTGGTAGGAAACATGATGCATGCTTATAATCATTTATACATTTTGATTAGTCAGTTGGATTTGTAATAAATAATAATCATTCTCTTGATTTTGGGATTAGGTGGCGTGTGTGCTTCTGGGTATCTACAGTTCCTGCAGCCTTGCTTGCTCTTCTGATGGAGTTTTGTGCAGAAAGTCCCCATTGGCTTATGAAGGTAAGGATTGCTCATCTCTTCTCCTTTTGTTCACCAAATGCAATTTGGCTGCATATTTATATATATATTTATTTTAATAATCTTGGTACATATTTATCCTTCACTTGTTTCTATTTCTGTTAATCTTGATTTGATGGTTATATCACAAGTCCAAATCATGGTGTTATGGAATAGAAACAGTAACCTCAGTCTTGTATAAGGAAATAACCACATTTTTGAATTTAAGAAAGTTGCATTCATCAAGTAATATCTCACATAAGTTGAGGGACCAGTTATGTCATCATGGCATACTACATGGTATAAATTATAAATATACCACTAACGAAAAAATCTTTATAGAAATGGTCCAAAGGCCTAAGAAAAGTAGATATAGTCTACTAAAGAACATCCCTTTTAACCTTAGAGCATCTCCAATGCAAGTTTTTTTTTTATAGCTTTTTACTATTTGGTCAATATACCCCCTCAACTTTATTTTAGTTTAAGTAAATTTTATATTGACCACCGAGTGGTCAATATACTATAAAAGTTTGTCTATCTAACCCCTCCCTCTTTAATAATAATTTATTTTACCACCTCAACTTTATTTTAGTTTAAGTAAATTTTATTTCTTTAATAGATATTTATTTCTATTAAATTTTACAAATGTTTTTATATTACAAACCATAGTAAAGTTTAATACAAATCATATTAATTGAAAATATGATGTATTAAAATGCAACTAATTAAATGAAGGTGCTTTATGAAACATTTTATATAGATCAGGATCAATTAGTTAAACGAAAATTTGGTATCTTCTCAGTAACCTTCCCTATGTTGTCACAGTTGGTTGGAATAAATGTCACTTTACAAATAAAATCGGATGTAATGAGTTTTATCCATGGTAAATTGGCGAATAATTTTGGGACATGTAAAGCAGCATTGCAATCGATAAAATCTGAAATGTGCCTTGATCTTGAGATTTTGCTGTTGTTTAGCTATTGACTGTATCTACACATAATTTATTTGTAAACAATTCTACATCATATTTTTTTTCGCCCATTGCCCTAATTTAGAGAGGAAGAAGTGCGGAAGCTGAAGCGGAATTCGGGAGGCTTCTAGGAGGTCTACATGTAAAATCATCAATGGCAGAATTGTCCAAAACAGACAGAGGAGACGAAGTAGAATCAGTAAAACTTTCAGAGTTGTTTTATGGACGTCATTTCAGAGGTATAAATATAATATTACCACATCCACCACACCTTTTCTCCCAATCGAAATAAACATTTCAATTTAATAATTTTAGAAAAAAAAATTACTTTTCTTACCATTCTCCAGTGGTTTTCATCGGGTCTGCTCTGCTGGCACTGCAACAACTATCTGGAATAAATGCTGTTTTCTATTTCTCTTCAACTGTCTTCAAAAGTGCTGGAGTACCTTCAGATGTCGCAAACATGTCTGTTGGAGTAGTCAACTTATCAGGTTATATATTGTTCTTCATCAACAATCTGTTCCTGTTCATCACTCTTTTTATATATATATATATATATATATATATATATATATATATATATCTTTTTGTTATTTTAATATTTTTCAGGTTCAATTATTGCAATGATTTTAATGGATAAACTCGGCCGAAAAGGTCTTCTTCTTGGAAGTTTCATGGGCATGGTATATCTATGTCTTAACGGACTGTTTTTTTTTTTTTTTTTTCTTTCCATCTAGTCCTCTATGAATAGAGTGACTGAATGGGTAAAGTGAGTAAATGACCATTTTACCCATACACCCCAATAAACAATTTTCAGAATGTTGGTCAATTTTACCAATTAAAATATCAACGTTTGACTATTTCCAACCTCGAATTTGACAATGTTTTTATTATTTTGATTGATTCAGGCAATGTCAATGGGCATGCAAGCAGTTGCAGGAAGTTCCTTGGTTTCAGGGTCTTCAGTGGTGTTACTCTCTGTTGGTGGTGTTCTACTGTGAGTGAAATAATAAAAGAATCAAAGAATAAAATAATAAGGAAAAAAAAAACAAAGAACAAAAAGGGAACTTTTCCATAAGTTGATTTAAAAGAAAATTATATTCTTGGTCCCTGAATATAGCTGCTTTTTGCAAATATTGGTCCCAAAAGGTTCTACTGCAATTTCTGTCGTTTTTATGATGCAACATTTTTGGTCCTTGTCAAGTAAAATGTCTATTTTTGGTCCCTGAATATAGCTGATTTTTTCAAAATATAATCATTTTACTTGGAAGGGACCAAAATGCTACTACAAAAACCTCAAATAAAGACCAAAATTCCAAGAGACAGCTTTTGGGACTAAAATTGAAAAGTTCAACCATACTCAGGGACTAAAAATGTAATTTACTCTTGCTTTAAATCCAGGTTTGTTTTATCATTTGCCATGGGTGTTGGGCCGGTACCTGGGCTCCTGTTATCAGAAATATTTCCAAGCCGAATTAGAGCAAAAGCCATGGCAATCTGCATGGCTGTACATTGGGTAAATCCCTAGTTTATTATATTTAATTATATAATCCTATAGTATATCTTTCATACATGGTTTAAAATTCTACATTTTTGTTATTTTCCATTTGTTACAGGTTATAAATTTCTTTGTTGGCTTGCTATTTTTGCGGATGCTGGAGAAGCTTGGGCCATTGATTCTATACACAGCCTTTGCAAGTTTTTGTTTAGTGGGATTTTTGTTTGTGAGGAAAAACGTTGTGGAAACAAAAGGAAAAACATTGCAAGAGATTGAGATGGCACTTCTTCCATCAGCTGAGTTAATATATTGAAAATTAATCCTTTTTGTTCAATCATACCACGTGAGGCTATAAACAATTAATTACTAGTGAGCTTGTTTTCAACTAAATTTTTATAAGAGTCCAGCGATGAGGAACACCAATGTAGGAATGTTCTAGTGGTTAATTATTGTTAGGTTATTTTAAATTTTGCTTTGTATATAACACGAGAAAATTCATGTTAAGACCACACTACTTTATTACTTGTATCTTGGTTTTGTGAAATTTTCTTTTGACCATCAAATTCAAACAATAACAATAAGTCCCATATGAATGTGGTACGTCGGAAGTAAGATGTAGACGCTGTGTAGGAAGACTGCCTTCATTGATGACATTTTCGGATCATCATTGACCATAAATTAAAATCATCATCAGAAACAGATGGAGAAGCCACATTTCCCGATGGAGTAGTAGCAATATCTTCAGAAACAGGTGGTTCTGAAAAGCTTGGTGGAACTTCATAAGATATTGGTTCAGAAGTTGGAATATCTGTGGTAGATGTGGTTTGAGGGTGTGAAACAGATGGATTTGTAGTGGAATCTCATAATAATATGTATAGGGAAAGGTGTCCTTAAATGATAAGATTTGTGTTAATCTTCTTGCATCGGGGGAGAGTTGAGTTGAGTATGAGTTTTGGTATCTCGAGAACGGTGCTAATAACCATATAATGGGATACTGCTCAAAATTCCATGAGTTTGATGAAAATGTTACGAGTCACGTGGGATTTGATGACAGTTCCACTGTTGCTATTATGGGAAAAGGATCGATTTTATTCGATTGTAAAAATAGCAACCAAAAACTTCTAAATGAAGTAAATTACATTCCAAGTCATAAAAATATCATCATTAGTCTCTGAAAAATGATGGAAGAAGGAATTCGAGTCATTAGGGAATATACCCTAAGAACACAATTACTAAAGATTCAAATGAAGGGCGACGAAACACCCTCAACATATCTCAATCGGGAAAAGTAGTATGCTGAGGCTTTGGCTAATATCGGTGAATACTTCAAAGAAAAAAGACCTCGTTATGCTTGTTATTGTAGGTCTTCGTGACGATTACAACCGACTAAAGTCAACTCTTCTTGCTTGACAAGTTCCTACAGCGTTCAATGAATTGCATGGGCTTCTTTCTGATCATGATTACATGATAAAACAGTCGGTTCTTGCTGTCCCACCACCACAGGTTTTTCACACGAATGTTACTGGAACGACTTGTCCAACAAGCTCCTTACAACAGGACTCCATGCAAGCTTTAACTCAGCTTGTTTCTCAACTTGGCTTCAAACTACAACCTGCCAATCAACAACCTCAAGCATTTTTCACCTCTCACAACAACTGTGGCCGTGGTCGCTTCCCCAACAACTGTGGGCGAGGCCGTACTTCAAACAATCGGAACAGTAGAGGACAATTTACTTGGGCTTCTAATCAGAATACCATCTATGCGACATGCAATCAGTGTGGCATTGGCCACCTTCCATCAGATTTCCCTAATCGTGATCCTGCCACCTTCCGGAACCGACAGCCACCTTTAGCTAATCATGGCGATTATCGCTCACACTCACAAACTCCTTGGCTTCTTGATACCGGCTAGCTCTAACAGTCATGTAGCACCAGCTCACTCTAGCATCGGCACTGCTGAACCATACTATGGTGATGAATCCCTCCATGTTGGCAATGGTAATGGCTTACCTATTTTACATATTGGTTCTACTAAGTTTTATTCTCCAAAGAAAACTTTTTCCTTAACCAATATTCTTCATATTCCACAAATCAAACGCCATCTTCTTTCTTTCTGTTCAACAACTTTGTCATGATAATAACATTTTCTTTGAATTTCATGATACTTTTTATGTTATGAAGGACGAGATTTCACGCAATACCTCCTCACGGGTCCAAGTGAACATGGGCTCTACTCGTTTCATCTTTCATCTTTTCAACTAGTTTTAAGTCTTCACAGTTGTTCGTGCTCCTGTGCACACATGGCATCAATGGCTTGGTCATCCACATGCCCAACTTTTGAATTCCATGTTATCTAAATATTATCTTCCTGTTTTACATAAAAACTCGAGTTCTCCTTGTAATGCTTGTCATATAGGGAAATCCTCAAAACAATCTTTACCATCGTCTAATTTTAAAAGCTCTTGTGTTTTAGATTTGGTATTTTGTGATGTGTGAGGTCCTGCCCCTGTCACCTCCTCTAATGGGCATAATTAATTTTTGCTTTTTGTTGATCATTTTACTCGTTACATGTGGATCTTTCCTTTAAAACAAAAATATGATGCTTATGCCATTTTTAAACACTTTCTTGCTATAGTTGAATGACAATATAACACCAAACTCAAATCTCTTCAAACAAATTGGGGTGGAGAATTTCGAAATCTTCCATAATTCTTCTCTCCCATTGGCATCATTCATCGTCGTTCATGTCCACACACAAGTGAGCAAAACTAGGCTCACTTTACTTGCTCAATCTGGAGTGCCTTGTCATTTTTGGCATTTTGCATATGACACAACGTTTTATTTAATAAACTGCATGCCCTCTCGTACCTCGTCAAATGTGTCACATTTTGAACATGCCTTTTCTCACAAATCAGATTAGTCCTTCTTACGTGTTTTTGGTTGCCTGTGTTATCATCATCTTCGTCCATACAATACCCATAAAATCGATTTTCGTTCTCTCTTGTGTTTTTCTTGGGTACAACACGAATCATCATGGTTACAGATGTCTCGATCCTACAACCGATCGTAACTACATAGCTCGTCATGTACAGTTTGTTGAGCAACAATTTCCATTTTTACAACCATTACACATTCCGCCTACCACTCCTTCTCCTAATCCATACATCTCGAGTTGTCCTACAATTATTCCACCTTTGGATAACCCCATCGATACTGCCACACCGCCTACACCCCCTATTATACTCACTGAAACTCCCTCCACTAGCTCGTTATCTTCTGCGGTTCTCAACAATGAACCATCCTCTAGCACCGAATCGGCTCCACCAACTCCTACACAATCCACCATTCATGTTTCTGTGCAGCCCGAGCCATCCACTTGTGTCCGACCATCCCATCTTCGGCAGAACCCAAAACAACGGATCCCTTATGACCCGCATGCCTATTCTATCTCCACAAACTCTTCTGATATTGAGCCGATAACCTTTTCCATTGCCAACAAATCACCCAAGTGGCAAGCTGCCATGGCTGAAGAATATGATGCTCTCATACGAAATAACACCTGGTCTCTTGTTCTGCCGTGTAACGTCCGTAGATCCGGGCTAGTCAATTTAGAGATAATAGGGGTCGAAAACGACATTTTGACAAAAGATTATTTTGAATAAATAATCTTAACCAAGTTGTAGAATATGTCTCAAGGGTTCCGTACATATAAAGAGCGCCGAAATCCGAGTTATAGCGAAGAAGTTATGACTCGTCGAAGTTTAGCGACGGAACCGGCACGGCACCGCGAAGACGTAAATAGTGAATTTATGATAGAGCGACTTTTAGCCTTAGTGATCTAAATGAAAGTCGTAGAATATGTTAACCTGAGAATGTCCATAAAAAGAACGCCCAAATCTGACTTCGTATGAGGAAGTTATGATTTTCTGAAGTTTCGGCTTAGCGGTGTACAGCCCGAGGTTCGAGTATTAGATCCAGCGGTTTTTAGCCGACACAACCTAAACGAGAATCGAAGATCTCGTTATTAGTAGTGTAACGATAAAAAGATAGACGAAAATGGACATCAGATGAAGAAGTTTTGAGATTTTAACGGACCAATCCTGTCCCGACCTGTTAAAAATATAACTTTAAAAATAAAGTCAAAATTAGCCGACAGAGTCTAAACGAAAGTTGTAGAGTACGTCTCCACCTACGCGTGGATATAATGAACGTCAAAAACGGAGTTCGTATGAACGAGTTACAAATTATAATAGCATATTTACGTATTAAAATAATGTATAAATCATATATACGTACACATATATATATACATATGTATATATCGTTAGAAAGGTATCGACGATGCGGTCATTATAAGACTAATGTTGAGTTCTTTCGACATTAGTTTAGTACAAATATCATTAAATCCATTTAAAATAATATTATAGAGAGGTGTTTAGTTGTTTATATAACTAAAAGGTCATTAAGTTATTATGAACTTATAATAAATCTTTGAGCTACTATTATGACTTATATAAGTGTCGTTATGATATCTTTTTAACTACTCGCGGTACGGGAAATCTGTTTTAAAGGGCCCCATAGGGTTGTTGGATTTCAGAAGTGTTATGCGCCAAAATGGTCCTGCCCTCTGGTGTTTTATGTATGACCCCTGTCTGTACATAGTGGTTGGAAAGTATTGTTTAAACGCTTATATAATAATAATAATAATAAGACTAATAATTAGTCACGGTGAATAGTAGACTAAAATCTAGTGGTAATAATACTAGGTTTCGTCGAAGGAAATTATTTTAAAGTAAACAAAGCGCTGTCCGAGTACCGAGTCACCACCTTCTCAAGTAAGTGCATAGTTACTTTCATCTTACACATAGATATGAAGTATTTTATATAAATGATGTGCTATGTGTGCATATTATCCGAGTACTTGCTGTCTATGCTAGATGAACGATTTTATACATGTTTTAAATGATTTAAACTATATATATATATATATATATATATATATATATATATTATATCTACGATAATGTTGGGGTAAAACATGTGTAGATGTAATAGATGGAATATGAGTTGGATGATGAGTTGAGAGGTGTTACAGACCACGAGGTGAGGGTGAGAGGTGGACGATGTGAGAAGCCTTTTCCAAAACGATTGGCCCGTCACTCAGCAGAGTATGGATGACAACCACAGACTATTCTAGACAGTGCAGTGGAAATGCTTTGATAACGTATTTATCATGTTTTACTGGGAACAAATTCCGCAACATTTTTATTAAAAGAGGTACTCTGATTTTCATAAAGCATAAACAAAATCGGTCTTTTCTAGCCGTGAAAATGAGGATGTCACATGCCGGTTCCCAATGCAAATGTGGTTGACTGTAAATGGGTGTACAAACTTAAAAAGGATCAAAATGGTAAGGTCACTCGCTACAAAGCACGCTTGGTAGCAAAGGGGTTTAAGCAGTAGCATGGTATTGATTACTATGAAACATTTAGTCCTGTTGTGAAATCTACAACTATTCGCATGGTTCTTTCTCTTGGTGTTACACAGAAATGGACGTTGCGCCAATTAGATGTTCAAAATGCCTTCTTGCATGCTGAACTAAATGAGACAGTTTACTTACGTCAACCACCAGGTTTTATTCATCCTACGAAACGTAATCATCTCCGTCTACTTCACAAATCTCTCCATGGTCTGAAGCAGGCACCTCATACATGGTTTCATCGATTAACTAAGGCCTTACATGCTCTCGGTTTTAAAGGATCCACAACTGATCCCTCTCTTTTTATTTTTTCATCTAAGGGTACTCTTCTATACATGTTGGTGTATATCGATGATATCATTCTCACAGGTAACAACCCTAGTGCCATCGATTAGATCACCATGAATCTCAGTCACACATTTGCGATTCAAGATTTGGGTTCTCTTTCATATTTTTTGGGCATTGAGGTGATTAGACAGAACTGGGATGTCATTCTATCTCAAAAGAAATATATCTTGGAATTGCTTCTTCTGAAATTAGTCTAGAGACGATTGTGTTGAATTTATAAATATGATAAGTCACCGTGCTACCATCCTTCATCTTCAGAACTGTCGGATTAAGTACAACTTGTTTGCTGCTGACGCTTTATCATACATATTGGATAACTCTATAATCAGACCATATGTAGTCTTCTCATTGACAATGTTGTAAGCAACGTTCTTTGCCAATGATAGTCTCACCATGCCAAGAGCTCGCCGATCCAAAGAGATTATAGTCCACCTGCTTCATCAATTCAAGTTTCTTGTTGGCCAAAGCCTTGTGTAACTTCATTTGATATAAGTAACCTTTGATTTGCGTTTTCCTGAACCAAAATCATGATATGCAAATTTGACGATGTTAACCTTCCTATCTTCAACCATAGCTCTGATACCGGTTGTTACTAGCTATTAGGGTAAATAAGCATTTCGAAAAATGACATACGATCTCATACACAATAATAAATTCAGAAGTAAAATATAAGACACAATCAATTTACGTGGTTCACACGATCACACAGATTGGCTTCGTCCATGGCAAACAAGAGAGAAGGATTTATATTTTTCTTTTGTAAAAGGCTTCACTCCTACATTAAATTAGGGTTAAAATAAATGCGATATTTGTATAGTGATTAACCTAATAATAATAGATTGAAAACGTCATGGGTGGTAGTTAAAATTGACAAATCTAGCCCCGGTAAGTGTGTGACTCAAAAATTGCCCTCCAAAGAAAATCCCAAGTCAACTCCCACTGCTAGAGCACTATTGACTGCTCAAGCAGTACTAGTTACTTAAGCAATGAAGGCTACTTAAAGCATAATCAATCATCCTGCTCCTACGGACTCCAAGCTTCAAAAACTGCTCGACACATAAGCAACTTAGCCTCCACACTTAACAAATGAAAATTGAAAGAAAAAAAAAGATGCGAAGAAATGCAAGTCCAAATTAAAAGGGAATAAGAAATTTAACTAAAAACACATAAAAAGATTTGGTAACCCTCACATAAGCTGCCAACATTGTTTTTTTTTTTTTAATGTTTCTTAGTTTAGTCTACTTGTTGAACTTATCTTTATTTGAGTTGTGGTTTAGACATTTGTCAACACTTGAGTTGTGGTTATTATTTTTTGTGTTTGAATTGTAAAACAGGATTTGATTATTGTACATTTTTGGCAAAAAAAAAGTGGATTATCTCGTATTTTCTCTGCATTCTAAACGGAAAAAGTTGTTACTAAATGATTTTGTTGGAAACAATCAATAGTTACATCCTTCGGACAAAGCATACATTGGTGGTCCATTGGAACCAGTCAAAGCTGACATCGTTTGGTATTTGGATGGAAATGTCATGTAAATATTTCCATCGGAAATGTGTAGGTAATTATCGAGGTAACCTGTCAAAGGATCCGTCACAAATCTTTACCCACGCCTTACTTTGAGATGGTTTTTCTATCAAAATTTTCTTCGTAGTAGGCATTTATACATAATTGGCTATCAGATATTTCACCCTTTTCCTAGTAGTGTACTAGACTGGAGTAAAGTAAAAAGATTTGTCTTCCTACTAGGCTCCTTTCCTTGTAGTGTCTATTACTAGCAACCAAAACAATGCATATTGCTATTGGCCACTTGTTTTTTAGGGTGAGTTATCACTAGCCATGGCTTCAAATGCTACGGACAACACACTCGAAATTAACTCTGCATTTAATCCTTATGCAAAAAATAGAACCACAAAATGAAAAAGAAAATTGTTTGGAAAGATATATACTAAATTATTTGGTAGTAAAGAAAACAAGTCATAAGAAAAACGTTCAAGGTTAACCAAGTTCACATAATATTTTCCTATGTTTTAAAGTTAAAATACCCCATATCCATAGCAATACATGCACCTCATTTCTAGATGACTTTAACACGTCTCATATAGTTTTTAGCATTTTATTCTGAAGCCACAATTAACATCATTAAACAAATACATGATATACTAAACATTATACTTTGATTGCTTCGTTTTCACTGAGTTACACATAACATAAACTTACATACAAACGTATACTTTATTAGAACCCATTACTTTATACATAAAATATACAAAAAGCTATCTGTATTTGTTCTTAAACCACAATTAACATCATTAATCAAATACATGATATACTAAATATTATTATTTTTAATTGTTTGTGTTTTAAATATGCAAGAACACAATGATCAAAAAAAAGTTTTAAGACTCAAATAATGGAACATAATAATAATAAAAATAATAATAATAACAATAATAATAATAATAATAATAATAATAATAATAATAATAATAATAATAATAATAATAATAAAAATAATAATGGGAATAATAATAATAATAATAATAATAATAATAATAATAATAATGATAATAATAATAATAATAATAATAATAATAATAATAATAATAATAATAATAATAATAATAATAATAATAAAATTATAAATCTGTCACTATTTCGTAGCTATTCTATAGCAATTGTTTTCCGTCGGTAGTCCGTAGCTATTTTGTAGCTAATTACCTACGGAATACCTACGGATTTAGTTCCGTCGCTATTCCGTAGCAAATTTGTAGCTAATTACTATTAGAATACCTATGGATTTACATCTGTAGCTATTGTTTAGGTTATTACCTACGGAAAACTTTCATAGGTATTTTTCTGTAGCAAAACCCTTTGTTTTCTATTAATGAGAAACAGAAGGCCTATTGCAACCCAATGCAATCAGGCCAGGAGGAAGTGAACCAAGCAACAAGTTTGATCACGTGTTGGCGATCACAATAAATAACAACGGAAGAATGTTAGTAGTCAAGAGATAAAACATAGGTAGTAAGAAAGAAGAAAGAAAAAAGAAGCAAGAAGAAAAAAGAAAGAAGAAAGAAAGAAGTAAGCAACAAGATAAGGCTTGAGATAGAAAGAAGAATGATCAAGATTAAAGCAAGATAGCAAGCATGTAGTATGTAGCAAGTAGCAGACAAGAAAGAAAGCAAGAATGAAAGCAAGCAGTAAGGGTGATCAGGTTTGGTGATCAGAAGGAAAGATGAAAGCAAGCAGCAATAGCGATCTGTTTTGATGGAGGAAGAAAGAAAGAAGCAAGACCGAATGAGAAGCTTCAATACTGGGTGGCACCTAGACCGAAAACTGAAGACCGAAGAACGAAGAGGTAAACGAGACCGACGGTTTACCCGAGAAAGACCCCGTGAGAAAGAAAAACGTTTGGCAGGAACAGTTTGGATTAAGGGGGAGAATGTTGGTGTTAATCAAACCAGGTCAAAGCCACATGTTTTATTTAGGGGCATTTTAGTCTTATCTGTTTAGATTATTTGATTTAGTCTTGCAGTAATTTTAGGAGTCAAATAAAATAGGGCATGGTTTGTTACTGAATCGGTAGTAGTTGTTCTCCTAGTTTCTAGGAATCTTTTGGTATTTATAGTCTTGTAGTCAGAGTTTCTCTATTTGTATGAGGAATAACAACAGGAACTTTTGAAGATACTTTTACCTTCCTGTATTTCTCTATTTCGTTTGTGTGTGGACTTATAGCAATAGAGAGGGCCTGATTTACCAACACTCCATACTTAGCCACCACACATAACAAATGAAAATTGAAAAAAAAAGATTATGTTAGGTCCAGTTAGTGTTGCGTCTTTGGGCTCGTTAGCTAGTCCAGTTTTGTCTCCGGTATGGGCCTGTCCATCCGTGAGTTCTTTGTAGGGTTATTATATATAGATGCTTGCATGCATTCTTTAACGTAAGATTAGAGAAGATTTGATAGAGATTTTTATAAGTGTTTACGTTCATATCTTTTGTAACCCTAGAATCCTCTACAGCGGAAGTTCTTCATCGAGCTCTGCTGAGGATTGGTTTAATCATTCGACTGATTCAGTTCCATTCTTGTGTTTTTATCTTACTGTTATTACTTTCTTGTGTCGCTTGTTATAAGATCTAATCGATCAAGAGTTTTATAAACTCATCAATTGGTATCAGAGAAGGAGGCTGTGTAATTCATACACATCTCTTCTGTGAAAGAAGTGATTAGGGTTATTCCACATTAACTGATATTTATTGAGCCGTCACTCCATAATTGACGTATCTCTTTATTTATTCGTTTGCCCTAATATTGCATATTACAAGTCTGATCTTTCAAACAGGTTAAACGATCAAGCATGGACGATTCTCAATCTAATCCTATCAACATCTCAAACAGTATTGGATCAACAACAAAGATTCCTATTCTTTACACCCAGGATTACCAAGTTTGGGGGCATCATTTTGAAGACTATGTCACCGGATCTGAAGATAATGGGTATCTTATATGGGAAGCTATTGTGTCTGGACCATTTGCTCACTCAGGAACATCCATAATCATTAAAACTCAGAAAGAGTATAATTATCTGTTAAAAGATGTAAAAGACGTTGCTCAAGACGAAAAGGAGAAGTTTCAGTGCAACATCAAAGCATTGAGGCTGATCCGATTCGCTCTTCAGTCTGATACGTTTAGGTTGGTGAGTTCCTGCAGTACCGCTAAAGAAATCTGGGATCGACTGCGAGAGCTGTATTCTACAGATGAAGATTTGGAGCACTCTATTCAGACCTTGCTTTTGTCTGAGTTTGGAGAATTTAAGCAAAATTCTGATGAGTCTGTCACTCAGACGTTTGATCGCTTCAATCGTCTTCTTAGCAAGATGATCAAACATGATATCGAAAGGAAGTTGACTGAACATAAGGTCACCTTTTTGAATGGCTTAAGATCCGAATGGAGAGCTGTTGTGTCTACAGTTAAAGCTCATGAGCAGTTCAAGTCATATTCATTCGCGAAACTGGTAGAAATTCTGAAATCCCAAGAAAAGATTGTGATGCAAGAGAAGAATGTGGTCTCAAACTTGGGGTCCTTGGCCCTCGTGTCCCAAAGCAAGAATGTAGTAGACGATGAAGATCTGAACCTGGAGGACTATGATCTTACTTCAGAAGATTATGCTATGATGGTGTCCAATCCAAAAAGGTTCATCAAGAAGAGGTTTCCTACCAATAAGAACCGAAATTGGCATGGAAGCTACAGTTCTGAAAAAGTAAGGGAGGAGCCGAAGACTGAGGAACCAAAGAAAGAGGCGAAGGTTGAAGGAGATTCTGGTGTCAGCTGCTATTACTGTGGAGGAAAGAATCATTATGCCAAATATTGTGTTCTGAAGAAAATGGCAGAGAAAGATGAGGAGAAAGATGAAGAGGCTGTCTTGATGAAAAACTGGAAGAGATCAAGAGGAAGAAAGCTGCTACTAATCCTTCTATGAATGCTCTTATTGTACTGGGTTCGGCAGAGGATGACGAGTTCGGTGGCGTACAGGTGTGGTCGACCGACTCAGAAGATGATGAGGTGAGAAAGCCTTCACATGGAAAGGCGTATGTGGCTAGAGGTGGTGAAAGCAGCGGAAAGTGTTTGATGGTGACTGACGTAGCTCACATGAGGGGATACAATACAGATGGTGGAAATGAGGACACCAAGGAGCGAGAGGACTTATGCTTCACAGCAAAACCTCTCAGTGTGCAGATCAATGAACTTGATGAATTGATAAAGAAGGTACATTCTCTTTTTATCTCGTTCAAAGTTCCACAGAAATCGTATGAAAAGGAATTAAATAACTTAAATTCAAGAATCTCAAATTTGGATAGTTGTTTAACTCAAACACGGGTCACCAATTCTAACCTAACTGACCAAATAAGCAGGGTGTCATCCAAGAGTGAGGAGCGAAGGATGTGGATTGAGCAGAAGGAGTCAGAGCTGATTAAGTCTAAGGATGAAAACATTTATTTGCAAAGAGACAATTTGAAACTTTTAAAACAAAGAAATGTTTTTTTTTATTGCTAAAAGACTTTACGCTAACATTACTCAACTGCATCTGAATTGTGAAATAGGGCAGAAAATACATCTCATGATTTTAGCCTTCCTTGAGTTTAAGGAGGATGAAATCATTGCTGAAGCATACAACTGTGAGAGTGTTGTTTCATCTGATGATGTGAATCCTACTTACATGTACGGTCTGGACAAAATAGAATCTTTTATAAAGTCCAAAGACCATTAGGACATGCTGAAAAATCTTTTGGATGAAAATGATAAGCTGAAACTACGGACCGAAACCATACAAAAATTCGACTCGTTGAGTGCCAATTTATGTTCAGAAAATAAAATTGATGTTGAAAATGCATCTGAACTTAATGAGGACGATGATATGATTGAAATTTCTGTAGAGGATGTAGTCAGCTGTTCTGAGTTTGTCAAGAGCGAACCCGAAAACCACAAAAATCTTATTTCTGAAAATTCTATGGAGTTCGCTCGTTTGTCCCAAAATAAGTCCCCGATTCTTGAAGAAAAGGCTGTTGTGTACCAGAAGGTTAGAACTACTCCAAATCAGGTGTATAAAGTCAAAGGAGTAACCGAACATCAAACAGCCGAACTCACTGCCATAGTAAACAAAGATAACGCAGATGGTTGTGATGAGTTCTTCTGGTATGCTCCTATAGATAATGCCGACGAAACAGTTGGTCTATCAGAGCGAACGTCATGGAAAACTAAAGGAAGATATGTTCCAGAGCCACTGAATAAGCCTGACAACTTTGATGTGCCAAGAACAAGTGGTACAAAGGAAATACCTGTAGAAGAAGTCACCTACACAAGCGAAAACTCATCTACGAAGAGCGAACCGGCTGTCAAGAAGTTAAAGCAAAAGGCTAACATCCATAGATAGCCGAAACAGGTGAAAAATCAAAAGCATCAAAGAAACCTAAGATACAAAAAGAATCTCTCTGAGCTAAAGCAGTTTTCGCGCTCTCAAAATGCTCATTTCTCTTATCATGATCGAAATTCAAAGTCAGAGAAAAAGGATTTCAGGCCACATGAGGTAAACAACCGAAAGGACAGGTTCGGTTCAGAAAGCAACAGCAACCGAAAGGATAGGTTCGGTCACGAAGGAACAAGCTACCGAAGGTCCAGGTTCGGTCCCTCTAATGACCAAAAACAAAAGGGTCATATCGAACCGCAAGTCAGAAGAAATTCCTATTCTAATTCTTCTCATTCTCAATTCTCATCTAAACCTAATTCTGTTCCTGCACAAAACTCTAAATCGTCAACGAACCTGAAAGGAAAATCGAAGATTTCCTCTATCCAGGAAGACCGAAAGCAGTCAAAGGCCAAAACACCAAAACCTGAAACCAAACCAACTGTTGCTAACCCTAACAAAATTAAAGTGTTTACCATTAAAAGAAAAGATGCAACAACATTAATAAAAAGAACATATCTTGTTGATGTTTCTCTAACTATTCCTGTTCCTGTGAAAGGCTCATGTGGACCCAAGAAAATTTGGGTTCCTAAATCTGCTTAATTTTTGCAGGTTATTAGTGATGAGCAGTTCGACGAAGAATGGCACATTGACAGTGGCTGCTCACGTCACATGACAGGGAGGAAGGAATAGCTAAGGGAGTTTCGATCTCTTCAGAATGGTGGGAATGTCAAGTTCGGCAACAATTCTTATGGAACGATAAATGGTTATGGGATGATTACCAATCGAGACTTCACAATTAGAAAGGTGGCGTACGTTGAAGGGCTACAACATAATCTCATCAGTGTGTCTCAACTGGTAGGAGGTACCGGTCTCAAAGTTTCATTTGACGATGAAGGTTCAGAAATCATAGAGAAGAAATCAAAAAGGGTGATTCTCAAATCAGAACGCAAAGGCGAAATGTTTCCTCTCAATCTCAAACCAATCAAAGGAAATCCAGCTATATGTCTTTTATCCAAAGCTCATTCTGACGAAAGCTGGTTGTGGCACCGAAGGCTCTCACATCTCAACTTCAAAGACATCAACAAGCTTGTCACAGGAGGTCACGTTAGGGGTCTCCTATTGCTCAAGTTTGATCGAGAACATTTGTGAGCTACGTGTGAAATGGGGAAGCAAAGTCGTCAAAGTCACCCATCCATTATAAACACAAAAGTTGTTGAACCACTTGAGTTGCTTCACATTGACTTGTGTGGTCCATCATCAATCGAAAGCATTGGCGGTAGCAAGTATGTTATTGTTATTGTTGATGATTTCTCACATTTTACATGGATGTTCTTTCTGAAGCACAAATCTGAGGCTACTCCTAAGCTAAAGATGTTCATCAAGCAGGTTGAAGTGCAATTGAGAAAAGTCGTTCGCAACATCAGGAGCGACAATGGACTGGAGTTCAAGAACAAAGAATTTGAAGACTTTTTGGCAGAAAAAGGAACCAGTCACAACTTCTCAGCCCCCTACATGCCTCAACAAAACGGAATTGTCGAAAGACGAAACCGATCCTTGTGTGAGGCGGCCCGAATGATGCTAAGTTTCGCTTCTCTTCCTTTATATTTTTGGGCTGATGCTATTGCTGCAGCATGTTTTACACAGAATAGGTCTTATCTCAACAAGCGCTTCTCTCTTACTCCTTATGATATCATCAATAACAGGAAGCCGAACGTAAAATTCTTCCATGTGTTCGGTTCACGATGCTTCATCTTCAACTCCAAAGATCATCGTAACAAGTTTGACGTAAAAGCTGATGAAGGAATTTTTCTGGGATACTCTCTTACTTCAAAAGCATACCGGGTTTTAAATAAGCGTTCTAGGAAGATTGAAGAAACATATTATGTGACTTTCGATGACAACTACATCAAGAAGATAAAGCTTACTGAAGAAGTAATTGGAGAGATTTTCACTCAAACAGGTCAAGTCACGGCTTCGATTGCTAATCTGTTCGATCAGTTTGTGGAATTATTCGATGAACCTGAGAAAGCTACTCTCTCGGAAGCCAAGGCAGCAGACAACAAAGTCGACCATCTGAAGCAAATTGTCGAAGATGCCGCCAACCGAATGGGTGAAGGAGAACAAGTTCCAAATGAACCTCCTCAGCAAGGCACTTCAGTTGAGGGGGAGAATCCACCTTCTTCAAAAACAACCGAGCTCACAATTTGAGGGGGAGAATTCTATTCCAGTTCCACCCGAAAGCTCAACAACACCCAAAAGCTCAACAGCACCCGAAAGACTTGTAGCACCCGAAAGCTCAACAACACCCGAAAATCCTGTAGCACCAGAAAGTCCAGCTACACCTAAAAGCTCATCAGTCGAGGGGGAGAACTCCGATATGTTTTTCGATGACGATAGTCAATCTGTATTGGAAGAAATGGTCAATGCTGAGTTGGATCCATCCTATGATCCAAATTACCCTCCTCTTGTTAAATGGACCAGAGATCATCCTGTATCTTAGATAATGGGTAATGTCTCTGAAAAGGTCCTCACCCGATCTCAACTGAAGGCAAATCAAACATCTCTATTCTCTAAAGTAGAGTTCTGCATGTATAATTCTTTCGTATCAAAAGTTAAACCGAAGACAGTAAATACTGCTCTTGATCATTCTGACTGGGTTCAAGCTATGCAAGATGAACTCAACGAGTTCGAAAGAAACAAGGTATGGCGCCTCATTCCAACTCCTAAAGATGCCTCGGTTCTTGGTCTCAAATGGGTATTTAGAAATAAAATGCACAAGGAAGGATATGTGATTCGAAACAAAGCTCGTCTCATGGTGAAAGGATACTGCCATGAAGAAGGAATTGATTATGAGGAAACTTTTGCTCCGGTAGCGAGGCTGGAATCTGTTCGGATATTTCTGGCCTATGCTGCTCACAAGAACTTCGAGGTCTACCAAATGGACGTGGAATACGCCTTTCTGAATGGAGGACTTGAAGAAACGGTTTATGTGGAGCAACCTCCTGGTTTTGTCAATGAAAAGTACCCAAATCACTGTTATATTCTGGACAACGCAGTTTATGGTCTGAAACAAGCACCTAGGGCATGGTATGAAACACTAACTAAATTCCTAAAGATGTCAAAATTCAAACAAGGTTCGGTTGACCCAACCTTCTTCCGTAAGAAGGAAGTTAACCACAATATGATAGTTCAAATCTATGTCAATGATATCATCTTTGGCTCAACAAATCCTAGCTTAACAGCTGAATTCAGAAAGCTGATGGAGACTAAATTTGAAATGAGCTCAATGGGTCCGATTAACTTTTTCCTTGGTTTAAATATTAGACAGGGACCCGAAGGCATCTTTATCAACCAGGAAGCTTACACTAAGACTCTTCTTGCTAAATTCGGCATGATGGGAGACTCAAAGGTTAAAGTTCCAATGGCGTTCGGCACCAAGCTCACACCATCCCTGGAAAAACCGGTAATCGATATTACGCTATACCGCCAGACGATTGGGTCTTTAATGTACCTCACTGCTAGCAGGCCTGATATAATGTTTTCTATGTGTTACTGTGCTAGGTTTCAAGCAAATCCTCGTGAACCACATATGCTTGCAGTGAAAAACATACTTCGGTATCTGAAACGAACCACCTCTCTCGGTCTATGGTATCCATCAAACTCAGGTTTCTTCGTTCAAGCCTACTCAGATGCAGACCTTGGAGGATGTGGTTTAGATAGGAAAAGCACCACTGGAGGCTACCAATTCCTAGACGAGAAGTTGGTTAGCTGGCAATCAAAGAAACAGACATGTGTTTCTCTATCTACAGCCGAAGCAAAGTACATCGCAGCTGCCTCCTGTACATCTCAAGTGATTTGGATCCAAAGCCAGCTCCGGGACTATGGACTCAATATGAAAAAGATCCCACTATATTGTGATTCAGAAAGTGCAATTAGGATCTGTCATAACCCAGTACAACATTCCAAGACCAAGCATATAGCACTGAGGTATCACTTTATAAAGGATCATGTGGAAGATGGGAACGTCGAAATTCACTTTGTTCGAACCACTGATGAACTGGCTGACATCTTCACCAAAGCTCTTCCTGAAGCGAGTTTCAATAAAATTCTACAAGGGCTTGGAATGATGGAATCGGAGTCAGTACCAAAAACTACTTCTCAAAATTAAAAGTCGGAAGCGAAATGAACCGAACGTTCAGGTTCGGTTCACATGTGTGCCGAAATGAACCGAACGCTCGGGTTCGGTCCTATTATCTGATCTTCGCTTATCACTCAAAGGTAGTTTCTTTGGTTGTAAACCTTTTGTATCATTCTCTCAAATTCATCTCTGTTATTTTCAAAGTTCTTTTCTTTTTCAAACTTATTTTTTCTTGCAACCGAAATAGACCGAACGCTCGGGTTCGGTTCCAAATTTTTTTTAGCCGAAATAGACCGAACGCTCGGGTTCGGTTCCAATTTTTCTTTTGTGTCTCATTTTTTTATTTATTTTTCTTTTAAATCAAAAATTCCAAAATCTTTTTATTTTTTTTGAAATCAAAAACTCCAAAAACATTTTTTTTTATTATTATTTGTTCGATAATTTTTTTTTTGTTTTGTTTTGTGTCTTATATTTTTGTATGGATATTTGTGGGGAAAATTCTTCCATTAGTTAAGTCTCCCTAGAAGCATGCTGATGTATGTGTCCAAAGCCTCACCTGATTCTGAATAATAGCCTTACTGACTTGGTACATACAAACCTTGTCTTCCCAATTAGGCTTTCATATTTATTCTAATCATGAGCTACCTGACTCTCTTCTCACATGAGATAAGAGTTTTTTGCTTGGTCCTTATTTTAAACAGCAGAGGTACTTTGGTTTCTTTACACCATCTACACTACTTTTCTCCATCTCATTCGCTTAATAAACGTAACCCTTGAAACTATCAGATATTACCACTGAGGTTTATGGTTAGACAATTTCTGTGTTCATGATTTTAGCTTCGTGCCACTACGTACTATGTGAAACGCATTATTCAATACCTACTATGCATTGACGGTGAACAATCAACTTTGCTCTAGCTTTCACTAACGAATTGACGGACTTATCCATGGGGATGGAAAGTGAAATCTCTAATTTCCTTTTGTGTGATTCCTATGAAATTGTTAAATCCCATAACATTTCTTCCCTTGGAATCCAGTTTTAATTTTTTTTGAGATTTTACATAAATTATTTTACATTGCCACTTTAATTATTTCAAACCTACTTGTTCAACAGACTACATTGGTCTCACAAGTACTTTGTTCGATTTCTGTCTTATATCAAGATCAGGAATTCTGAACTGAAGCGAAAGCCATCCAAATAAGCCTAATTAAAAGAAGCCTTTCAACACTTCTCAATAAGTGTCTGATCATTATTCAACAGGAAACCATACAACCACTTTAAAGTCTCTCTTGACTTTGAAGGACGAGATTCGTGCCCGGGATCCATTGTTTCGTGTCTTTATTGACATCACAAATTCCATCATATGTGTTGCTTTATTTCCTTTTCTTTTACACACTAAGCACGAAAATCTTTTTGATTTTCCAAAATTCTGGTTTCATTAGTTACAAGTTTTTTTTTTTTTTTTTTTTTTTTTTTTTTTTTTTTTTTTTTTTATGGGATTTGAAGTTATAAGGGAGTTGTGGCTAATATTGATCCACGTGGTAATTTTGCTTAAAGATGACATTCTCTTTAAAGGGATAACATGCTGACTCAGGCAGGAATCCAATCGATTTGATTTTCAAACGGCGCTTGAAAGACAGGCGTGCGAAGTGGAACCGTTTCGTTTAAAAACGGCGCCTGATGGGAAGGCGTGTGAATCGGGACAGTTTTCTCTCTCCTACGTAATCATCGGGGATACCAACTGTCACTTATCAATCACCTCCAAAAAACCCTTCGTATTTCCCTCGAAGATTTGGGACCGGATTATTCTCTCTCCTTTAGCCACAGTATAAAAGGTAATCTTCACCATTATTTACCTCTTTACTGCACCCAAAATTCAGAGAGCAAGAAAACCTTCAAGTACTCTACTGTTCATCATCTCTCCCAACTTCTTCACTCCGATGGCGGATTCTTCATCTGTTCATGCCACTTCCCACATCCTGCCGATTCGTCCTCAACAGAGTTTGATCATCGATCTTACTCCTCAGGTTTACGACGCCTTCATGTTCCCGATCATCGAGTGCCTCAAATACTCGCCGCTTGCTCCCGCTCTCACCAAAGATGAAGCTGTTCCAATGGAATTTTTATCCCAAATCTTTGCCACTGCTCATTACGACAAGTCTGTCGACAGGATTTTCTTCGACATTCTTGATCACAAGGCGTCTATCTCCAAGCAGCGGTTCTGCTCACTTTTAGGGTTTGAACCCGATTCATCTAGGGTTAACCCTAAATCCATTCCAGTGGGTCGCATGTTCTCTATGTTCTACAATATGGGGTATACTGAGGTGCTGACAATGGTCACTAAGTTCAAGAAATTGTGCCTGCCTCCTCAGTGGAACGGGTTGTTTACTGTGCTGTTCATGGGTTTATCTGAACGCAGTGCTGGGTCAGACGGAGCAAGTCGTTTGTTCATCACTATTCTGTATGGGGTTTACAACGGTATCAACCTGGATTATGGGTCGGTGTTATGGCAGCAACTGATCCAGAGCCTGACCTCTACATCTCGGCATTCCGAGATCTCCTATGCTCACTTCTGGACCCTAGTCACAAAATGGGTGATGGAAAAGTATCACGTCCCCATTGTTGCTGATTCTCCACTGTCTTCGATTGGTACTTTCCATACCACGAAGATCATCGTCTCCGATGCCTCAAAATTTCAATTCATTGGCTCTATCCCTGAGTCGATGTATGGAGACGTTCCTGCTGACAGCCGTATCATCCGAACCTACAAGGAGTTTCGTCACTCTGGTCCTAGAGAGCTAACTCCTGAGATGATCAAATCCATCCATGAAGCTGACAAGCCTGCCCCAAGGGGAAAGAAGAATGAAAAGGGCAAAGACAAGCAGGTTGGCAAGGGAGTGAAAGGCCCTTCTCCCAAGAAACGTAAAACCACAAAGGCTGCTCAATCCCCTCCAATGAAGAAGAGAAAAACCCAACCTAGGCGAAAGCTGATACTCGCTTCCTCCTCAAGCGAATCTGAGGAAGAAAATTCAGACTCTAACGAGTCCCCTCGTGGTAACACTCCTCCACGATCGCCTACCCCAGAAGTTCATTTTTCCAGTTCCCCTATCTCTTCTCCACCTGTCACCATTCCTATTTCCATTCCCCCCATAACCTCCACCACTCAAATACCACCAACTAACATCCCAGTTCCCCCTCCCATTTTTACAGAAGCTACCACCACAACCGCTGAAGTAAGAACCAACGTATCTGATACGGGGGCTCCTACTAAAGCACCCGAACCCACTCCCACTACCGAACCTACTTCACAACCCGAACCTACTTCCACTACCGAGCCTCCACCCTCACCTCCACCCTCATCTCCTGCTCAGGCAGTAGAGGACGAAGAACCATTTCTTGGTGGGGAGGACATGACATTTGATTCGGTCTATTACAGTCCGTTTCAGGTGCAGAGTGACGACGACGATGATGCTCCCATCACCAAGAAGAATCTAAAGGAGTTTCACGAGAAGATAGATTCGCTCATTGCCTCCTCTTCTTCATCACAGTCCACCATTTCTGAAGCTGCAATTCGGAAGATTGTTGATGCTTTTTCAAAAGCTCATGAAGTCTCTCTAAACTCAGCTACTGCCGCCATTGATGCATCCACCAAAGCCTGTGCGGCTGCGACCGAAAAATTCGAAAAACTATTACTGATGCCTCCTCTCTGTTGAAGTCCTTACAGGAAACTGCCGAAGCCACCAAAACGAAGCTTGACCCCATCGTCAACTCGCTGGCTACCTCAGTTGCCTCTGAACTGAAGTCATTTGCCACTCTTCGTCAAACTCTTACCGACGACAACTCCGCTTTTAAGGCGACCATTGAGGAGCGTCTCACCAGGCTTCAAGAAGATATAGCTGTTGAGAACTCCCTCATGGACGCTCTTGCTAGAAAGACCACTACTCTTAAGGTCAAGAGTCTTCAACTCTCCAATTCTCAAAAGGAGATTGAATCTCTTCGATCTGAACAAGAGATTGTGTCTTCGTGTGTTTTGGATGTCCACGCAGCCATTTCAAACATCTTGGAAGCACATGACCCAATTCTGAACTACTCTGTGAGGCGTGATCTTGCAGAAAAGCTTGCTCCTGTCCTTTCTCTCCTGAGCAATATTGAAGGGCTCCTTGACTTCGTGTCCATTCCGAAACAAGGGGGAGAGAATGTATCTCAACCGCCTCCCACTTCTACAGCAACAAAAACAACCGAACCTCCTCCAACAGGCCAAGCCTCAGGTTCGGTTGTAAAAGACAAAGGGAAACAAATTGCTGAAGATAGTGACAACGACAAAGAGACGATTGCTGATCTGTTGAAAAAGCAAGGTCGAGACAAAGATGCTGACATCAGCACTCGGGTTGCTAGAGAGGCTGAAGAAGCTGAAAGAAAACAGAAAGAAGCTCACGACCTTCTTGAGAGTAGGAAGACCCTTTTTCCTCCTTGGACTCTTGAGAAGTTGCTGAAAGAAGCCATTGAAACTCCAAGCATCTTGTGGCTAGAACCAGTGATCTCTCTAGATCGTGTTAATTCTGTCGATTCTTAGTTCGACATGCCACTGACCCGAAAGGCGTTTGTCTTCCATGCCTTTGACAACATTGCCGAGTTCCCTCATCCTCATCCAAAGGTTGACAGGGATTTGGTCGAATTCTATCTGAGGGCTGCTCAACCACAGTATCAAACATGGAGCGGTCAGAAGATAGTCAATGTTCGGGTCCTCAAGCCGTATCGGGAAGGAAACTTCACCAACGTTCGGTTTAAGGTGCTGCGAGACTCTGCCAAGACCGAACATGCTATTTCGATTGCCGATCTTCCCAACTTGAATCCACACTACTAGATTATTTTACATAGCATCCTTCTTACAAATGAAGCAGAATGTGGTCCGATCATTGACCACTTCAAGAGGATGCTTTTCTGCTACATCATGGAAGTCGCCAAGATGGATCAGGAGATAGCGAGTGTCTTCAAGAAAAAACCTTCTATTTCTCCTGTTGGCTCAACAAGTGATCTCAACATGATGCAGATAAGGAAGATTGACCCAAAGAGAAATTTCGTTATGTTTACCAGAAATGAAGGCCAAAAATGCCTGTTCGCTTTGGCAGACAAACATCTCTACACCACTGCATGTCTGGAACATGTCTTAGGGATTATTCATCGTTGCAAGCAAAACTCAGCTGACGACAAGAAGTACTTTGATGATATGATCCAGTGGTATATTCGCTTTAGACAGACAATCCTCGCTTTTATCTCTCGTCTGTTTGATACCACCGAGAAGGTTCCGGCAGCTGGACCCAGCAAGAAGAAGTGATAGTCTCGCTCCAAATTGACGCAAAGGGGGAGATTGTTAGGTCCAGTTAGTGGTGCGTCTTTGGGCTCGTTAGCTAGTCCATTTTTGTCTCCGGTATGGGCCTGTCCATCCGTGAGTTCTTTGTAGGGTTATTATATATAGATGCTTGCATGCATTCTTTAACATAAGATTAGAGAAGATTTGATAGAGATTTTTATAAGTGTTTACATTCTTATCTTTTGTAACCCTAGAATCCTCTACAGCGGAAGTTCTTCATCGAGCTCTGCTGAGGATTGGTTTAATCATTCGACTGATTCAGTTCCATTCTTGTGTTTTTATCTTACTGTTATTACTTTCTTGTGTCGCCTGTTATAAGATCTAATCGATCAAGAGTTTTATAAACTCATCAGATTAGAAGAAATGCAAGTCCAAATTAAAAGGGAAAGAGAAAGTTAACTAAAAACACATAAAAAGATGCATGTGAAAAGATTTGATAACCCTCCCATAAGCCACCAGCATCGTTTTTTTAATGTTTCTTGGTTTAGACTACTTGTTGGACTTATCTTTATTTGAGTTTTAGTTTAGACATTTGTCAACGCTTATATTGGACAATTTTTAGATCTATGGTTATTATTTTTTGCGTTTGAATTGGAAAACATGATTTGATTATTGTGTTCAATTATTTCTGCATTTTTGGGGAAAAAAATGTGGATTATCTCGTATTTTTCCTGCATTTTAAACGGAAAAAGCTGTTACTAAATGATTTTGTCGGAAACAGTCAAAAGTTACATCGGTCGGACAAAGCATACATTGGTGGTCAAAACTGACATCGTTCGGTATTCGGATGGAAATGTCATGTGAATATTTCTGTCAGAAATGTGTATCGACGTAATCTGTCAAAGGATCCGTCACAAATCTTTACCCACGCCTTACTTTGAGATGGTTTTTCTATCAAAATTTTCTTCGTAGTAGGCATTTCGACAGAATTGGCTGTCAAATATTTCACCCTTTTTCTAGTAGTGTACTAGACTGGAGTAAAGTAAAAAGATTTGTCTTCCTAATAGGCTCCTTTCCTTGTAGTGTCTATTACTAGCAACCAAAACAATGCATACTGCTATTGGCCACTTGTTTTTTAGGGTGAGTTATCACTAGCCATGGCTTCAAATACTACGGACAACACGCTCGAAATTAACTCTGCATTTAATCCTTGTGCAAAAAATAGAACCATAAAATGAAAAAGAAAATTGTTTGGAAAGATATAAATTAAATTGTCTGGTAGTAAAGAAAACAAGTCATAAGAAAAACGTTCAAGGTTAACCATGTTCACATAATATTTTCCTATGTTTTAAAGTTAAAATACCCAATATCCATAGCAATACATGCACCTCATTTTTGGATGACTTTAACACGTCTCATATATTTTTTTGCATTTAGTATGCTAAACTCAGATGGATTCACGTTCATAACGCATACAGAAGTCCCAGATTCAACTTGCTCAGCCTGAGGTAAACCAGCACCAATGATTATGTTAAATTCTTCACGCGATTGATCCACGATAGACCCTGAAGCAGGAAGCACTTTTTCATCTATCCCAGACGAGATTTCACCATTTGACACAGATACTGCTGCATCTTTGGCTGTAGCTTTTGATGATGTATGTGTGGTTACCCCTGAATTAAAGAGACTAAGCAAGAGCAATGCAGCCATGGATTCATCATCAGCTGGAGGGGAATTCTCCCTAATACTCGTTTCAACACAACCAGAAGCTGTCTCTATGCTGTTTAAAGTAGCAATGGTGGGCTGAACCAATTGAACACTATTCACCCCATGTGTTGATCTTGATCTGATCTCTTCTGTTAAACGCCTCTGACTCCTATCCAAGAACTTCGAAACGTCCCTTCCACAATCATCTTGAATGGTCTGTCTCTTCCTTTTATTTCCACATGATAGAAGAGAATCCTGAAATCACAAAAAGCGAAATGAACATAAAAGTTGGGCCATGATATTTTATAGTAGAGTATCAAATGACAGATTACATAGAAAACTATAATCTATTGGGTGTTGGATACGTATGATTTTGTGTGAATTTCGATAATAGCATAAACCTTCTTAGCATGAGGATGAGAAGAATAGAATGAACTGAAAGGATACCTTTTCTGTTTCCGACCTGTTCTCCTCAGGTGCCAGCTGATAAGATGGTGCAACCTTTTGGCTTCCAGAAGTGCTTCCACACAAAATAATCTCAGCTGAAGACTTTTTATGCTTCTTCATCACCCGCAAATCTACTTCATCGGTTCTTGTTTTTCTCAAATGACGTTTGGAACCAAGCTCTGAATCTTTGCGACAAGAGTCTGCAGGCACACGCTTCATCCTTTTAGCTCGAACAAATGATCTTTCTCGCTCTTTACATGACCTCTTTCTCTTCTTCGATGCAATGCCAGTCTTAGAATTAACTCGGGCGCCCTTTTTCTTTCTGGCAGATGTGTCCGGCGTGAATTCATCAGAATCATCTTCTTCACTTTCGCTAGAAAAATCACTGTCACTATAACAAGCACTCACAGCATCACAAGGACCTCGAAGCTGCTTATATATGTCCGACAAGAGGCGGAATTTCTGAGGTTTCTCTCCTGCCAAGTTCCTTTCTTCATCACTGTTAGCATTAGCCCCATCGTCATCAACACCTATATGCGTTTCATTTCCAGCATTTATAATGTCTTCACATACACTGTTCTCATTTTGGTACTGAACATCATCCTTCAGTTTCCGAGAAGATGACTTTGAGGCTCCGTCCATTACAATATATTTCAGTGAATGATCAACAACTACCACATCTTCTGGCTTATCATTTTCTGCCGCCACCATATCTCCGTAGATGACTTTTTCAATCTGGCAGTCGGCATAAGTTACCTTGGCAGAAGCTGACTCCAAAGGTGTATCATTGATAATATTGGTTGCATCATTACCAATAACCTCACCTGCAAAAACTAACATATTTTCTGAATTTAAAAGCTTCGAAGGACTGATAGACCTCACAAAGATCAAAGCATCAACCCAAATTTCACATCAAGAACTAGGATGTCAAGATTTTGGTTCTGAAGAATTCTATCAAATTAAGGTATACATACATTTGGAAATGATACCTGTATGGGTTTCTGACTCGGCAGCTTGTCCCTCTGGATTTCTGACTTCAAAATATATAAAAGCTGGGAACAATATAAGCATCAAAGAATTAAAAGATGATCAGATCTAGTTTTTAAATTCTAGAGTACCATACTAATTACGGTCGCTTACAGTTCGGAGCTTGTGTATTTTCTGGAGTATTAATCAAAGCATCATTGTCCTCTAGAATTAGTGAAGCAAACACCCTTTCTGCTTGAAATGTAGATTCTGGAGGGTAACTAGACAAGTCAAAAGGACAACATTTCTTCCAATCTTTTCTCCAAACCTCAGCAACGTATTGACTTCATTTGGCATTGAATTCCATACAAAATAAAAGGTTAAATCTGTTGATCAAAATGAACAACGGATATAGCGTACATTTGTGCATATATGCACATAATATATATATATATATATATATATATATATATATATATATATATATATATATATTTATGTATGTATTGTATGCAACCGATAACATCAATTGATAACTAAAAGACCATAATGATCATGGTGAGTGTTATTCAAGAGTTGAGATAGGTCTTTGACAATGTACTGAACTTCACATAGTTTTAATTTATTGTGACATCTACATTTCACATTTCAAACAACTTTACTATTTTTTCTTACAATATATTGAACACTTCATAAGTTTAATGAAATATATTTCTATTCTTAAAAAACATTTAATTGGTAAGAATTTTTATATTAAAAAAATGTCATTTTCTCATTGAACGCTTCAATGGCCATTGAACTACATATCCATTGAATAGCAAAGTGACATTCTACTATGGTTGAGGTTAATCTATTGAATTTCAGCTAGGCATTCCACCTCAATCAACCGGTTATTAAACTATGCATTGTGGATGTTCTTCGCGATATTTTATTAAACAATGGACATTGGGCATTTTCCTTTAGTAGCCTCATGCATCTTAGGTACCTCCCGCGTGGCATTTCATCTATATGGCTCCGGAGAAGCTATATACTATTGCCAGTGTTGATGAGATGTGAAGTAACCATGCACCATTTTACAATTCTTTAATGAGTTTTTTTAGGGTGGCATACAATTAGTTCATATATGTGTCCAAGGTAGCAATTTTAAAATAAATTAAGAGATATGATCGGTACAAACCAAAAGGAACAAGTTAATTACAAAACAGTGTTTGGAATCAAGCTTAATAGAGATACTAATTAAAAACTCACACATACCGAATACAGAAATTTTCAAATTCCTTTTGTTCAATACTTGTATCTCCAGTATTTGTATCTCCACTCGAATTTGTCTCCACTTAAATCAACTGTAGACTGATGATGGTAGCCAACACCTGTGAAAATCAAGGCTTAAAAATGACAGAATGTCTACTAAAAACAGGAAAACCCCTTTATCAAACTCAAAACAGGCATATATCACTCCCAATATAATTACAATCAAATATCATTCAAATACTTAGATAGATCATGTGCCGCACGTTATGTAAAAGGAGACACTAGTGATTGCAGAATTTTACAATTATCATACACAGAGGTATGATAGCATAATACTTAAGCAATTAATACGAAGGAGGATCTTTGATTACTTAAATTCACTATATATTCTACAAGGAAATGGCTAGATCCACATCCTCTTCTGGATCAAATTTGCCGATTTATTCTAGACAATTAAATAGCTAATTTAAATCATCATGTTCAATTGATGAACAAAAACACGATACGGAATGTGTGGCGAAGCTGATCTAATGTATAAACCCTAATTCAAGAACACAACATGAAAGAGTTGATAATGAGATACATTATCACGATCGCGTTTTTACAACCAAAAATCCCAATTTTTTATACCAAAACCAAACCCTAATTTTTCTTTAGCAAACCTTATGTCCTATTTAAAACACATAAAAGATAAAAGGCAGTCAAATTCATCATTGTCTCTCATATGCGTTGCGGCACATATGAGGAGAAGATCGATGCCTTAAAATCTAATTGAAATGTTGGAAGCCTACCTTAAAAATTAAGCACAGAGGGCTAAATGTTAAGAGTTCTTGCGGTAGCTACGTCTTATATTTCTGTGGTAGGTATGTCTTATATTTCAGAGGTCAATGACACACTACAAGAAAAGATATACACGTTTTGAAGGCTAAATTGGGCCGCAAAGACAATATAGGGCACGCATTTGCTCGCCGCTCGCGTAACAATGAAGCTAAATGATATTGCCTTAGGATATTTTATATCGTATAAAGGATCTACATATGAATGATATATTCATTTTAACATCAGTAAAGTTTTTCCAAATGAATTAATAGAACTAGTCAATTTAAAGGAAATTTATTCAAGAGATCTGCTACTTTCGAACTTTAAACTGGTACATAATTGCCACTTTCTACATAAAATCATATAAAGAACAGATGTATATCAATGCGAAAGAAACTGTCTTGTTGTTAAGTACAATTAAAATACTCATTTATAAAAGTACAAGCACAAGAAGTAACAAACTGCAATAGCATAGATGGACTTTCCTAATCAAAAGACATCAAGTTAGCGATGAAGTGGGTAATAAATATATCCATCTCGGTACCTAAATCAATTGAATGCCTAGATGGGTATTGAATGTATATGTTCATCAAAAAACCCGAAAGGAAGCTTTTATGTAAATATCTATATGCATAAAAGAATCTAGCTTCTTAAGATCAAGTTAAAGTTGAAACAAAAGTAAATCTTCATCTATATACCAAAATTATGCCCAAATAGAATATATGCATTAAACTCACCTGGAATATTTAATTTCAAGTGAAGTTGTTGAAGGATTTTGTAATAAACCAAAAGAAATTCAAATCACATATAAGACCTTGATCTATTGACAAAGATTTTGCTTAAAATTTTTCCTTAGTAATATCTGTGAAGAAATAATAAAAGAGGAAAGCTTTATATTGTAGTTAGAAAAATACTAAGAGCTAGTGTGAGACATTTACTAGCAAGGTAATGTACATGTATTACGACCACAATCAGTTCACTACAAGAAAAACGGTTAATAGTGGCGACAACCACTATTACCAGCGACATGACTTTATGTCACCAGTAATAGTGGTTGTCGCCGCTAAATGTATTTACTAACGACCCGTTTGACTTTTGATCTTGTAACGCCTGAAAACACATGTTATTAATTATCAGTTCCAGCAACATTAATAGCGGCAACAGTTTTTGCCGCTAAAGCTCAAAAATAAGGACCGAGAAAAAGTTCTCTCCAAGGTGTCGCCGCTAATAGCCAATAGTCACCGGTAATAGGTGTCGCCGGTAAAAGTCATTGCAAATATATTCTTTTGAAGCTTTCTTTCGTCCATTCTGTGCTTCTATTCTCTCTAAATCGATTCTGTCTTCCCTCTTTTGATTCTAGTGATCTGCGATGTCTATCCATCACCGGTTCGACTTTGAATTTCCACCGGTTCCATCTCCGTTTACGGGTGACGCCTTTCCATCACCGACGACGTATCTTCTCCGGCGACTAAGATTCAATTTCGGTGACTAAGGTGCAATTCCTTACTAATTTCTCTTTCTCTTTCTCTTGTAATGTCGATTTCCACCTTATAGTTGAGTTAATTACAAAAAAATATTGATTTCAGTTTTTTTTAGTTGTTGTTGTTGTCACTAGATCGATTACCCCCACCACTGCATCGCCTTATTGATTTTCCGCCCACCATAGATTCCTTTCTCCCTTAATTTCGAGATTATTTTAAAATTCTATGTATTTGTATCTATTATGTGAAATTAGCAATATGTGTGCATACTTGATATATATTTGTGTAATTGCATATGTGTGTGGATGATATATAATGTGCATTTGTATTTATAAGCACATGAATGTGGAGTATTGTATGTGTGTATAGTACTTGTATATGTGTGTATATGTGTATTTGTATGCATGTGTGTGTATAATGTATATTTCTTTGTATGAACTGTGGATTGTATGTAATGTGTTCATTGGTGCCTTCAACCCGTTAAACACGGTGAGGAAACTCACCTTAGACTGTTGAATCTCATAGATAAATCTCTGGCTGTTCACAATCCCGGTGCTATCAACATAAAATAACATCCAATCAATAATTGGATCTCGATTCAAGCTAAGAGTCTAAACTAGGGGAAAATACCATTTTACCCTTTACCTAAATTAGCCCAAGGGATAAGCCCAAAACAACTACTCAAAACGGCTCAGTTCAAAAAATGGTCACCTAAAGCCCAAATATGGATCAATCTTCCAAATTGGGCCCAAACCCCTTCGTGGGCCTTCAACCAAAAGAATCCAACATAATGACATCAACCCAAAATATAAATTTGATGGCCCAATAAGGCCCTAATCTCCTAATGTCCAAATATGGGCCTAAAACCGAGAAGCCCAAAATCCGAATCCCACCTTTTGAGTACGCGGGGCGTACTCAGCTCGTACGCTTAGCATACTCCCTCTGGGGCTAGTATGTGCAGCGTACCAACTTGGTATGCCCAACGTACGCCCCTGTTGACCACCCCACTTAATTTAAAACTTAATCCATTGAGACATCCAAACTCTCAGATCTGATTCCTTAGGGTGATTTTTCATGTAATGTTGGAAACTTTACATACATGCATGTCTTAATGGGGCCCAAGAGCTCAAAAAGTACTTCACCAAGGTCTTAACACATGCATGGTCCATGATTCATCATAAATCTTGCATTTTTATGAATAAGGAGCCCAAAAGAAGCCTAGATCTAGCACCATAACTTTTGGAGTGAGTCAAGAAGCTCATCAACCACTCCATGGACTCAAAAACCATAAAATAACAACATAACTAGATCTAGCATCATAGATCATCAAGATGTGATCTTTTTACCTCAAAAAGGTTGCAAATGGTGAGCTAACCCCGAATATTCAAGCTCAAGACACTTCACCAAATGGTCCTCTTCTTCTTCTCCTTCACAAATCACCAACAAACACTCTTTAAGGCTCAAAACTCACAAACACACTAGGGTTTCAATTTTTGGACAAAGGAGGGTGGAGGTTGGCTAAACATGATCAACTTCGAGCTAGTACGCTAAGCGTACCACCCTGTACGCCCCGCTTAGTAGCTTATGGACTAAAATCAAAGTTTGATAAAAAGGGGCTAAATGCAAAACTTAACAAATTCAAGTGTTACAGGCTCCATGGCAAATCTTTACCCATGCCTTACTTTGAGACGGTTTTTCTATTAATGTTTTCTTCGTAGTAGGCATTTCGACAGAAATGGCTGTCGGATACTTGACCCTTTTTCTAAGTGTACTAGACTACAGTTAATTAAAAAGATTTGTCTTCCTACTAGGCTCCTTTTCTTGTAGTGTCTATTTCTAGCAACCTAAACAACGCATATTGCTATTGGCCACTTGTTTTTTTAGGGTGAGTTAATCACTAGCCACGACTTCAAATACCACGGACGACACGACCAAAATTAACTCTCCATTTTATCCTTGTGCAAAATATAGAACCAGAAAATGAAAAAAGAAAATTGCATGGAAGGATAAACTAAATGATCTGGTAGTAAAATGTCATAATAAAAACGTTTAAGGTTAACCAAGTTCACATAATGTTTTCCTATGTTTTAAAGTTAAATACCACATATCCATAGCAATCCATATAATCATTTCTGGATGACTTTAGCACGTCTCATATATTTTTTAGCATTTAGTATGCTAAACTCAGATGGATTCACGTTCATAACACATACAGAAGTCCCAGATTCAAGTTGCTCAGCCTGAGGTAAACCAGAGTCATTGATTATGTTAAATTCTTCATGTGATTGACCCATGATAGACCCTGAAGCAGGAGGCACTTTTTCATCTATCCCACACAGGATTTCCCTATTTGACACTGATACTGCTGGATTTTTTGCTGCAGTCTTAGATGATGTATGTGTGGTTACCCCTGAATTAAAGAGACTAAGCAACAGCAATGGAGCCATGGATTCATTATCAGTTGGAGGGGAATTCTCCTTGACACTACTACAAAAAAGGACATAAGACCTGCCATATAGGACCCGGTTTTTAGAAAAACAGGGTTATATTTTACAGGAACCGGGTTTTATATCTATAAGACACGGTTTAGAATTAGTGACCGGGTTATATGCCAAATTAAACAAGCCGGTTTTTACCTATACAACCGGGTCCTTTAGTTGTAATGTCATATGACCTGCTTTTTTTAGAATAGAACCGTGTTCTATGCTCTGCCTCCAACATCTTTACTCTTCCTAATGAGGATTATAGCAATTCTTTAACAACCAGGTCGTTTCCAAATCACAACATTTGGTTTTCTATTTTTTTAACACAAACCTAGATTCAAATCCACAGACTGTTATATTCAAATAAGCCTATGTACTTATCCATTAAAACTTTTATTTTCCTCTTATACAAAATACCCTCTTTAGATGTATATTAAAACTCTTATTCATCATCTTTTGCACAATTATGAAGATATAGTTATTACTTTTTATTCATGGATTTTTTGAAAAGCATAAATTTATTAGTGACAATGTGAACCAGCATGGAGAGAGGTAAACCCAACACATTGAAGTCAACATGTTATTAAGGGTAAAAAAGAAGTTGACTTCTATTTATTCCACAAATTTTCCCTTCTATAAAATTCAACATAATGGGACAAATATGTAGATTTGTATTAAAATTAAAAGTGTTAAAAAAAATTTGTCACTCTGCTCACCTATTTTCCCACCTCAATTATAAATACATGTGTGTGTATTTCACTGTTCTTGTGTATATCTCAGCACAAGTGTTTTACCCATTGCAAAAGCACCCTATGCACATCGGGTGACCATATTAATAAAACAACATTTGGTCATAAGTTTCGATATATATCCTACACTCATTATCATCCACATCTTTACAACTGTTAATCTTATGATCACCATCGTCCCTCAATTCAATCAAATCATTCTTGAGTTGTTTGAGCTAATGGTATATAAGAGCTGCAAAGATCATCAAGACTCAAGAACAAAAATGCCAGGTTCTTCTCACAAATCAATAAGTAAATGATAACACACTGTAAATCTATTTAAGCCACAACTTTTCTTTATTGGGAATAACAGGTTAAATTCCTTCACCATAAGCTTGCATTTTTGTCATCAAGATGAACTAAATTACAATCCATTGTCTTTTTGTTAATCAATACCTAACCAGTCGATCAAATAAAGCAAGAATGATGCAAAAGTATCATACCATAACTTCATTTGAACGAAACTCACTTCATCAGTTGGAGGGAGAGCAGCTGCTCTGAGAATTAAAACAAAACAACAAAAAACCTGCATCTAACACAAGGGACTAACGTATTATTAAGAAAGATTGGAGAATGAGTATCGTGTAAGACCTGTGAACGAAAGAGAATGAAGAACATATAGTAGGAGGCAGAAGGGTGAGGGAAACATGAGAATTGAGCGGTAAGGCAGACCAAGTATGGATGGGAATGGAAAGATCAACTCTTCGTAGATGCCAATAGTCTGGTCACCCTTAACGAAAGCTGGAAGTCTCGACTTTTCAACGATGAGATATATTAGCCAAATTAGAGATTCAATTGAATCAGAGCCTTAGAAAACAAGTCTATGATATAGAGAATCGAGGGAGGTGATGTATTCGAATCACCGAGGGTTGGAAATGGGAGGAGTGAAAGTGGGAGCGATTTAGGGATAATCTAATTTGTTTGTGTATGTATACTAGGTATGAGACCCGTGTATTACACGGGTTGATTTAAAAAAAAAAAAAAGATTAAACATTAAATTAAAATGTAAACGGAAAATATTTTTTTAATATATAACTTTTAAAATAAAAAATAAAAAAGGAAGAAATTTATTTATTGCAATTTAATATCCTATATATGATAGTATTTAATACTTTACATATATAAGTATATGAATCTAATTTTATAAATTAAAACAAATCAAAAATTGACAAGTGGATACTATTTATTTTAAAAATACCACAAAATGACAAGTGTCAAAACTCATGATAGATTGACATGTGACAAAAAAACCTTCATTTATTAAGGAGGATTCAGGGGGAAGAAAAAACCATTTGGAGGGAAACGAAAATTGATTTTGGAGGCAAATCAATGACATAATTTGTGAATAAAGGTAATATGTAATTATTTATTATATATTTTAATTATTACAATTATTTATTAAATATGTGATAGAGTATTATTTTTTGTTTTAGGTTGTTATTTTTTGTTATTTTTTTGTCATGTTATTAGTACTTTGTTAATTAATTTATGGCTGTTGATTTTGCTATAAATAATAGAATTTAATATTGTTATTATATATTAACATGCGGGACTATTTATTCAAAAAGCGAGTTTCGATTAACCATCTACAATTGCATTTATTATGTTCATGTCTTTTATACATGGTATTGATAAGGTTTACTTTGAAATATGGAGGGATCATAGTTATTTGACCTGTTTAATTGGGGTTTTTAGATTTGCCAACTAAAATCTAATGAATAACAAGGAAGTTATATATTGTGCCATTGTATAGATTGTGAAAACTATCATATGTATACTAGTTTTGCAAAGACCGGTGAACATTTAACATTATTGTGGGATTGTGAAATATTATGAGTGCTTCTGACGACATGCTGATATATCGGTTTATCATAATGACGATATGTGTTGATCGTATAGCAGTTGTTTGAGATTTGTTTCAGGGTTTGTGAGATATTATGAGCACTACAAACCACTCCATTTAAGCTTTATGTTTTTCAATCACCACAAATTGATTTCAAACATAGGTTACTAAAAGACCAAATATCCCTACAAAGTCACACCAAAACCTCGGTTAAATGACCCATTTCCTAACTTATATTCATCATATAGTGATAATGAAGGTGATGAAAAGTGAAATAGACCTTAAATGTGTAATATATAAAAAAGTGATATACGGGGGGTCAAAGAATCACATGGGACAAGTGATTTTTAACCTCCATAAGGCACAAGGTTGTGTGCACCCTACACACAACACAAAAACGCAAGTTTTTCCCATAAACACATTGTACTTTACCCTATATACTTTAAGTCCTCTATATATCAATTTGTACCAACTTTTATGAATAATTAGCATGATTATAATGATGTATGAACTTCATCATTCCCCTTGCTTAATCCACTAAGTTCATTAAAACAAGTCTCAAAGTCCTTATGTTATACGTAACTCCATCAATATGGGTTACGGACCCTTTTTGCACAAATGTCCATGAATGACTAAAGTATCATTGCATCTAACTGTTATAGCGGTTAGTTTTAATACATATGTAACATCCTTGTTTAGGTATGTGACATTTTTATGATGTTTATAATAATGTTTGGATGTTTGGGTTTTCGGCAGGCCGCAACACGGTCTATAGAGGTCGTGGCACGACCACGCCATTTAAGTAGCGACGTGGACAAGTGTAGGACGCAACACGATGATGGTTGAGCACAAAACCCTAAAACTAAACAAAGCTAAAATTGTAATCCAATACATAATATTTGTAATGCATGGTACCTGGTATGTATTTTTAATTTATAATTATTCACTTTTGTAGAGAAACTCGATGAGTTGGGAGCCCCATACTCGTCGAGTAGGGATGAACTGGGACGCAGGTAAAGAAACCTACTCGACGAGTTGAGAAGCCTCAACTCGACGAGTAGGCTAGCAGAATGAAACCCTAATTTTCAGGGTTTTTGCACCATATTTAAACACCTTAGCCCCATAAGCTAGCCTCATTTCCAACCTCCACTGTCCAAGACCCTAATCACGAAACCCTAAGCCATTTTCAGTGATTATGAGCTTACTTTGAGCATTTTGGTGTTGTTTTGGTGGTTTTAAAGAGCAAGGAGTTTGAAGAAGGAGCAAGGACTTGAAGAGAGCTTGTAGATCTCAAAGTTGGGCTTCATTTCTGGTTCATTTGAGGTATAAAGCTTCAACCTTGTATGCTTAGATCTAGTTTTAGGATGCTTTCTTCATGTATTGGTCCAAGTATGTTGGTTTCTGTAGTGAATTGTTATCGAGAATTATGAAGTAAAACAATAGATTTGAATGATGTAAGATAAAGAACACACGAAGTAAATATTAATCAGATCTCATTTTATTAAGACTGATTACAGAATAGACTGAAGAGGGTTTTTGTGTTTCGATGTCCCTCTCTACTTCAAGCCTAAGTCCCTATTTATAGGGAACTTACAAAAAGTATACTAAGTCTAATACACTGAAACTTCGCATGCTACACTTCGCATTTAAAATTGACTTAGTAAAATACATACAAAATGCGAATCATTACAAGACACTATTCGACTTTTACAACTTAACACCTACATTCTCCCCCTTTGTAAACAGTCGATACAATTCAACTTATAAGCTTTGAATTGCAGAGTGAATTGTTCTTCGCACTTCTCCATACCAGGAGATCACCTTCTTCAAGTCCTTCTTGTCACCTTCGTTGTTTTTCTTGCAATTATTCATACGTACAATGAAGTGCGTATATTGCGAAGAATTGTATCTTTCGATCTCTGAAGCTTTGAACAAGAACTTCTTGGGTTTACCTTTAGTGTCTCTTCCCGAAAACACCATGCCAAATGGTTTAAGGCAAATCTCACCCACTATATACTTCGACAATGCTGATTGTGTCAAAGTGTCTTCCCATGGAACCTTCACTTCTCTTCCTAGCACATTCGCCAACTCCTCATCAGTCAGTGCAAGACAATCGAAGTAGTTGTCGATGAAAGTCTTCACATGTGCAAACCCGACTTTGAAAACATCAGTCTCTGAGCCTTTAAGCTTGTTCTCTTCCATGTGCTTCAGAATCAAAGCTACTTGAATAAGATCATTGTAGTTCATCAGTGGGAAGTCAGCAATAGTGAAGTCATATTGTTTATTGTCTGCCCTGATGACAAAGTATCGAAAGTTCTGAAGCATGTCTTCGAACAGAACATCTTTCTTTATTGTGAGCACCTTCTTGATCTTCATCAGGGACCAGACTTCATCAGGATTCTTCGCAAGAACAGCATGAAATCTGATTTTCATATGAGTGTAGTCATCTGGATTATCAAATTTCTCACTGATCTTGTACTGTGCTGTGATGAACAACATTTCGTTTATAGGGAAGTCCAGCTGACAGTGATCTGAGTTCGCAATGTCGTAACTTCGTTTTGGCTTCTTTTCGAACTCGTACATTTCCCTTCCTACTACTTTAGAATCTATCATTTCGTAAGAGTAAAGCTTCACAGGATCGCCTTTGTTCATTGAAGGAGGATCACTTGCACGTTGTCGCATTATGCTTTGGACCTGTCTCATCCTTTCTAGTTCTGCTTCAGCATCAGCTTTTATCTCCTCTTTCGATTTTTCATAAAGGATGCCCTTTCCTTTCCCTGATACATCCTTCTGAGGTTGAGAACTCGAACCTCCTTCGTTTCCTCCAATAACAATTCCCTTAGAAATTGTTTTTGTAGTTATTGTTGTTGAAGAAATCGGTTTGGTAGGGATTGGAAGAGTTGCAACCATTTGAGTCGAAATGACCTTCCCCACTGTTTTCGCATCAACTTCTTTACTTCGACTCTTCTCTCCCCCTTGCACCCCTATGAAAACAGGTGGAGCACCCTTCGGAAGTAAAGAACTAAAGTTCGATATCGGAGCTAGAGCCTTCTGAATAGCTTGTTCTAAAGTGTTAATCTTTAGAGACAAGAATTCTGGAGTAATGATTTGCGAACTAGAAGACTGTGAAACTGCGGATTTGAGCTCCATGACCAATTTGATCAGGATATCAAACTTCTCCATGGTAGCAGCGTTTTGATCAGCAGCAACAGGAGTGTTGTTGAGTTTGTGGAGTTGAGACAAAATTTCCACAACCTGCTTGTGAAGATCTTCCTGTCGTGTGTTTACTGCTTGCAGATCCTTCTCAATGTCAGACTTCAACTCTTGAATTTTGAAGTTGACGTCTTCACGAACTTTCTTTACATCTTGAATAAAGAGAAGATGTCTTTCTTTGTTTGCAACTTTAAGATCTTTAAGGGTAGTCGTGAAATTATTCCCTTGAGCTTGCACTCTGAGTTCGTTATTTTTGTCAGACTGATCAACTTTTTCCAAAATGCGATTCTCAGCCCCTTTAATCATTATATCCACCTCCATTGCTGAAATCGAAGACATTCTCCCTGAATCAGCTTGTGATTGAATAATTGTCTTCAATTTTTGATTAAGGATTTTGAACTGTTTTCCTGTCATCAGCATATGATCAGGAATTTCTTCTTCATCAGAATCAAAAGAAATGTCATCAAGGACGCCACCAAAAGCACCTCCTTCGACTTCTGGATCTGACATTTGTTGCGAAGGTATAGGATTTTCAGGTGATTGGGATGGGAAAAGGGTGGTGAATGGGTTCTGAAGGGCATGGTCAAATATGGATGAAGTGGTGGTGATGGGTAGTGTGGATGCAACACTCGGGATAGGTGCCCCCGTATCAGATACGTTGACAACCGTATCCGAAATAGGTACCGCCTCAGTAATTGATTTGGTAAGATCTATTTCGAGTAGTTGGGTTTGAGAAATAATTGGTGAACTTTGCGAAGGTTGAGAAATAGGTAGAGACACAGTTACCATGGTTGTGATAGGTAGAGAAATAGGTGGAGTTTCAGGGACAACTTCGTCGTCTGATGATTCATTGCGAATCACCAGCTTCCTCTTCTTTCCCAGTGTTCGTTGCATATTCTTCGCAACATCTTCCGCCCTTTGTCTTTTCTTCCCAGGAGAAACGGGTGCTGGAATGCTGCGAATAGTAACTCCCTTACTACTCACCTCCGCCTTACAAATTTGTTTTAACACTCCAGATTTGGAGGGTAAAACATCTTTCTTCACCTCTTCTTTTTGAACAGTTGATGAAGGTGAACCCTTCGCAAGTTTCTTGCTCCCCTTCTTCTTCTTTGATGGAGAAGCAACATCAGGTAAGACACCCGTCTGATCATCTGTGTCTATGTTTCGCAAATACCTCACCAACACTTTGTGAGTGGGAGACACTTTGCGAAGCATCGCATCCGGAATGCGAGCTATCCTGGTGAATATGGCCTCATCATCTTCTACCACTTTTGGAAATTGGTAAAGTGAAAACTCAGCCACTTCGACATCTGCTTCAGCCGGAATTGCTTCTTTTTCGTAGACTTTCTCCAAGATCAGACTCCAGTACCTAGCGCAGGATATCCCCTTCTCCGAATTCGTGTTTTCAAGACTTTTTACAAATTCCTTCCACAGTTGAGTCGCATAGTCAACATTGATGTCATGGTATATACCCATTACCATGGCATACACTTCGACTCTTCCTCTGTCAAGACCAACAGATCTTCCTGTAAGACACCTGAGGAAAATTCCAAATAGAAAATTCCAAATACAGGGCAATCCCGACTTCCGGAAATCACTGATCTTCTCCAACTCCGGTTGATGACCCATCTCGTTAAACATGTGGAGAATCTGTGAATTGACCGGTTTCACAAAAGGTGGGTTGTTGGGAATCTCCAAGAACTCCACGAACAAGCTCTTGGACAGTTTCACCCTCTTGTTGTTGACGAGGTTGAAGGTAATCACATCCGCCGTGTTATTGTAGGAAGCCGTGGATGCAGCACGGGATAACCAGATCATCGAAACTGGGAAGGATCGGAACATGGCAGTTGACAACAGTGATCGTTTCAAAGCCACAATGAGCATCTTCAATTCTTCTGGGTAAGCGGATACATGGGGATCAACCTGATAGTTTGTGCTCTGAATCTTCATGAGGGATTGAGAAAGGACCTTATCAGTGTTTGAGTTTGTGACTGCCATTGTAGGGTTTGAAAGAGATTTGAAGTATAGGATCAAGATGAACGCTTTGAGGGTTTGTGAGAATTCTTGTTTGCGTAACCGTACACAGTGTTCTCCATGCCCCTTTTATAGGTTATTCAAACTTTGATTTGAAATTAAAGCGGGATGCATTTAATATAATCCGATGTGGCACCTTGAATCTCGGATCATTGCTGTAAAAGATCACTATGCAGTAAAAAGTAACTGTCACATCTCCTCGAAAACCGGATAGAATACCAACCAGTTTTAGTAGACAGCCTGTCAAGTAACCGTTATAGAATACGAACCGATAAAACCCTTCGCATGGAAGCAAGGCTCTTTCACTTTTGGGATTTAAAGCGAAGTCATATGCCAGTCTTGCGAAATCATCAGTCTGAGTTGGTTTTACTCAGAACCTCAAGGATTTCGTGTGTGCATTGTGCCAATGAAATAAGATAAGAAACAAGAAATTTTTGGAATGTAGTGATGTCAAAAATTTAATTTGACATGAATGCAGTAAAACCCCAGGCAAAGGTTGCTTCGTTAATTATCAAGAGAAATAAACAACAGCTTGTGTATTTTCCCGTGAATTACAATCGAATACTTGTAAAGAAGTTTCGAAGGGCTTCTTTTAAAGGTTATTTTGGGTTGGTTTGAAATTTCATTACATATCAGCCTTAACATAAGGTGAGAAATTATAAATGAAATTACTTGTTTGACCAGTGTAGTCAGTGATAAGTTGGCTTGTGAAAATATTTATCATGACAAGAATTTGCGAAGGAAACTTACACTGAAATCATATTCAAGAAAAATTTGGTTTGGATCTTGTTGGGTAACAAATATTCTTGGTTGTAAATATTTGATCAAGACCACGCATGCTAATTGAATATGATTTGAAGTTTCGAAATTTTTTTATACTGAAACAAAGGTTTCGTAAAAATCTGGAACAAAGTTCCCCGTCAATTCCTTAAAGATGTATGATTTTTGGGTTTCACTTCCATCACGGTCTCATGATGTTAGATCTTAAACACAGAGTTTTGATTTGTCTAGGTTTTGATTGGTTTTATCAAAGACCTCAAGGACAAATCTTTTTCAAAAAAAATTTGGATTTGAAGAACATTTTGGTTTAAAAAGATTGGTTAAGAATCAAATTGTACCTCTGTTATGATGTGGACAAAACAAAAAACTCTTAACTCATATGAGAAGAGTAAGGTAGCTCTTGTTGATTTATGCGAATACAAGCCTTGCTGGGTAGAAATGTTCATGAGAAAATTTCATCAAGGCTTTCGTTTTTCACACATAGAATAATTCGAGGCTTGAGGTCTACATACAGTAGCATGCTTCTAGGGATATCCTAACTAGTTTTAAAAAAATTAATACCTTCCCATAGAAACATAAATGTATGACCTCTTCGTATTGTATCCCTGTATCAAATTCTCAACACACAGTTTAAAGAACAAAAAAATATTTTTGTGATTTTGAAATTTTTCTAGAAACGTAAGAACAAAACAAATAAACTCTTTTTGTATTTTTAATTTTTCAAATTTAAAGAACAAACAAAAAAATAAAATCTTTTTGGATTTTTAAATTTTCAAAAAAATAAAATCTTTTTGGATTTTCGATTTTTCATAACAAAAACAGTAAGCGTAAACCTTACCATAGTATTTTGGAACCAGATGTGAAAAACTGTGGTTGCGAAGTCATGCGAAGCGTTCTGAATGAACAGTAACCTCTAAATGATTTCGACTCTTAACTGCTGGACAAAGCTTTTACTCTTGTGTTGATAAAATTGAATTCGCATTTATCATCCCCAAACCTGCTAAAATTCGAACAAATGATTTTTCATCAAGAGGTTTTGTAAAAATATCAGCAAGTTGTTCAGTTGTTTTGACAAAATGAATTTCAATATTTCCATCTTCCACATGATCTTTAATAAAATGATATCGAAGAGCAATGTGTTTTGTCTTTGAGTGTTGTACTGGATTGTGACAGATGCGAATTGCACTTTGCGAATCACAATACAAAGGAATCTTTTTCATGTTGATTGCATAATCACGAAGTTGACTCTGAATCCAGATAATTTGCGAAGTACAAGCAGCTGCAGATATGTATTCAGCCTCAGCGGTTGATATAACCACACAAGTTTGTTTCTTTGATTGCCAACTCACTAACTTTCCATCCAAAAGTTGACATCCACCAGTTGTACTTTTTCTGTCCAAAGTACATCCTCTTAGATCTGAGTCTGAAAAAGCTTGAATGAAGAATCCTGTTTTCGCAGGATACCATAGTCCTAAAGAAACAGTACCCTTGAGATATCGAAAAATATTTTTCACTGCAGTCAAATGAGGCTCTCTTGGATTAGCTTGAAATCTAGCACAACAACAAACCGAAAACATAATATCAGGTCTACTTGCAGTTAAGTACAATAAAGACCCTATCATGCTACGATACAGTGTCAGATCAACAGCAGGAGCATCTAACGAAGGAGTTAGTCTTGTTCCTACTGCCATAGGTACTCTGAGCTTTGTGCTATTGAGCATTCCAAACTTTTCAAGCAAGTTCTTTGTATATTTTTCTTGATTGATTAAGATTCCTTCTCTGTTCTGCCTTATATTTAAACCAAGAAAATTATTAATTTTTCCCATCATGCTCATTTCAAACTAACTTTTCATTAAATTTTCAAATTCAATTGACAATGCTGGATCAGTTGAACCAAAGATAATATCATCAACATAAATTTGAACAAGCATTAGATGACACCCAACTTTCTTGCGAAATAATGTGGGGTCAACTGATCCTTGTTTAAATTTAGATTGTTTCAAGAAATTTGTAAGTGTTACGTACCAGGCCCTTGGTGCTTGTTTTAACCCATATACAGCTTTGTCAAGGACATATACATGATCAGGAAACTCACTGTTTACAAACCCTGGTAGTTGTTCAACATACATTGTTTCTTCGAGTTTTCCATTTAAGAATGCACATTTAACATCCATTTGATAAACATCAAAATCTTTGTGAGCTGCATAGGCTAAAAATATCCGAACTGCTTCAAGTCTTGCAACAGGTGCAAATGTTTCTTCATAGTCAATACCTTCTTGTTGCGAATAACCTTTTACCACTAATCTTGCTTTATTTCGAATAATATTGCCATCTTTGTCGGTTTTGTTTTTAAAAATCCATTTTAAACCAACAATTGAAACATTAGAGGGTTTAGAAACTAATCTCCAAACCTTGTTTCGTTCAAATTCTGCCAATTCAGATTGCATAGCAACAACCCAATCTGAGTGTTCCATAGCATTCTTGACAGTTTTTGGTTCTATGTTCGAAATAAAAACATTAAACATGCAAAGTTCTTGGTTCGCATTCAGTACCTCATTTTTCGCACGAAGTTGAGCTCTAGTCAACACACCTTCTTGTAGATTTCCAATTACCTGTTCTTTTGGATGATTTCTTGTCCATTTCTCGAGTGGTGGATAGTTTGGATCAAATTCTAATGGTGCATCTTCAAACATATCTTCATTTTCAGATCCTGCAACAGAAAAATTATCATTAACTTCATGAAATTCGTCATTATTATCAAGATTAATTGTCTCTGTTTCATCATGCTCCCCCTCAACATGATCTATATCTTGATATTCTTTTCGATTTTGTAAATGCTCCCCCTCAACTTGATGTTCTTGTGGATATTGCGAAGGCTCCCCCTCAACTGGATGTTCTTGTTCCTTGTGAATATCTGATGTGCTTTCACAAGTTATTGTTGATTCATCAGTATGTTTTGAAGATTCTGATGTTTGATTATCAGGAGCATTACTTTCTGCATTAATGGCCCTGTCAGGAATCCCAAAAATCAAGTCATAATCAAATCATTGATTTCAGAATTATCAATTGGATTATGTGAATTTACAAGTATTGATTTATTCTCAAATTTACTATCAATCTGTTTAAGATAGTAATCATCAAATGTTAAATTGAACGTTTCTTCAATTTTTCTTGTTCGTTTGTTGAGCACTCTGTATGCAACTGAATTTTGTGAATATCCTAAAAAGATGCCTTCATCAGCTTTAGCTTGAAACTTGGACAAATTATCTTTTAGATTCATGATAAAGCACCTGCAACCAAAAACATGAGAAAATTTTACATTAGGTTTCCGATTATTGATTATTTCATATGGAGTAACATTAAATCTTCGATGAATGAATGATCGATTTTGAGTAAAACATGCTGTGGACACAGCTTCTGCCCAAAGATATTGAGGTAGATTCGCATATGTCAACATTGTTCTGGCAGCTTCGCATAGAGATCGATTTCTTCTTTCAACTACACCATTTTGTTGTGGTGTATATGGTGATGAGAAATTATGCGAAATGCCTTTGCTTGTGAGAAAATTGTCAAGAGTTTGATTTTTAAACTCAGAACCATTATCACTTTTAATTTTTCGCACATTCTTCTTCAGACTAACTTCAATCTTTTTGATAAAATCAATCATCGTCTGAGCAACTTCAGATTTCAACCTGAGAAAAAACACCCACGTGAATCTAGAGAAATCATCTAAAACAACTAAAATATACCGCTTTTTGTTTATTGTTGCAACAGTTGATGGTCCACATAGATCAATGTGAAGAAGTTCTAATGGCTCTACTATTTTTGAATCTATCACAATCGGATGACCCTTTCGATGTTGTTTTCCTTGTTCGCAAGCTGCACACAAAGTATCATTATCAAATTTTAGTACTAGCAATCCTCGAACTAAATCTTCAGTTAGTAGTTTATTTATATTTCGAAAGTTCAAGTGTGACAATCTTCTATGCCAAAGCCAACTAAGATCGTTAGATGCTTTTGATAGTAAACACACAACTGGTTTTCCCACAATCGGTTTGATGTCCAGTGTAAACATATCACCATATCTTTTGGATTTGAGGAGTATTTCATTCGTCTTGACATTTGAAATGACACTACCTTCTTCATTGAATACAACTTGATTTCCAGTACCCACAACAAGTTGTGATACACTTATCAAATTATGTTGAAGTCCTTCAACATATGCCACTCTGTTGACTGTGAAGTTTCCATTTGTAACTTTCCCATATCCTTTCACTTGACACTTGTGATTATTTCCAAATTTGACAACTCCAGCATTTTCCAAGCTTCTATAATCTCGCAAATTTTCTTTCCTTCCAGTCATGTGACGAGAGCAACCACTATCAATGTACCATTTCATGTCATATTGCTCGTCACATATCACCTGCATTTATTGAAAAAATTTAGGAACCCAAGACTTTTTGGGTCCATCATTAGTAGAATGAAACAAATTTTTGGAATTTAAGAACCATGTTTTCACTTTGTTTGTAACTGAATCAATAATATCAACATCATCAGTTCTAGATTTTGAAATATAATCATTCAATAACTTTGGATTTCCATTAATTGTAATCTTATCCTTCACAACATTCGCATTTTTGATAACTGGTTTCCATTTTTGAACTGGAATTTGCGAATTATTAGATGATGTACTCTCAGTTGAAGAATTATTTGTATACTTCTCAAATGCACTTTTGATTTGTTCTTCTGAAAATTTTCCATTTTGATATTTCTATGCTTTTCCTTCAAACCAATGATTGAACGTTCTAACATCAGATTTTCCTTTTGTATATGAAACTTTGTTTGGTTTTGATATTGAAGGATTTGGAAAATTTGGTTGTTTTGGTGAAAATTTCTTTTTGATTTGAGTTGAGTTCTTCAAACTTGATGAAGTATTCGTGAATTTGCCAACATTGTGAAACTTTTGATTATTTGCAAATTTTTGCGAATTCTCAAATTTTCGTTTGTTGTCATATTTGCGAACATATGGAACCTTTTCAACAGAGTTGATTTGTTTCTGAAAACTTGATGATGTTTTTGAATTTTGCTCTTTTTCATCTTTTGATTTTTCATTAGACACAACTTGCCAGAATATTGCTTTTCTTGCTTTTCTTTTTGAAACATTATTTTCTGTTGAAAAATTTCCAACCATCAATTTGAATTCATGAGAATTTAATTTTACTTCAACCTTTGATTTTTCATCTTTTCCAAAAACTTTGTTTAAGTTTTCACCTTTAACCACCCAATTTTGTGTTGATTTTTGTTTTTGAAACACATAAGGATTTTTGGTTAAATTGTTTTCTTCTGTGCTTTGATTTGCGAAAAAACCTTCAGTTGTGGACTTTTGATTATCTTTTTCAATCATTTTATTAAAATCAGGATGAACTTTCTCAGCATTTCTAGTAGTGACAAAAATTTGATTTGGGAAAATTTTGTTATCAGTACATACAAAATTTGGATATACCACAGTGTTGGTTTCCAAATAATGTGCGCCTTTATCATTTAAAATTTTATCAAATTCTTTTGTATCTTCAAACACTTGATCAACAACAATCCTTTGAGGTGTTTCAGTTGAAACTTTCTTTTCTTGTTTATTTTCATCTGTGTCATCAGATTTCCAGCTTTCAACTTCCACATTATCAAACATACAATGTTGCGAAGTTGAAGGTTTATCAATTTCATCCTCTACTATTGAATCAATAATTATTTCTTTACCTTTGATCTTAGATGTGATATTAATGATTGACAATTGAGAACAATCAATCTCTTCTTCCTCTTCTATCTCACTGATTTCACTCACATTATCAAAATTTTCATCAATATCAGCATAATTCAATTGAGAAACAAGCTTTGAATTTTCAGTTTTCTTTATGATTTTCACTTGTTCACTCTTTGTCAAACTTTCATTGACAATGTTAACCAATTCATCAGCATTCAGAAATTCATCAATTTTGACAATACCATATGCATATCTATCATCAGGTATTTTGTCAAATTGAGCAATTGTGCTTTCGCAATCATAAGAAACAACATCAACTTTTTCACGTTCATACTCAAGAAAAGGTAAAAGTTTTCTATGTTGTTCTTTGCTAATTTCAGAAGAGTGATGTAAAGCTGTTAATTTTGCATATAAGCGTTTTGCAGAATTACAATAGATGTTTCTCTGTGCTAGTAATAACCTAACATCATTAGTAAGATTATTCCTATCACAGTCTATATTTTTGACTTGCAATTCTAATTTTTCAACTCTGCTCTTCTTTATTTCTAACTCTCTTCGTGTCTCACTAAGTTGCACATTTAATTTCTTAGCTTCATTACTAGCAGACACAATAACAGAATCAAAATAAGCCACAGTATCATCAAATGAAACAATTTCAGCATCATAAGCAGATAAAGGAATATTAAAAGATTCAAGAATTGTACGTACCTTGGTTGTCATGGGTGATTTGTCAGTGGATTTTGACACAAAGCATTTCCCTGAAATGTTCCCTTCGCATTCCTCAAAACTTGCGAACATTGCTCCATGTGTGGGATGCCTTATTTCTTCATCATCAGATCCTGAAGACCAGATCTGATAAGTTCCACTCTCTTCTTTAGTAGTTTCTCCTTTCGCAACCAATGACACTCCTTTGGTCTTTGCACGTAACTCTTCAATCTTCTCAGAATAGTATGCCTCATCTTTGACTTTTTCTTTCTTCTCTTCTCTCTTTCGCAACATGCAGTCAGCTACGAAGTGGTTCGCACCATTGCAATAATGACAATAGATTCCTGAATCACCTTTCAATTTTTTCTCTTCATTCGTATTTTTCGATTTTTCCTCAACTTTCTCCATCTTCTTCCTCTCATCCCCTTCAGTCCTTGTAGTAACATTCTTCACATCATTCATCTTCCCTTTTGGATTAAAAGGCTTTTTGAAAAACTTTTTAACTCTGTTGTTTGAATAGAATGCCACAGCTTCATCATCGGAATTCATCAAAAATCCTTCATCATCTGATCCATCTTTTTCATCATTTTCAGATACCTTTGAAACTAGAGCCAAAGGACCACCAATAACGAGTTTTGATTCTTCATACATTTCTGAGACCTCAGATTCATGTGTTTTCAGTTGATTGTAGAGATCATTCAATTTGGTTGAATCAAAACTTTGTTGATTCTTAATCATCATGCTTACACTTCGCCACTCCTAGCGAAGTCCCATTATGAAAGTTAAATTGAATTGCATGATAGATCTAGTGATACCGTACCTATTGCAACGAAAAACAAGCTCATTCAGACGATCATAATAACTTTCAAGAGTTTCTGCATCCTTCTGTCTGAATTCCTTCAGTTCAATCAGACATTGCTTCACAGAATTGATCTTCGTCTTTTCGCTACCTTGATACTTCTCTTTTAGAGTATTCCAGATGTCTTTTGCTGTTTTACAACTACGAATGTAATTGTAAACCACAGGAGGAAGAGCACCTCTTAGTTCCCTCATGCATCTCTTTTCGTTTTCCTTCAGACGTTTTCGTTGATCTTCAACATCAGGAGATCCAGTGGATGAACCAATTTGTTGAACATTTACAGGAGCTTGAACTGTTCCATCGATACAATTCCAAAGTTCTTCATCAATTCCATTTAAGTAATCTTCCATTCTATCAGCCCACTGATCATAGTATTCTGGAATCAACATCGGAATTTTGGTTGAAGAACCAAGCAAATGAGAGAAAGAAGTCATCGTGTTCATGTTGAAATTCGCCATTGATGAACAAACAAAAATTTCAGAAAACTTGAGAATTTGATGAATTTCAGAAATTAATCAAGTGAATTGATCAAAAATCGCTAATCGAATACTAGACTTAACAATTCAAATGTAGAATCAATTCAAATCTGAAGATCAAAAGTGATTTTCAAAACCAAAATTGCGCGGAAAATTTTGAGTAATATTTGTAACTCAAAAAGCAATTGATTCTTATACGAAAATCAGATCTAAGCAGTTTGAATCCTGCTCTGATACCATTTGTAGTGAATTGTTATCGAGAATTATGAAGTAAAACAATAGATTTGAATGATGTAAGATAAAGAACACACGAAGTAAATATTAATCAGATCTCATTTTATTAAGACTGATTACAGAATAGACTGAAGAGGGTTTTTGTGTTTCGATGTCCCTCTCTACTTCAAGCCTAAGTCCCTATTTATAGGGAACTTACAAAAAGTATACTAAGTCTAATACACTGAAACTTCGCATGCTACACTTCGCATTTAAAATTGACTTAGTAAAATACATACAAAATGCGAATCATTACAAGACACTATTCGACTTTTACAACTTAACACCTACAGTTTCTGGGATTTGGACGTCTCATGTGGGCAAACCCTTCAGATATCGGGCCTTAAGGGGACTTCATGGCATAAAGGTGGCAACTTTTATGGCTATGGAAGTCCCATGCAACTTTTAGACCAACTTTTTTGGTCTTTTAAGCCCTAGTAGGTCATGCATGCAAATAAAGATCGGAACTTTACGTGACCAATTTGTCCCTAGAGTGTAGATCTATGACCTCATAGCCTATCTTGAAGTTTTGATGGCTTTTGGAGCTAGATCTAAGCCATTTTTAGATAGGGTTAGAGCTCATTTCTTCTAGAGTGGGTCTTAATGGGTAAAGTCAGAAACAATAGCCTCCTAGCTGTGTTTCTAACCCAAATATAGAAATGGGGCTTAGATTCGAAGAATAATGGCTCAATGCATTAAGAAGCCTTAACAGACCGAAGAACTCGACGAGTTCATAGAGGAACTCGACGAGTTGAGTCGAAGTGTCCCGATTCTGTTAAAAGGAAGGACTCGACGAGTTCAAGGATAGACTCGACGAGTTGATTTGAAAAGTCCTGATTCTGTTGATAGGAGGAACTCGAAGAGTTCATGAAAGAACTCAATGAGTTGAATCGCGATTTCATGATTACGGAAAGTCGACGAGTTGAAGAGCAACTCGGCGAATTGAGTCAACTTGAAATGTTAACTTTGACTTTGACCACGGTGTTGACTTTGACTTTGACTTTGACTAAGGTTGACCCTTAAGGGGTTATGAGTATCAAATGATAATTAAAGGAACTCTTTTACATGTAGGGGTTTGAGTTGGGTTGATTTCAAAGCCGGAGATTATTCAGCTACTTTTAGCATTCAAGGCGAGTTACCTTCCCGGTAGCAGTAGGTCTAAGGCACCAAGGACTGCCCACTGGTAGTTGTTTATAGTAGAGATGATTGTCTTTTTGATAATTGTCTGGTATGCCACTATCTGTAGAGATTTATGTGTGTCACACCTCGAAACCGAAGGCGGAAACGTTCCGGGGCGGAGGACGTCATGAAGTATCGTAACCAATGTACATAGTAAGCATAGTAAACACAAAACATTACATTAAATAGATTCATTACATTTGTTTGAAAGTAAAGTAATACAAGTTTTGTAGTTACATAAGTTAATCAAAAAATGACGAGACTTCCGTACGCTCCGTCTTCTGCAAAAGAACGTGGGATACCTGTCTAAAGAGAACCTGAGAATATAAGCAGTTTAAAAATCAGCATAAAGTTGGTGAGTTCATAAGTTGTTTGTTTATGTAAAAAGATCATGTTTCCTTTGGTTTTCTGAAAATTTGTTATCCAAGAAAATCCCATATTTTCTTATAAAGACAGTTTAGTTAAAGTTATGAATTTCCGTTAGATAAAACAGTATATAGTTTAATACATAAAACTATATATTGAAAGCCACAGGAATACCATCCCGTACTAGATATAAAAACCATGGGAATACAATCCCGTACAACAGTAGATATTTTTAATACATAAAAATATAGATTGAAAACAATGGGAAATACCATCCCGTACTAGATATAACGTAGTTTTAATACACAAAACTATGGATTGAAAGCCATGGGAATACCATCCCGTACTAGATATAAAAATCTATAGATTGAAAACCATGGGAATACCATCCCATACTAGATATAAAATCTATAGATCAAAGATAGATAGAAAAATAATCCGTGAATAAACTTATATTAATACGTATTGTGAGTCGGGTAACCATGCTAATATGACAACGAGACCTCCTTGACGTTCTTCAGGCGTTGGACGATATCCAGAATTTGTCACCCCAGGCGTGCCCGCCTAACTGTAGCTAGCAGTTTAGGTGTAGGATTGTCAGTCCCGAATAGATCTATTCACAAATTCCACGCTCTCCCTCCAGGAGACTCTGGTTACACTTCTGGGGAGGATTTACTGATGACCCAAAGGGTTTAATGAAGATAGTCTCACAAGCTAGTATTAAATTATTCACGGTGTTCTCGGTCATTATCAAACATACTAATCGTTTTGAAACATAATACAGTAAAAACAGTTTAATACAATGAAATTATCTGGCACAATACTCTAAATTAAACAGAGATAAACTGAATCAGACATAGTTTATCTATTAACTTTAAATAAATCTGTGCTCGTAAAACAAGAACTAAAGATCCCAAATTATTCCCTTAATAATTTGATTGTTTTGATTATTTCTTACACTGTGATTGAAATCTACTTAGTTATATTCAGTAAAACATCCCTGATGCTCCGCATAATACATAAGGGGTAAAGATATCTAAAAGTTAGCCAGATATTTATAGAATTACATCAGTTTTAAGTTTTGAAAACATTTATAATTTGCTTGTATTCCCCCCGTGAAAACATTGAAAAACACGGAGAAAGGCGTAGGGGTATGAACTCACCAGACGAGAGATGTGCCGATTGGATGCTAATTGTCAGATCGGGAATTGAAAACACGCAAGGTTCCTATGTAATATGAAGAGATACATAATTTGTATCTAATTAGACCTTTTTCTATTAATTAAATAAGAATAAACACTTCTAGACGCGAAAACACTTCAATTCAAGTGTTTGGAGTGACCCGGGTGGCATCTAAGGGTGTGTATGGCTTAGATATGGAGTTTACTCTTCAGAGTAAACTCCCAATGGAGTTTTCGGCCCAATGACCAAATCCCCATGAGTTTACGGTTGTAAACTCATGGTGGGGGTGTTTTTTGTTGCCTAATGGTCTTATAACTCATGAGGGGTGATGCTAGGTTTGGTTTCAAGGCATCGGAATGAGATTGGAACATGATAGAGACCATTTGAGGAGTTTACGGTAGTAAACTATGAGTTTACGGTAGTAAACTATGAGTTTACGGCCGTAATCTCTTATATGTCATGTATTAATGTGTTTTGGTGGTCCTAGATTAATCACATGTGATTCCAACTCATTTTACAAGTCATGGGGTGAATTTAAGGCACCATTTGACCAAGTTATAGGAGTTTACGGCCCAGGAACCCATTCTTAGGGGGTTTACAGCCGTGAACTCCTTATGGAGTGGTTTTTATTAAGTTTAAGGCCCCTAACTTGTTTGTGGTTGCTTCTAGACTTTATTCCAAGGCTTATGAGGTGTTTAAGGGGCATCTTAACACCTTAAAAGGAGTTTACTGCCTATGAAATGGTGTTTAGGGTCCAAGCATGCTCTTGGGCCATAAACTCAAGTTTACTCTCTAAATGATGAGTTCAAGGTGTTCTAAGTCCGTTCCAATATGTCCTTAAGTCGATTCCAAACCCCTTTTATGTGTGTTTGCGGCCCAAGACTGTTCTAGGGCCGTAAACACATGATGTTGGTCCTATTCCATGATTTTAACACAAATTTGTAGGCTAAGGATGCTAATCTATGAGTTAGGGTAGTTACCTTATCGATTTGAAGCTTGAATTGAGTGATTTGGGATCTAGAACTTGGATTGAGACGAGAGAGAGTAGAGAGAGGTTGAAAAAATTCAAAATGAAGTGATTTCAACTTTATATATGGTTCAATTTTGGGACACGGTGGAATTCTACCCGATACTGATGTTAAGCGAGGCTTTTGGTCACACCCGATTAAGTTGCCGTTATCCGATATGGCGAATCTAAAAATCTTCCAATTATTAAATTGGGGCGTTATCATGAGTTTCTAATGCATTTGGATACTTACGAGGTCATTCTAAAAAGTCTTAAATTTAATAACCTAATCCAAAACGTTAACGGGAAAATTGAAAGACATACGGGTTTTACCAACGGGAATGGGTTACAACGACGGAACAATTTACGGGTTGTCACAATGTGCTTGTATGCTATGTGTTATGTGGTAATGGTAGGAGGGATGGAATAGACCCCGTGGCCGGTTGAGATAAACTGGAGGCCTAACACCTAATTAAGGCCCAAAAGTCCAAAGCCCAATTGATAACCAAAAGCCCATTATGAGGCGTACGCACCACGTACCCAGTGTACACTTGGCATACTTCGACCACCAATACACGCAACGTACCTCTTGGTATGCCCAACGTATTGGGCTGCTTACCAACTTAAGTCATTTAGTGCTTAATCCTTTCAGCCATTCGGTTAAACTTTCAGATATCGTCCATTTTAGGGTTCTAATACATAAAGTTGGCAACTTTAACTCTTATCATTACTTAATGGAACCCAACATACACTTTTTGTCCATCAAAGCTCATATTAAGGACTCAAATTCATGCATGGAATCATATCAACCATCAAGATGACATTTTTATGCATATATAACAACAAAGGGACTGAGATATAACACCTCTAACTCCTAGAGTTGCCCAACTCACAAAGAGAACCCATGGGATCAAATAAAGCAAATAGTGAAGCCCTAAAATCTAACTAACAAATTGTCACACCCCGAAAACCAAAGGTGAAAACATTTCCGGGGTTGACTCCGCGTTGAGTATCAAATCCAATGCACATAGTAAAATAGTAAACACAAAACATTACATTACATAATATTGTTTACATCTGTTTGAAAGAAAAGTTATACATGTGTTATACATATATCATATGAACAAAAGTAGAGACGAGTCTTCGGAATGCTCCGTCTTCTCCAAAAGGTGGCGGTGTACCTGTCTAACGCTGACCTGAGAATACAAGCGGTTTGAAAATCAGCATAAAGCTGGTGAGTTCATAAGCGGTTTAGTTTTGAAAAGAATGAGTTTCCTTTGCTTTCTGAAAAAGTTGTTGTTCAAGAAAATCCCATATTTTCTTATGAAAACAGTTTAGTTATCTTTTGTTACAAATTCGAAAACGGTTTGTTATGTCATTCCAGGAAAATCCCATATTTTCCTAATAGTTTAGTTAGTAGTTTGTTACTTTATTCGTTTTTTAGTTTCGTTACTAGTTGTTATGTTACTTCAGGAAAATCCCATATTTTCCTATGTGTTGAGGTTGGTTCTTAAGTTTAATTTCGAAGTACTAATGATTACCATACTCGTAGTATTAGTTAAGTATTCTAAACTCTTAGTTATTCTACATTTGAATGTCTATCATCTACTAACTTAGTTGTATTTTCGAATATTTGGATTCACCAGAAACGTACATTACAGTATTTCCGATTATTCTGATGATTTCCAAAAGAGTACATTAGTTGTATTTTCGTATCTCAGGCGACATTCTAAGGCGGATGTATTCGAAACTCAGTAGAGGCCCAGAGGCGTAGTTTCGTATTAAATTCGAAACTCTGGTGACATTCAAGGCGTACACTAACTATATATTCGAAGTCTTGGTGTCATCCAAAGGCGTTATTTCGCATTCGTAGTCCTATTTCTATTCGTAGTCATATTCGTTCTATCCTATTAGTTATATTCGTATTCGCATTCGTATTCGTACTAACCTAATAGTTATATTCGTATTCGTATTCGTACTATGCTATTGGTTACATTCGTATTCTAGTTCGTATTCGTACTATACTATTGGTTACATTCGTATTCGTATTCGTACTATACTATTAGTTACATTCGTATTCGTATTCGTATTCTAGTTCGTATTCATATTCGTATTCTCTCTATTAATCTTAGTTATGATTAGTATGATTTCTTTTACAAAAAGTAATATAGATCAAAACACTTTTTAAAGAAATCTGGCTTTAGTCTAACCGTTTTAACCTGCAATTCGAACCGTTAGTTATCACAATTTTCATTATTAGAATCATACATGAAATAAAACATTTGAACTGAAAATACGTTTAAGTACAAGATTCCTTGTACTTTTGCTTGTATTCCCCCCTGAAAACGTTAAAAACCATTTGAAAAACACATGAAAAAGGGTAGGGGTATGAACTCACCGGTTGAGAAACGCGTCACATTGGATCCTAAACGTCAGTTCTGGGTTCGTGAACACACAAGATTCCTATGGATTATGAAATGATACATATTTGTATTTAATTAGGACTTGATTAATTTATTTGCCAAGGACATACACTTCTAGTTGCGGAAACGCCCCATTTTGAGTGTTTGGAAGGACCCGGGTGGCGTTTAAGGACTTGTATGACTAGGGAATGGAGTTTACTCTTCAAGAGTAAACTCCTAAAGGAGTTTACTACCCTAAACACCTCATCCATATGAGTTCACGGCCATGAACTCTTGGAGGTTGATTTTGGGTGCAAAATGGCTTCAAAACACTTGGGAAATATTGCTAGGCTTGTATTTTAGACTTTGGAATAGATTGAAACTAACATAGGGACCATTTATTGGAGTTTACGGCTATAAACGTGGAGTTTATGGCTGTAAACTCCCCCCTCACATCCAATTCTTAAAGTTTTGGTCCTTAGACAATCACATGTGATTCTAATGACATTTCCTAAGCCTTGGATCAATTTTTGGGTGACTTTTGGCATGCTTTTAGGAGTTTACGGCCCATGAACACCCTCATGGATGCGAACTCTTATGAAAGGGTGATTTTATGTGTTTTAAGGTCCAATACTTGTTTGTAAACACTTCTAGAATTTATCCCAAGGCTTTAGGTGTGTTAAAGTGGCATTTTAACACATTTAGAGGAGTTTACTCCCCATTTTAATGAGTCTACAGCCCAAGCATGTTCTTGGGCAGTAATCTCAAGTTTACTCCTCTAAATTGATGTTCAATGTGTTCCAAGGCCAATTCCATAATTCTACAAGTCGTATCTAAGCCTTATTGGTGTTTTGGAAGGGTTTAAGGGCTTAAAAACCCCTTTAATATGTGTTTACTCTCGATGATATGTAGTTTATGGCCCAAGCATGATCTTGGGCAGTAAACTCATGTTTACTCTCCAAAAATTAAGTTCAAGGTGTTCTAAGTCCGGTCCATTAAGCCATTAAGCCATATCTAAGCTCCAAAGGTCGATTGGAAGGGTTTTTGGGCTCCAAAACCCATTTTATGTGAGTTCACGGCCTAGTATTGTTCTAGGGCCGTAAACTCATGAATTTGGTCCTATTCCATGATTTGAACTCGAATTTGAAGGCTAGAGGGGTTGCATAACAAGTTAGGGGAGGTACCTTGGTGATTAGAAGCCTTAAATTTGAGATTTGGACCCTTAAACTTGGATTTAGGAGAGAGGTTAGAGAGAGAGTAGAGAGAGGAAGCAAAAGCTTCAAATGAATATTTAAACACGTTTAAATAGGTCCCAAAACTTGGACATGGTGGAATTCCACCCGATACCTGCATTAAACGGGGCTTTTGGTCGCACCCGATTATGTTTCCGTAATTCGACGGGATAGAATTTAGAAATTTCAAGTTAATGATTTTGGGCCATTTTCATGAGTTTTAAATGGATTTGAACACTTACAAGATTAAAATAAACTTATAGTTTATATATCTTAGCCCAAAAACGAAAACGGGACGAATCGATAAAGGCGGATTTTTACGCGTGGAACGGATTTCGACGATGGACAACTTCGGGTTGTTACATTATCCCCCCGTTAGAGGGAATTTTGTCCCAGAATTCAAAGATTAAGATACCGATTATGAATTGGAATGAGATACAGATGGATTTGCTGCTCCGAGTTTTCATGCTCCCAAGTGGCATCGGGTCTCCGCTTGATGTTCCAGCAAACCCTCACTATCAGGACGCGTCTTGATTTTTGTTGGGTAGATACTTCTTAAAGACCGAGACGTGAATTACCATATGGATGTTACTAAGTTTCGAGGGTAACCGAATTTGAAGGTTACGGAATCGTTCCTACAAGTATCGCAAAGGTTCTAATGTTACTAGGTTACAGGTTTCTATAGGTGTCTCTGGTGCCGACTTGTTCCTTATCGTCTTAGGTTTTGGAAGGTTCACGGGTATAACTGCTTTGCTTATCTACATAACCAAGGAAAAATGGTTTGACCGAAGGGCGCCACTACGAACTCGTGGTGATCAGGTCCTGGTCGTTGTATTGGATACATCATCCTCCTAGAGGTTCGGTTACGAGGCAGTTCCAGGGATTAGGTCGATATGAGACTTGACTAGACGTTCGGAAGGAATTCTCAAGAATTATTGGGAAAGGCATCGGGGAAAGAGTTGAAGACTTCTCGTTTACCGAATATCACACGGATGAGGAATGCATGGGAAACTTTCTAAGCTTTGATACACGAAGATGCGAAGGTTGGATTTAGGTTTGATACCGAGAATCATGAGAGTCGTGTCAGAAGAAGGATTCGGACGGACGACCCTTTCGAGAACAAGAATAACAGCATGAATGAGACTCAGTCATTCCATGCCTAGATTGCATCAAAGCTTTCCATGAAAAGTTTATCATTAGATCGAATGGAAAGAAATAATTATCCGGATCAAGGATACGATCTATAGGTATGATGTTAACATTCTCTTTCTCACTGGTTGGTCATCTCGACAGTACATGTTTCAATTACTAACGAAGGATTTAGTTTAGAAAGATATTTGAATGAATGGTTAGCAAATTCTTTCAGCATTAGAATCAAAAGGGATCACGAGCGCAAGATTCATCGAGGAGAAGTATACCTGTGGCAACGGTGGGGTCGGCGGTTGTCCTTTCTTGTCCCATAGTCAGGACTCTCCCGGTGTTGCCAGATATTACTGCCTTAGGACAGTTTCGTTTATAATGTCCGACCTCTCCATAACTGTAGCAAGTTTGACCGATACCAGCTCCGGAAGCTTGACTAGCTGATTGGGTTAGGGTTCTGTAGTTTCGCGCTAGGTGACCTTCCTGGCCACAACTTTTACAAAACTTTGCATGACAGGGGCCAGGGATGCGATGATGGTAGCTACATCGGTTACACCACGGGAGGATACCGACATATCCGGTGACAGGTGCTTGGGCTGAGGAACCTACAACAGATACAGCAACAGGGGTAGTGGCAGCGTGGACTGCCACTATCTGTTGTTTCTTCGAGGGTTCTGGGGAAGACTGACTCTTCTTCTTCTTTTTTCCGAAACTTCCTTTTCTCGCCACACTTTTCTGTTGGCTCTGGAGTGGTGTCTGCTTCCTCTTGGTCATCATTGTGATCGATCAGGGTTTGCGCTAGACATTTGGCGCTGTCATAGGTATCCGGCTTCGCCGCTATAACGTTCCCTTTTGTTGGCTGGGTTAATCCCCAGATGAACCTCTCTACCTTTTTGCTCTCTGGGGTAACCATTCCCTGACAAAGCAGTGCTAACTCATCAAATCTGGATGTGTAGGCGGCGATATCGGAACCTTTCATCTTCAGGATCCAGAGTTCATGCTCCAGCTTCTGGATCTCACCCCGAGGGCAATACTCCACGTGCAGAAGTTCCTTCATAACTTCCCATCCCATAGCATTGGCTACAGGTAGAGTCAGGGATTTGACTCGGCCGTTCCACCAAGTCAAAGCTTTATCGATGAGCGTACAGGCGGCAAATTTTACCTTGTCGAATTCAGAAAAGGCACAAATTTCGAAGAGAGATTCGATCTTTTCTAACCATCGAGTTAGAGCAATGACACCCCCTGTGCCATCGAAGAATGTGGGTTTTGCATTCATAAAGTCTTTATAGGAACACTCCTTCCAGTTTCCTTGATTACCTTCCGGGTTTTGGGTTTGGGTACCACCCCCTGAACTACTAGGGTTTAGTTGAGATAGGGTGGCTGATATTGTGGCAGAAATGGCTGCCTGAAGTGTTTCCAGATCGATTTGAATAAGAGGTGGTGGCGGCGGAGGGTTGTTGGTTTTCTTCGAGCTGGGTCTTTTTCTTGGAGGCATCTTGATATAAAAAGATCAGGAAAGGGAAGATCATAAGTCCTCTGAATTGAATCAAGAGATATGGATCAGGGGATATCTCATCAAGACAGATATAACATTGTGTTAAGTGATAACGTAGGAAAGAGTTATCAAGGCAGATAATTTTATCGCTACAGGAATGATAAAGGAACAATGCGTATACGAGGATTTATACAAAGGATCGGCTCAAGAAATACTCCCATAGTATTTCATGGTTCGCTGCAACGACGGCTCGTTGTTTGGGGTATTGGGTAAGTTTTAGGTATGCTGCATACCACAGTCACTCCCAAGCACATGTTGGCCGTGTCTCGAATGAATATAGTTGGCCAGGCTATATTGATCCTAGACACGACTACATAACTGCCAAGGTTTAACCGTAGCGTACAACACCCATTTACTTATATTTTGTTCTACTTGTAGTTACGGATTTCGACGGTTCGGGTATACTTGTATTCTTTAGAAAATACTTATATTTGTAGAGTATACTTTTAGTTTAGAGCACTTAGGCCCCTTAATGTTTATAGTTTTATACCCTGTAAGCTTTGGTATACTAGTTCACTATAAACAAGGGCTCTGATACCAATCTGTCACATCCCGAAAACCAAAGGCGGAAACATTTTCGGGGTTGACTCCGCGTTGAGTATCAAATCCAATGCACATAGTAAAACAGTCAACACAAAACATTACATTACATAATATTGTTTACATCTGTTTGAAAGAAAAGTTATACAAGTGTTATACATATATCATATGAACAAAAGTAAAGACGAGTCTTCGAAACGCTCCGTCTTCTCCAAAAGGTGGCGGTGTACCTGTCTAACGCTGACCTGAGAATACAAGCTGTTTGAAAATCAGCATAAAGTTGGTGAGTTCATAAGCGGTTTAGTTTTGAAAAGAACGAGTTTCCTTTGCTTTCCGAAAAAGTTGTTGTTCAAGAAAATCCCATATTTTCTTATGAAAACAGTTTAGTTATCTTTTGTTACAAATTCTAAAACGGTTTGTTATGTCATTCCAGGAAAATCCCATATTTTCCTAATAGTTTATTTATTCGTTTGTTACTTTATTCGTTTCTAGTTGTTATGTTACTTCAGGAAAATCCCATATTTTCCTATGTGTTGAGGTTGGTTCTTAAGTTTAATTTCGAAGTACCAATGATTACCGTACTCGTAGTATTAGTTAAGTATTCTAAACTCTTAGTTATTCTACATTCGAATATCTATCATCTACTAACTTAGTTGTATTTTCGAATATATGGATTCACCAGAAACGTACATTACAGTATTTTCGATTATTCTGATGATTTCCAAAAGAGTACATTAGTTGTATTTTCGTCTCTCTGGCGACATTCTAAGGCGGATGTATTCAAAACTCAGTAGAGGCCCAGAGGCGTAGTTTCGTATTAAATTCGAAACTCTGGTGACATTCAAGGCGTACACTAACTATATATTCAAAGTCTTGGTGTCATCCAAAGGCGTTATTTCGCATTCGTAGTCCTATTTCTATTCGTAGTCATATTCGTTCTATCCTATTAGTTATATTCGTATTCGCATTCGTATTCGTACTAACCTAATAGTTATATTCGTATTCGTATTCGTACTATGCTATTGGTTACATTCGTATTCGTATTCGTATTCTAGTTCGTATTCGTATTCGTATTCGTACTATACTATTGGTTACATTCGTATTCGTATTCGTACTATACTATTAGTTACATTCGTATTCGTATTCGTATTCTAGTTCGTATTCATATTCGTATTCGTTCTATTAATCTTAGTTATGATTAGTATGATTTCTTTTACAAAAAGTAATATAGATCAAAACACTTTTTAAAGAAATCTGGCTTTAGTCTAACAGTTTTAACCTGCAATTCGAACCATTAGTTATCACAATATTCATTATTAGAATCATACATGAAATAAAACATTTGAACTGAAAATACATTTAACTACAAGATTCCTTGTACTTTTGCTTGTATTCCCCCCTGAAAACGTTGAAAACCATTTGAAAAACACATGAAAAAGGGTAGGGGTATGAACTCACCGGTTGAGAAACGCGTCAGATTGGATCCTAAACGTCAGTTCTGGGTTCGCGAACACACAAGATTCCTATGGATTATGAAATGATACATATTTGTATTTAATTAGGACTTGATTAATTTATTTGCTAAGGACATACACTTCTAGTTGCGGAAACACCCCATTTTGAGTGTTTGGAAGGACCCGGGTGGCGTTTAAGGACTTGTATGACTAGGGAATGGAGTTTACTCTTCAAGAGTAAACTCCTAAAGGAGTTTACTACCCTAAACACCTCATCCATATGAGTTCATGGCCGTGAACTTATGGAGGTTGATTTTGGGTGCAAAATGGCTTCAAAACACTTGGGAAATATTGCTAGGCTTGGATTTTAGACTTTGGAATAGATTGAAACTAACATATGGACCAATTATTGGAGTTTATGGCTGTAAACGTGGAGTTTACAGCCGTAAACTACCCCCCTCACATCCAATTCTTAAAGTTTTGGTCCTTAGACAATCACTTGTGATTCTAATGATTTTTCCTAAGCCTTGGATCCATTTTGCGGGACTTTTGGCATGCTTTTAGGAGTTTACGGCCCATGAACACCCTCATGGCCATGAACTCTTATGAAAGGGTGATTTTATGTGTTTTAAGGTCCAATACTTGTTTGTAAACACTTCTAGAATTTATCCCAAGGCTTTAGGTGTGTTAAAAAGGCATTTTAACACATTTAGAGGAGTTTACTCCCTATTTTAATGAGTTTACGGCCCAAGCATGTTCTTGGGCAGTAAAATCAAGATTACTCCTCTAAATTGATGTTCAATGTGTTCCAAGGCCAATTCCATAATTCTACAAGTCGTATCTAAGCCTTATTGGTGTTTTGGAAGGGTTTAAGGGCTTAAAAACCCCTTTAATATGTGTTTACTCTCCATGATATGGAGTTTACGGCCCAAGCATGATCTTGGGTAGTAAACTCATGTTTACTCTCCAAAAATTAAGTTCAAGGTGTTCTAAGTCCGGTCCATTAAGCCATTAAGCCATATCTAAGATCCAAAGGTCGATTGGAAGGGTTTTTGGGCTCCAAAACCCATTTTATGTGAGTTCACGGCCTAGGACTGTTCTAGGGACGTAAACTCATGAATTTGGTCCTATTCCATGATTTGAACTCAAATTTGAAGGCTAGAGGGGTTGCATAACAAGTTAGGGAAGGTACCTTGGTGATTAGAAGCCTTAAATTTGAGATTTGGACCCTTAAACTAGGATTTAGGAGAGAGGTTAGAGAGAGAGAGCAGAGAGAGGAAGCAAAAGCTTCAAATGAATGTTTAAACACATTTAAATAGGTCCCAAAACTTGGACACGGTGGAATTCCACCCGATACCTGCATTAAACGGGGCTTTTGGTCGCACCCGATTAAGTTTCCGTAATTCGACGGGATAGAATTTAGAAATTTCAAGTTAATGATTTTGGGCCATTTTCATGAGTTTTAAATGGATTTGAACACTTACGATATTAAAATAAACTTATAGTTTATATATCTTAGCCCAAAAACGAAAACGGGACGAATCGATAAAGGCGGATTTTTACGCGTGGAACGGATTTCGGCGATGGACAACTTCGGGTTGTTACACAAATGAATCGTCAAGGTAATAGCTTTATACCTTCAAAAGCTCCCAAATTTGATGAAGACTCTGGATATAGAAGCTCAAGCTCAAAAATTGCTTAGTCTCCAAGTTCCTTCTTCTTGAATACACACAAAAAGGCCACAAAATCACTTCCAATGCTCAAAAAAACTCAAAGGATGAACTAGGGTTTCAATGAAACGTAATGAATAGTGGAGGCTGATGAGGGTAAGTGTCCAAAGGCCATAATGATGTTTAAATCGGGTGCAAACCCTACGAATTAAGGTTTGACACAGATAGACGTACGCCTGGCGTACACCACATACATCCCATGTATGTATGTGGTTAACCCTCCGCTATTAGAGCAATCTTGTACGCTAAGCATACCCAAACGTATGCCCAACGTACGAGGGACCATATTTTACAAAAAATCTCAATTTAAGGGATAAAAGAATTAGAACCTGTAATCGGATGTTACAACTAGGCATGTGTCGTGTTTATGGCAGGTTTAGCGAGTAATGGTGTTGTACCTAGTAACCATTGACGTGTACCACAATCTACCGCAAGCTATTTCCACCAAATGATCTTCAAATCGAATTGTGTATATCCTAGCTAAAGTGAAGGCTTTTCCTTAGGGTTATGGTTTGGCTACCCGAAATTCTTGTTCTAATGAGGGTTTATAATCCCAACATACTAAAATATACGAGTAAGTTTTCATCGATGTTGGTCACCCGATTCATCAGTTTTTCAAACTCAACCCAATATTGTGCCATTATTCCAGTTTGGTTTTGTTTTTCCATGGTCTTTCTTGGGCCATGGTACATCCAACTACACTAAATTACCTTCTTGTTTGGCTGCCTATAACTCATTCGGTAAGAGTTTGATATATATGTTATAACACCGACTTACTCTTTCATAAGTTGTCATAATGTTGCCTCACCCATGGCAATGAAAGCACCAACCGATACACAAAAAAATTGTAATACCCTGTTTATTTATTTGATAAATAAATAAATTAATAAACGAATAGTAGCCCTAAAATAAATAATTATATAGCAAGGTGTTGGTCTCGAGGAGCTACTGGTCACAATTTTAGAAGTCGGGGATTAAAAGTGTAAGTTCCGGACTAAGTTTATAATTATTTATGAAGATAGGGACCACTTGGTAAGTTATCTGGACTTAATTTGAAGAGATTTTGGGAGCTAGGGGCTGAATGGTAAAGTTTTTATCAAAGTTGAAAAGATTTGTGGGGTCAGGGGCTAGACTTGTAATAATGCTTTGAAGTTTCAAATGGAACACGGGATAACACCCGTGCCTTCCCCTCGCGCATCTTAAACCCTTAACCCTAGGATGCAATACTCCAGCCGCCGCCATGAGAGCTCCTAGGCCGCCATTTCCCGTCGATTTGAGCTCCACCTTTCGCATACTGCCTCGCCGGTGTGAGCCACGACGACCTCTCCTACCGGAGACTGAGTGTGAAGCCGAGTTCAGCCGCCATCTCTTTCTCCTTCTTGTGCGTTTTCTGATCAGTCGAGGCCTCCAGCGACCATTTCATCACTAGAGCGCCGTCGAGACGCTGCTGCCGGCCGGAGACGTCGGGAACAACTCGGAGGACCACCAAGGAACAAGGAATACATTGTTTCCTTTGCTGCTCGAGTCGCGATCTGCCGAGAAGCCGCTGGTAGGGTCATATGTCGTTTATTTTTCCCATTCCTTCATTCTTTTCGAGATTTGGTGTCGTGATTGACGACTGTGGGTTTGGGTGGTGTGTGTCTCAGCTTCAAGTTGGTGTGTTGTGTTGCTGCGTGATTGCAAGCCAAAAGATACCACTGCCACCACCATGAGGTGGTGGCTGCCACCATATGCCATTGTGTAGGTGCGTTTTAGTGTGTGTATGAGTATTTTGATGAGTGTAATATTGTATGTAATAGTTGGTTGGCTGGAAATTGAAGAACCGCCACCACCATCACCGTAAGGTGGTGGCTGCCGCCATGCGCAACCGTCGACCACCATTAGGTAGCTGTGTAGGTGTGTTTAATTAGATTAGTGTGTCTGCGTATGTTAATAGGATTGGTGTTGTAAATTGTAACCAAAAATGGAATAAAAGAAATTGAAAACCACCACCTTAGGGTGGTGGTTGCTGCCTCCTACCGCCACCGGCCGCCGTGTCGGGTGGCGGCGTGCTTTGCCTCGTTGTGATTGATTCGTTTGGGTGCTAGAAACCCTGATGGGCCCAATTAAGCCTAATAGGCTTAGTGAAAACCCTAATGGGTCTAGTAGACTCAAATTGACCCAATGCAAACCCTAATGGGCTCAAAGGAGCTCTAATGGGCCCAATAAAGCTTAATGGACTCTAATGGACCTAATAAAACCCTAAGGGGCTTAATAATATTTTAGTGGGCTTAATAGGCCCTATAAAGCCCTAATTGATCTAAAAGCCCAACAAATAAATAAATGGGCTAGTATATGGGTTGGAAACCCTAATTAGGGTTTGGAAAACCCTAATGCAATGAAACCCTAATTTGGGATAATCGGGACACACGAGAAATTATTTAATAACTTGGACTATTAAATAATAAACATTAACGGAAATTAATCTAAGAAATATTGGACTTAATGGATTAAGTCATTAATGGGTTAAGTAGGAAACTTAACCCTAATCATCATTTTATGTGAAACCCTAATTTCACTTGGGTTTATTGTTGGGCCTTTCTATTGGGCCTTGATGATTGGGTTATTAAATGGACTATCTAAGATCAAGCAAATGGTCTAGAGTAATTTAATGGGCCTAGGGTAAGGCCCATGTTAGGGGCTTGGGCCCAATTTGGAAAATTGGGCCATAGATGGGCCATAGTTTGGGCCTTAATGATTATATGATGTTGGGCCTCAGAATGAGACCATGTATAGGCTTAGGCCAAATTTGGAAAATTGGGCCATGTGTTGGGCTTTGATTCCTAATTGACCTTGGGCCTACGGATTGGGCCTTGGGCTTGAATAAGCCAAGCGAGGGGTAATGTAGTAATTACCCAAAGAATGTACTGTTGGTTATGTGTTGGGACCTAATTATTAATTGGGTGATGTTTTGATATTGACAGATCGGAAATCTGTCATCCAACAGCTAGGGTTGAGTCTGCGGGACTTCATCGGTGAGGGATTGTGTCTACGGGACTTCAGCAGTGTGAGGTGAGTTACCTTCCAGTAGATGTGGGTCTATGGCCACAATGCCGACCCACCAGTAGGAGGAGTTATTAGATGATTGTCTTTGTGACAATTGTCTATGTTTGCTACTACATGTTATGTTTATGTGCTAGCATGATATGATGTTATGTGATAGTAGTAGAGTTCGGTTGTTAGGACCGAATGATAGGTCAGACACCCCAGATATGTCTGACAGTATGTGATGATATGTTTATATGTTGGCATGATATGTTATATGTGATAGTGGTAGTAGGAGGGCAATAGTCCCCAAGTTCGGTCATTAGGACCAAAGGGTAGATCGGGTGCCCCAGATATGTTTGATAATATGTTATGTTATGATATATGTGATAGTAGCAGTAGGGGGTGAAATAGTCCCCGAGGATCGGTTGTTAGGACCGATGGGTAGTCAGCACCCCAGAATGGCTTGGCATGGGTAGTCAGCACCCCAGAACGGCTTGACACGGGTAGGTCGGCACCCCAGAATGGTCGTACCGGGTAGGTCGGGCAGCCCAGAATTGCCCGACAGTATGTATGATATGTGATTGTATGGTATGTGGTATGATATGGGAACTCACTAAGCTTCGTGCTTACAGTTTTCAGTTTTGGTTTCAGGTACTTCGTGTTTAAAGGAAAGGAGCCGACTTGATCGTAGCGAATCACACTATGGTTTTCCGCACATGAGATCTTTGGGATTACACTCTGATATTGTTTTATGATAACATGCTTGATTATTTCTACTTTGGTTTTGAGATGACATGATATTACAAATGTTTGATTACACCGTTGGTTTTATAATGACGTACTTAAAAATGAAAATTTTGGCCTGTATTTTTGGGATGTTACAAGTTGGTATCAGAGCCTTGGTTTGAGGGATTCAGACATACTCTCGGGTGTGTCTGAACTCAAACTAAGGGCTTGGTATGAAAATTTTCAAAAGTAAAACCATTTTATAAAAAGGAGTTTGAAAAGAATCTGAAAAAGAGAAAAGAACTTTGAGAAGAACAAAGTGTGTGATGCGTGCAATCAGCCGAGCTCAAGTAAGTTTTCCCCAAGATACCCATACATGTTATGTTATGATCTGATATGATTATGAGAACTGCATGCTAGATTAGGGCTAAGGATCTAGGACGATGCCTTATATGCCTATTGTATGTGCTGGTAGACTTGCATGCTAGTACTGATCAGTCAGTGATAGGATAGCCTATTTAGGTTATGCCTGATTGTGTGAGCCTTTGAATTGCATGTACAGATACCTGATTAGAGGATAAAATGATTTGATTGGAATATGATGGTTAGATTTTCCATTGTCTGAATGCTGCTTGTTCTATGCTTTGAGGGACCCTTAGTAATGTGAGCTAACTATTAAGTGAATATGATAAGTCACATGGGACACAGGCTGGATAATCTCAGAGTGATAAATTTGACCCTATTATGCAGCTCTCGTTTGAGTCTAACTGTTCTAGGGATGAGTATTTTACTCGGAGGATTATCTGATATCTGTTGCATGTGGCTATATTCATGAGGTAGCTAGTTGACATTATTGGGAATCTTTCAGCAGCTGAGGACTGGGTGAGTTCGGGAACCTAGGAAATCCTAGGATACCTTTCAGTGGGTTAGTAGTGAGGCTCAGTGAGGCTTGGGTGTACCAGTTTAAGGAAGTGACTTAGAGGATTCGGGAGGATTGCTGAGGAAAGTATGGATATGTGTGGAAGGTAGTATTGGGCCCGTACTACTAAAAGCACAGGATCCATACTTGAATCGGTGAGAGACTTGGAGAATCTAAGAAGCTTCAGGGAAGAGTTTGTGACCCAGTTTGGGGACAGAGGATGTTCTAGTTGTTGCAGCTTAGCCATTGGCAAGCTAGCTAGTGAGCGTGACAGGGTGTCAGACCCTGAAGGATATGATTTCCAAGAGTTGCAGATGCGAGACCGATTTGGAGCACCCTGGAAAGAGAGGATTATGCCAGGTGTGTATAGTAGAGGGTCCCGGGAAGAGGCCCATGATTTCTGATTATCTGGTGAAAGGCCAGCAAGGCCGGAGACGGTGCAACGGGTACGAGAAAGTACACGAGGGAGTTTGTCACTCCAAGGGTTTAGGCTGCTACAGGGTAGCGGGGTTGGTCATGTCAGCAGAAGGGGTTCGATATTCCTTCAGATGTTGTGGGTATGTCGTTTTCTATTGCTAATAAATGGATTATGGGAATACGTATCGCTTTGGAATTGTGATTGAGTTTGGATAAGTCAGATCTCGGGACGGTTTTCTGCTAGTGTTTGGGTTATCAAGGATATGCCATCCTGCATGCCGAAAGGTCCTTGATGAACCCACAGAGGGACGCATCTTCCGGAGTGGGTTCCATGCATACCGTTATCTTTCCGGATCTTTGTCGGGATCTATGCAAGAGTATTATTTAGAGGATACTCAGTCAGGGTTGGAGTGATAGCTCTCCAGTGAAGTCAACGTTCAGGGGTTCTATCCGGGTTCAGGTATGATCGGTAATTGTCTATGGGCGAACTTTGGAGTTCAAGGTACTACGGTTGCTAGGACAGAACTGGTAACAAGAAGAGGTTAGTGTCAGTTGCGGGTGCTAGGCGCATAAGTGGTTGGTCATCGGATGTTCAAGAGAATTGTATTTTCGCATGGGCTGTGTTCGGTTAGAGTTTAGTGGTACTGCAAGATTGGAAGCGAGAACGAGGATTCGTCAGCCAGAGTGAAGATTGAGATCTTCAATTGACAACATGATAGATGCATCGAGGTGTCAGACTGGATCAAATTCCAAGAGTACTCATCGAGATTTCCGAGGATGGGAGATCTCAGGGTTTAATCGGAGATTAAGCGCTAGCACTGGCAGGCACAGGATGTCATCAGTGGGATATTAGAAAGCGAGAAGGATTAGGAATCCTTCAATTCTCATGTAATGTGAAGACTTAGTCGAATCTAAGTAGGGGAGAGACTTTTTATAAAGTTCTCCAATTGTGAGTTATGGTTGCACAGGGTGCAATCTCTTAGGCACCCTGTCAACCAGAAGGGTATTCTAGTCGATCCGGCCAATATAGAGGTCGTGATTCAGTGGAGGATTTCGAGGTCTCCATCTGAAATTCGGATTTTCCTGGGTCCAGCAGGTTATTACCGGAGATTTATACGAGACTTCCCCGAGATTGAGGTTCCTTTGATCCGACCTTCGTTGGGGGCCTGAGCAGCAGGCAGCCTTCGAGACTCTCAGACATCGGTTGTGCGAGGCACTGATTCTCACCTTGCCAGAGGGTGTAGATGATTTCGTGGTTTGCTGTGACGCTTTGATCACGAGCATGGGTACGGTACGGATACAATGGGGTCACGTGATAACAGGTTTCGGGAACCAGATTTGAGTTCCGGTTAGGACTCAAGTTCGGTTCCGTGTTAGGTCGAGTGCATGTTCGACCCAGTATGGAAAGTGTTGTAAGACTACGGGGGTATCCGTAGCATTCACTAGCAGTCAGATAGTTTGGAAAGTGTTGTAAGACTACGGGGGTAGCCGTAGCATTCACTAGCAGTCAGTTATCATGGGAAGTGTTGTAAGACTACGGGGGTAGCCGTAGCATTCACTAGCAGCAGATCGTGTGAGGGATGTTGTAAGTCTGCGGGTGTACCCATAGCATTCACCAGGTTGGAAGATAGTGTTAAGGTGTTGTGAGTCTGCGGGTGTAGCCGTAGTATTCACTAGGTTGGTAGATGGCATGAGCGTGTTGTTAGAACGCGAAAGGAACAGTAGTACCCACTAGTTTGGGTGCGGCAGTGAGGATATGGAAATCCCTATATTGGATTTTGGTATTACCCAGATGGATTATATCTGGTTGAGCCAGTGATAAGACTGTAGTAACGCCACTACAGTTGTGAGATCAGGGATGTAATGGACTACGTAAGGGCGTTGGTGATGTAAGGCTACCATTGGTTAGGTAGCGATCACTTTTATTCTTGGATTGGATGATGACAGGATGTCATGCATGGACCCGATCGGTTAGATCAGAAAGTCGTTAGAGTCATAGTGGCATGATAACTAGTGGCAACTAGTTCCAGAGAAGGATTTCGTTCAGAAGTCGTGTGAGGCGACTAAGTAGGAAGTCCTTTGGCTTCGCAGTCGGGTGGAAACCCAGTATTTCAGAGGATTAGCAAGCGAATTAAGACCCAGGAGGTCTTGGTAGCTTTTGGTAAGCAGCTATGTAGCAGCGTATGCTGCTTCAAGCGGTTCAGTGTTCGAGCAGTTTCAACGTTTGGGCAGTGATAGTGTGTGTGTTTTAGTTGCATATGTGCATGGAATACCTGGTTTATTGGGGAGTGACAAGTCACCCACAGTGGGATTAGCTGAGCCTTAGCCGAGAATAAGTGATTTGCAGAGGTAATTAGGTTTGTCATCTAGGTTTATGGCGGGAACCACGTGCTATCAGAAGTTAAGTAGTCAGTTGAGGGATGAACAGACTAGAATCATCGATAATGATTTAGTATGAGTGGTCTGTCAGGGATTCAGACCATCTCGAGACAGCAGATTTCTGACAGAGTACATGTGGTCTTGTTGCAAGGAATTCGGCACCTGCGGATTTTAGGGCTTTACGAGGATTGGTCGTGGCTACCCAGGGAAGGCTAGGGCGTGCCCAGATTCTTGACCATGCTACTAGAGTGGTTGAGCGAGTAAGGAATGGTAAGGAATGATTTCGAGGACGAAATCTAATTTAAGTGGGGGAGAGTTGTAATACCCTGTTTATTTATTTGATAAATAAATAAATTAATAAATGAATAGTAGCCCTAAAATAAATAATTATATAGCAAGGTGTTGGTCTCGAGGAGCTACTGGTCACAATTTTAGAATTCGGGGATTAAAAGTGTAAGTTCTGGACTAATTTTATAATTATTTATGAAGATAGGGACCACTTGGTAAGTTATCTGGACTTAATTTGAAGAGATTTTGGGAGCTGGGGGCTGAATGGTAAAGTTTTTATCAAAGTTGAAAAGATTTGTGGGGTCAGGGGCCAGACTTGTAATAATGCTTTGAAGTTTCAAATGGAACACGGGATAACACGCGTGCCTTCCCCTCGCGCATCTTAAACCCTTAACCCTAGGATGCAATACTCCAACCGCCGCCATGAGAGCTCCTAGGCCGCCATTTCCCGTCGATTTGAGCTCCACCGTTCGCATACTGCCTCGCCGGTGTGAGCCACGACGACCTCTGCTACCAGAGATGGAGTGTGAAGCTGAGTTCAGCTGCCATCTCTTTCTCCTTCTTGTGCGTTTTCTGATCAGTCGAGGCCGCCAGCGACCATTTCATCACTAGAGCGCCGCCGCGATGCTGCTGCCGGTCGGAGACGTCAGGAACAACTCGGAGGACCACCGAGGAACAAGGAATACATTGTTTTCTTTGCTGCTCGAGTCGCGATCTGCCGAGAAGCCGCTGATAGGGTCATATGTCGTTTATTTTTCCCATGCCTTCGTTCTTTTCGAGATTTGGTGTCGCGATTGACGACTGTGGGTTTGGGTGGTGTGCGTCTTAGCTTCATGTTCGTGTGTTGTGTTGCTGCATGATTGGAAGCCAAAAGATACCACTGCCACCACCATGAGGTGGTGGCTGCCACCATATGCCGCTGTGTAGGTGCGTTTTAGTGTGTGTATGAGTATTTTGATGAGTGTAATATTGTATGTAATAGTTGGTTGACTGGAAATTGAAGAGCCGCCACCACCACCACCGTAAGGTGGTGGCTGCCGCCATGCGCCACCGTCGGCCACGATTAGGTAGCTGTGTGGGTATGTTTAATTAGATTAGTGTGTGTGCGTGTGTTAATCGGATTGGTGTTGTAAATTGTAACCAAAAATGGAATAAAAGAAATTGAAAACCACCACCTTAGGGTGGTGGCTGCTGCCTCCTGCCGCCACCGGCCGCCGTGTCGGGTGGCGGTGTGCTTTGCCTCGTTGTGATTGATTCGTTTGGGTGCTAGAAACCATAATGGGCCTAATGAAGCCTAATAGGCTTAGTGAAAACCCTAATGGGTCTAGTGGACTCAAATTGACCCAATGCAAACCCTAATGGGCTCAAAGGAGCTCTAATGGGCCCAATAAAGCTTAATGGACTCTAATGGACCTAATAAAACCCTAAGGGCTTAATAATATTTTAGTGGGCTTAATAGGCCCCATAAAGCCCTAATTGATCTAAAAGCCCAACAAATAAATAAATGGGCTAGTATATGGGTTGGAAACCCTAATTAGGGTTTGGAAAACCCTAATGCAATGAAACCCTAATTTGGGATAATCGGGACACACGAGAAATTATTTAATAACTTGGACTATTAAATAATAAACATTAACGAAAATTAATCTAAGAAATATTGGACTTAATGGATTAAGTCATTAATGAGTTAAGTAGGAAACTTAACCCTAATCATCATTTTATGTGAAACCCTAATTTCACTTGGGTTTATTGTTTGGGCCTTTCTATTGGGCCTTGATGATTGAGTTATTAAATGGACTATCCAAGATCAAGCAAATGGTCTAGCAAGTATCTGCTTACATGATTATTAGATTATTATGTTAATTTCCCATGATAATGTTATTTAAACATTTAAAATGGTTGTAATGTGTTATATATTCACATAATATTTGTTAATCTATATATCCTATGATCCTATTTCTATATATAATATTAAAATTATATATATATATATATATATATATATATATATATATATATATATATATATATGTATATATATATATATATATATATATATATATATATATATATATATATATATATATATATACATACTAGCAGTTTACCCGCGCAAAGCGGCGGCGGCGGCAGCAAATAGTTGCATTCAGAAAGTAAACTTTTTTCGGCGATTAGTTATATTGAAAACATGTTTTATTTCAAGGAACACAAAACAAATACATATTGTTATTAGTCGGTTTTGTGGCAACAAGATTAGTTATTCGAATGCATTCCACTAAGGCCGGACACATTGTTTTGGATATTTGAAAATACTAAACTTATAATAAAAATATTTTCTATTTTTTGTTTATTTAAATATTATATAACATAAACCAAGAACGTTGTTCTTTTTATTTGATTAATTACAAATTATATGAAATATACTAAGTTAACATAAAAAAATATTTTGAAATAAAATATATGTAAAATATAAAACTCAGAACCAAATGTAAACGTATAAATAAAACCACCGAACTACATCCAAGCCCCTAACACTCATGAAATATTTTAAAAAGGTTATTTAAATGATAATTTACATGATTTCTCGTTCTGGAGTACAATTACAATTGGGGGTCTCTCAGTTGTTTGAATAAGATTCGTATCTCAATAATTAAGTGGTTACTTCTTTCAGTTGTTTAATAATATAGAGCATGATGATGAGAATTAACAGCTTTATATTGGCTAATGAGCTCCTATTGTTGGATTTATAGAAAATCGAGTATATGTACAAGAGGTGCAGAAAGGATGTGGGTTTACAGGAAATCAATTGGAATAGAGAGAAGATTCTAGTTTTTCTAGAGAATGAATAGATACTTGTTGGAGTGTTGGTTTAAACTTCAAATTAAACGAATTAACTAGGAATTTAAATGATAGTGGACTGTGTCAAAAAAACATGTGACATAAGGGTATCTATGCATTCAATGATTGTACCTAAAGATTGTAATTTGAACGATTTATAAGGGGCGGAACGACATACGAGGCTTTAGTCAACAATATGATACTGCGTATTAAAGAGATTGATTGGGTCATACCAAAAAGATAAGATCTCATTTAAATTTTAATATTATTTTATTATTAACTTGTTGTATTTTAAGCTTAACTGTTTGGACGTCTTAAAAAATAATATTATTATATTCAATCTATTTTTAGAAATAGTTAGATTTCTTATATATATATATATATATATATATAACATTAACAAAATCAAACCTTGATATATTCCCATATAAAACAATAGGATATATGTGTGTGATGTAAAGATAATAAAAATATAGTTTTCGATACCCCGCCTATCAAATTTTGATATCCCGCCATCAATTTTTGGTGTCCTTCCTATCAAATTTTAATATCCCGCCATTTATCCCGGTATACGATTTCAAACCTACTCTATGTGATCACTACTAGTGAAGATTACCAATCACCAATCGAAGACCCTAATACTTGAAACAATGTGAATCGAAAGTTTATCGGCGCTATTTTCATTAGAGCCTGAGGTACAATTCCGACTGAAAAATGAAAATCATTCATTATGTATATCAAAACCTGGAAACAATATAGGTGACGTGAGTAATCGATCCCTTTTGCTTTGTTATATGCATGTTCAGATTTGGGATTCATTATTTGCTTGATTTTTTTTGTTGTTTTCTATCTCTTCATCTCTAAAGGAATCAACGATGATTGTGGATCTGATTTGTTGTTCAGCACCTACCATTGTTTTGGGGCTTTTGACAATTGTACCCCTGTGATTATCCCTTTGATTCTTCATGCGTTTAGGTGCTATCGGGGATGGTTGTGGTTTCAAATTATGAAGTCTTAGAATTTCGTGACTGTTTGGAGCTTTTGCTCCTTGGCCTTGTCAATTGTCTGGCTACCTTTGTTGAAGTTCTGATTTGGTCGTATGGCTTAAATGTTCTTTTAACCGTCCATGTTTGCATCTTGTCGGATGATGTTTCTTTTGGGGTTATTGACGTTTTTACCCCTTGGTTTGGTGTATGGCTTGTGTTGAGTTTTCTCTGTTCTGTTGGTGTGTTGCTGCATTGGGGTTTTGACTATTTTGCCCCTGATTGCCCTGCTTATTGATCAATGTGCCCAGTTCCTTTTTTTTTTTTTTTACCTTTCTGAGCCTTATTTTCTTATGCTGTATTGATGGTGTTGTTGTTGATTTCTGGGCGCTGTTTTTTTTAGTTCGTATTTTTCATGCTGTCTGGGTATGATGTTGTCAAGGTTTAAGACTTAGTTTTTTTCATGTTGTCTGCTTTGTTATTTTTTGGGGTTTTCTTGGAGTACCAGTCCTGGTTGTTGCTTGTTGGTTTTTTCTAAGTTTCATTGCTTAGTTTTTTTGGTTTCTCTGTATTCTTAGATTGCTTTCTTTTTTCCTTTTTGTTAGCACCCTTTATTCTAATGATATTGAAGCTATTCAAATTTGTTGAGAGAGGGATTGCTCAAGAGTTTGCAAGAAAGGAATATTGGGAATACAACTGATCAGGAAATGTTTCATTGCCATTTCTTTTAGTTACTTATTTATTATTGCATTGTAGTTTCATTTTCTTTTAACATAGCATTCATTGTTGTGTGAACAAACGATGACTGGTTCTGTTTTATTAGCAATTAATCCCTTCACAGATGACTTACTTTCTAGAAGTGATGTTATCAAGGTTTGCAAAGAAAAGATTCTAAATAGGCCCCATGTGTGTGGCATTGCTCATGCTACTTATAATGTCATGATGAGAAGTTCTTTGAAAGTGATATTGTGATGTTGAAGAATTAAGATAAGTAAAATAAGGGTGTCTAAGTAAGTTTATTATATTTTGCATATGGTGTAAATGTTAATATATATCCTTATCAGGTTTGTACAAAGTCATTTCTATATTATTTTATTATTATTTTTTTTTGTAAAATGGAATTTATGTTTGTAATTTGGAAACCGGAGTTGGAAAGAGTGTGCCAACAAAATTAGCAAGGGAACATATGATAGAAACTGGTACACTGAAATGACAGTCAAAATAATTCAAAGTAGATGTGTAATATAAGCTTTTGGTAATGCAAAACATCCATGAATAAATTTTTTAGCCGATATGTAGGTTGTTAATATGTTTTTTAATAACTAATTAGTTGGAATATTTGCATGTTTGACTTTGATTTTTAAACTTTTGATATTGTGCAGGGGAAATTAACTGATATTCATTAGAGAATTCTTTGGTATCATGGAAAAAGTACTCGCATCATTTCTTATGTTTAAGGTAACAATTTATGAATTTTGTGTAGTATGTTATTGGAAATATTTAGGTGAAACTTGAAATAGTGATTTATACTTTGGACTTTGATTTAGAGTATGCTAAAGTATTAGTGAAATAATTGTTGTATCTCATGACTTTCAGGACCAACACCTCCATCTTTTCAATTTTAGCAGCCTATATGTTTATGTCATAGGAAGTTCACACTTGAAGCACAAATGAATGCAACCATATTGATATTTGTGGGAATTGGTAAAGAAGTTGGTGTCTCTCACAAATGAATGCAACCATATTGATATTTGTGGGAAATGGCAAAGAAGTTGGTGTCTCTGTTGGGTACATTTGAGAATTGAGATATCTTTAGATGTTTTGTAAGATAGGTTCTTAGTGATATTAACATGTAAAAATTCATTTAGAAATTAATATGGTGACATTTTGTTTGTTGAATTCAAAAGTAGCTATATTCTATACTAGTTGTAACCTGCATAATTTGTTGGTAATGGTATTTATATTTTAAATATAAATGTTTTTTAAATAAATTAGTGTACTAAAGGGCCTAGTTGTTTATCAAGTAACCGGGCTTTGATTTGCATATGAAAACATTGCTGAGAGTTTTTATACGACCTGGTTTTTTACATGGAAACCGGGTTATAATCCATGTAAGGAAGTGGCGTTGCAATTGTTATATGACCCAGTTATATGATAATGAACCGGGCTCTATTTGTCGTTAAAAGACCCGGTTTAAAACCGGGCTCTATTAACATTTTCGCATAGGACTCGCCGAACATCAAACCCGGTTGCAAACCGGGTTCTTTAATTGATTTAACCGGGTCTTTTGACTATTTTTGTAGTAGATACTCTTTTGAAAACAACCAGAAGCTGTCTCTATGCTGTATAAAGTATCAATAGTGGGCTGAACCAATTGAACACTATTCACCCCATGTGTTGATCTTGATCTGTTCTCTTCTGTAAAATGCCTCAGACTCCTATCCAAGAACTTCGAAACGTCCCTTCGATAATCATCTTGAATGGTCTCTCTTTTCCTTTTATTGCCACATGATAGAAGAGAATCCTGAAATCACAAAAATTGAAATTAACATAGAAAACCATAAATTATTGGGTGTTGGATACGTATGTTTTTGTGTGAATTTCGATATTAGCATAATCCTTCTTAGCATGAGGATGAAAAGAATAGAATGAACAGAAAGGATACCTTTTCAGTTTCCGCCCTGTTCTCCTCAGGTCGCAGAGAAGATGGTGAAACCTTTTGGCTTACACAGAAGTGCTTCCATGCATAATAATCTCAGGTAAAGACTTTTTATGCTTCTTCATCACCTGCAAATCTACTTCATCAGTTCTATTTTTTCTCAAATGACGTTTGGAACCAAGCTCTGAATCGTTGCGATAAGAGTCTGCAGGCACACGCTTCATCCTTTTAGCTCGAACAAATGATCTTTCTCGCTCTTTACATGATCTCCTTCTCTTCTTCGATGCAACGCCAGTCTTAGAATAAACTCGGACGCCCTTTTTCTTTCTGACAAATGTTTCCAGCGTGAATTCATCAGAATCATCTTCTTCACTTTCACTAGAAAAATCACGGTCACCATAGCCAGCAAGGACCTTGAAGCTGCTTATATATGTCCGACAACAGGCGGAATTTCTGAGGTTTCTCACCTGCCAAGTTCCTTTCTTCATCACTGTTAGTATTAGCCCCATCATCATCAAAACCTATATGGGTTTCATTTCCAGCATCTATAATGTCTTCACATACACTGTTCTCATTTTGGTACTGAACATCATCCTTCAGTTTGCGAGAAGATGACTTTGAGGCTCCGTCAGTTACAATATCTTTCAGTGAATGATCAACAACTACCACATCTTCTGGCTTATCATTTTCTGCAGCCACCATATCTCCATAGATGACTTTTTCAATCTGGCAGTCGGCATAAGTTCCCTTGCCAGAAGCTGACTCCAAAGGTGTATCATTGATAATACTGGTTGCATCATTACCAATAACCTCACCTGCAAAAACTAACATATTTTCTGAATTTAAAAGCTTCGGAGGACTGATAGACCTCACAAAGATCAAAGCATCATCCCAAATTTCAAATCCGGAACAAGGATGAGAAGATTTTCGTTCTGAAGAATTCTATCAAATTAAGGTATACATACATTTGGAAATGATACCTGTATGGGTTTCTGACTCGGCAGCTTGTCCCTCTGGATTTCTGACTTCAAATTATATCAAAGCTGGGAACAACATAAGCATCAAAGAATTAAAAGATGATCAGATCTAGTTTTTAAATTCTAGAGTACCATACTAATTTCGGTCGCTTACAGTTCGGAGCTTGTGTATTTTCTGGAGTATTAATCAAAGCATCATTGTCCTCTAGAATTAGTGAAGCAAAAACCCTTTCTGCTTGAAAAGTAGATTCTGGAGAGTAACTAGAAAGTCAAAGGGACAACATTTCTTCCAATCTTTTCTCCAAACCTCAGCAGCGTACTGACTGCATTTGGCATTGAATTCCATACAAAATAAAAGGTTAAATCTGTTGATCAAAATGAACAACGGATATAGCGTACATTTGTGCATATATGCACATAACATATTATATATATATAGGGAAAAGTGAATATACATTACAGCCCCACCTAAGCTTAGGTACTAAACCTCATAAAAATACGTTGTTTTACTATATAAAGATTACGATTAAGGGATTCATGATTAACACTTGAAGATCTAGATTCATGATCTACATAATAGTTTTGATTAGGAAGGAAGAACATTGATTATCTTCAACATTCGTGATGGCGGAAAACAATATTGTTCACTAGGGTGAACTAACAAATGATAATGCAGAAAAGAAAATAGGGATGATAAAAGGATAATGGAGGAAATAAATGTTATTGAGGACGATATATTTACCAAGTGAAAACCAAATCGAATATAATTACTAAGTTAAAACGACATATTTTAAAGGTTTAGTACCTAAGCTTAGGTAGGGCTGTAATGTATATTCCTTATCCCCATATATATATATATATATATATATATATATATATATATATATATATATATATATATATATATATATATATATATATATATGTATGTATTGTATGCAACCGATAACATCAATTGATAACTAAAAGACCATAATGATCATGATGAGTGTTATTCAACAATTGAGATAGGTCTTTGACAATGTACTGAACTTCACATAGTTTTAATTTATTGTGACATCTACATTTCACATTTCAAACAACTTTACTATTTTTTCTTACAATATATTGAACACTTCATAAGTTTAATGAAATATATTTCTATTCTTAAAAAACATTTAATTGGTAAGAATTTTTATATTAAAAAAATGTTATTTTCTCATTGAACGCTTCAATGGCCATTGAACTACATATCAATTGAATAGCAAAGTGACATTCTACTATGGTTGAGGTTAATCTATGGAATTTTAGCTAGGCATTCCACCTCAATCAACAGGTTATTAAACTATGCATTGTGGATGCTCTTCGTGGTATTTTATTAAACAATGGACATTGGGCATTTTCCTTTAGTAGCCTCATGCATCTTAGGTACCTCCCGCATGGCATTTCATCTACATGGCTCCGGAGAAGCTGTATACTATTTCCCGTGTTGATGAGATATTGGGTGGATCATTGTCACCTGAAAGAACTCAAGAATTATTTGATTCGATGTTGAAACTCCACCTTAAATGTCTACCTAAACAAGAAAAGCTGAAGGATATTGGACCGTTGAAATAATTAAACCTTGTTTTTTATCAATTACAACCATAACATACAATACTATGTTATTGAGCACTATGTGTTATGCAACAGGTTTTCTTCCCAGTAGTTGATAGAAGCAAATATTATTTGATATTCATTGATGTAAGGGTTCCACCATACTTCATTATAGACCATGTGACCCGAAATGGTTCTGTTGAGGAAATCTATGGAATAAAACACATTCATGTGGTATGTTGAAGCATTATTATTTGAAAGATTTAAAATACATGAGTTTAATATTGAATTGTAAAATGATTGTTTTGTATCGCAGAAAAAGTTGCTTGGGAACTATTTGAAAACAAAGAATTACCAAAAGTCAATAACTTTCAACAAGATTAAAGCGCGTGTATTGAAAATGACATGGAAAGTAGAGAAAGAAGGATCAGACTCTGGAGTATATCTTATGAGGCATATAGAGTTATATATGGGGGAAAATGAAGGGCTTTGGGATTGCGGTTTTACAGGAAAAAAGCAGACTAATTTACTTGCATTAAATAATCTACTAATCAAGTACATGGCAAAGCTTATGAAATCAGAGTACAACAAACATAAAAGTATGTTGGAGAAAGATGCAGAAGCATATGAGAGGCTTGATCCATTCCAAATATTGGCTAGGATGAATGAAGTGAAGGAAATAAGGGAGAAGCAGAAACGTGGAAGGCGTCGATTTTAAGATGGGAGTGTTATGATGCTAGGATGGTTGGTTTTCAAAGACGTTTGGTAGTATTTTTGGTTTAAGTCCATGTTTTCTTATTTTGGTCTAGTATTGTGTGTTTTGGGGTAACAGTTTATCATGGTAGGATTCTTATATGGTGTAAGACTTTTGGTAACATTGTTTGTTTTGGTCTAACTTATTTGCATTGGAAAGTATTATGTTCTAGAATTGTTTGTTTTTTAGAAACAGGTTAGTGTGAATGAGTTGTTGTAGTAGAATTTATTTTTTGCTTATTGTTACTACTTGATTGATGTTGGAATGTGTATATGGATATGAAAGCTATCAAAATATGCAATGTGCTGGCATATGGTTTGTAATGTACATGTAAGTTAAATTTATAAATCATAGATTACGATATGCATTTTGTTGTGGTAGTTTGATACAAGTTAGTGTAGATAGTTTTATTGTATGTAAAATGTTTTAAATATAATTACGTGATATTCTGATGGAATGTATATGTTTGAGTATAAGTGGTAGAATGTATGAAGATTGTGATTTATCATGATTGTTTCGATGATGTTTGTCATATGGCATACAAAATATTCATGTGTAAGAATTGTTAGATTTGACTGTAAATACTGTTCTAGAATAAAATAATAGCTTATGTTACAAATGGTAAAGTGTAACAAAAATGAGATGTTGACAGATGGTTTGTAATGCACATGTATGTTTTGTTTTTCAAGAATAATATGTGTGCATTTGACCTGTCCATTATAAAAAGTAACTCATATGTGTTATGTGTGCATAATATTCTTACATAATATAAGTGTTGTTTTTCAAGTGGTAGAATGTATGAACATTATGATTTTCCTTGTTTGTTTCAATTTTCAGTTTGAGATAATATGCACATTAATCATGGTAGAATTTATGAAGGTTATGTTGTTACATGTTAGGATACTTATTAAATGTTGATAAAAATTGTTACAAAATATGCAAAAGTGTATAACAATGTATGACAATATTATTAAATACGATGAAATTTGTAAGCAGTAAAATAATTAAAGATGAAACAAAAAAGTTTTAATGTAATATAATGGTAAAGAAAAACTACATATAAAGCATACTACTTAGACATTTTTTTTAAGAGGTCAATTTTGTTTGTCATGGTTAGCCATCTGTTGACATAAAGCACACTTTCGCTTAGGCTTCGAACCAACTTTTTGCAGCATTTCTTTTTTCGATTTTAATCTCTTGCCACGACTGCCAGTTCCCTTATTACGAATATCTTATGGGTTGTCAATATCGGGAGCATCATTAGTTAATTCTACGCCTATAATCTGGTTGTAGAATGCTTCTCTTGATGGCATCTCAGGGGCTGAACAATCATCTACAAGTTTTTTCTTAAGATTATTCAACTCTTCAAGGTATGACTTTAACTTTGATGCATCATGGCTTAAAAATGAAACACACCGATCTACATTTGAAAAAATGTCAATAGCCGTCATGTCAGAGTTAGAGTCTAGTAAAGAATTAGAAAAATTCCTTTTAAGCAATTCTGTTGGAACAACATCCGACACTACCATTTCATATTGTATTCTTCAGGAATCAGTTCAATACTATAGAACTTAAAAACACAAAATACCGACATGTTCGAAATGCATGCAGGTACATTTGTATTAACCATCTGTTGTTGAGTGTGTAACCTGGAATATGTATGAAAAAAATATGAATTTCAGTAATAAAGTATTGTTGTGTTATGAAAAAAATAATTACGCATTGTTAAAGTAATAACGTGCGATGTATTGGGTATCCTTTGTAAGACAATCGTAATGGTATTCCTCAAGTTTGTCATCAACAACAGGACTTGATGGTTGCATTGTTGTTATGTTCTTTTGCTTCTCCAAAACAATAATTGTGTTAACACAATTATTAGAAGTAACACTCATTTGGAAACAAATGTTATCAGAATCTGATATCTCTTTCTGCACCTAATAAAATTTTTTACGAGTGTTAACCTTTGAAGCATGTTCTTCAATTGGACTAGATGTGATGAATCTAGGAAGTGTTGTAGCAGTGTTAAAGTCGTTGACAACTTGATTATGCCTTTGCCGTTCCATAACACCCTCAAATGTCATCATAAACATTAAAAGATAAGAACCAGTAAGGGTATTGTTCTGAAACGACCAATTTTGGCCTTCAGACAATGATGTAGTTCTCATAAGACCAAACATCGGTATGTCCTTGAAAAATGCAGGTACCCAACGCCTACGCAACCCATACATCTCTTGCAACCACTTGTTATTTGAAATGTTAAACTCATTTAAACAAGATTTCCATTCGTTTTCAAAATCATGTGGTTCCAGCTTAGAATTCCAAAATATATAGTGAAAACGCTTTCGAAAGGCTGAGTTTGTGGCTTGTTGCGATGTTATCTTGAAAAAAAATATATATGTTAGTATAAAATAAATAATTGTGTTGCACAAGGAATGCATGGCTTGAATGTTGTACACAATGAATTCCAACATAATTTTCTTTTAAAATCTTAAAGAATGTATGTTAAAATCTAGCAGCAGCCGGTAATGAATTGTAGTTGTGGCATATATTTTGTTCTCAAATATTTTATTTCTAATTGAATAATATGTGCTAACAAAGTAGACATAGTAAGTTTGGGTTAAATATAAAGAAAATATTGACCTTGTTTGGAAGTTTTTTGGTAATATGCTACATACAAAACCTATGTGCTGACATTGGAAATACTTCATTAACAGCCTTGTTTAAAGCTGAATCTTGAACTGTAAGAACAAGTGTAGGTTGTTTTTTGAAAGATTTCAAAAATTCTCTAAGCAGCCAGGAGTAAGAACTAGCATCTTCTCTACTCAAAAGTCCAGCGCCAAAAGTCACACATTTCTTATGATTATCTATCCCAGTGAAAGGTACGACAACCATATCATATCTGTTTAAAAATATAAAACTTGGTAAGCGTTATTGAAATCAAGAAAAATTATGTGAGAAGATTGCAAAATTTAATAATACTTATTCATGTTGAATGTGGCATCCAGAGAAACGTCTCCAAAAGCATTGTAGTTGTACTTTGTAGTTTCATCAGCCCAAAAAATCGAATTCAATTTTTTCTTAACAACTCTAAAATGGAAAGAAAAACTTGGGAAAATTTTTTTCCTCTCCATCATCTTCAATACAAGGAATTTTGCATCCCTGACACCTATGTAAGAATCGAGATTGATAAGTTATTAAATAAACTTGAAGATCGATTAGATCTTTGTAACAGGTAGTATGAAGAACATAAACAATAAACAAGACAAAGTTGAATCACAATATGTCGAATGATTGATTCAAACAATCCTCAGCAGAGCTCGACTAAGAACTTCCGCTGTGGAGGATTTAGGGTTACAAGAACGATAATAAACTTCTGAATAATTCTCTGATCTATCTTTTCTATCGTTTCAATCGCTTTTTAAGATGCATGCAAGCACCTATATTTATAATAAACCCTATTAAACTCAAGGATGGACAGGCCCATACCGGAGATACAAAAACGGACTAGCTAACGAGCCCAATAGACGCAACACTTAATACAAAACACGACCCAAAAATCTCCCCCTTTGCGTCATATTGGAGCGAGACTACTTCTTCTTCTTGCTTGGGCCAGCAGCGGGTGTCTTCTTTACAGTATCAAACAGACGTGTGATTAGAGAGAGAATAGTCTGTCTGAACCGAATGTACCATTGTATCATGTCATCGAAGTACTTGACATCATCCGCTGAGTTTTGCTTGCATCTGTGGATGATCCCTAAAACATGCTCTAAGCAGGTAGTAGTGTACAGATGTTTGTCAGCCAAGGCAAAGAGACATTTCTGTCCTTCGTTTCTGGTGAACATGACAGAATTCCTTCTTGAGTCAATTCTGCCCATCTGCATTTGGTTCAGATCACTGGCCGAGCCAACAGGAGAGATTTTTGGTTTCTTCTTAAATACGCTTGCTATCTCCTGATCCATCAGTGTAACTTCCATGATGTAGCACACCAGCATCCTCTTGAGATGGTCGATGATCGGACCATATTCAGCTTCGTTGGTGAGAAGGATGTTGTGCAGTATTATCCAATCATGAGGATTGAGATTCGGAAGATCTACAAGGGAAATGTCATGCTCGGTTTTGGCAGATCCCCGAAGTACCTTGAACCGAACGTTAATGAAGTTCCCTTCAGTGTACGGCTTCAAGACCCGAACGTTGATAATCTTCTGAGCGCTCCAAGTCTGATACTGAGGTTGAGCAGCCTTCAGATAGAAATCAATCAAGTCCCGATCAACCTGTGGATGAGGATGAGGGAACTCTGCAACGTTGGAGAAGGCGTGAAAGATGAACGCCTTTCGGGTCAGTGGCATGTCAAACTGATAGTCGACAGTATTAGAACAGTCAAACGAAATAACGGGTTCCAGCCACAAGATACTCGGTGTGTCGATGGCTTCTTTTATCATCTTCTCGAGAGTCCAATCAGGAAAAAGAGTTTTCCTACTCTCAAGAAGGTCGTGGGCTTCCTTCTGTTTCCGTTCAGCGTCTTCAGCCTCTTTTGCCACACGAGTACTGACATCAGCCTCATTGTGTCGACTTCTATGCTTCAACAAGTCGACAATGGTTTCTTCATCTTCTTCGTCTTCTTCCTCAGCAACATTTTTGCCTTTGTCTTTCACACCCGAACCGGAGGCGTGGCCTACTGGAGGAGGTTCGGTAGTGTGAGTTGCCTTTGAGGAATGAGGTGGTTGGGATCCAGACTCCTTTTCTCCCCCCTGTTTCAGAATGGACACGAAATCAAGTAGCCCTTCGATTTTGCTTAGTAGGGCAAGGGCGGGAGCAAGCTTCTCTGCAAGGGTACGCGTCACAGAATAGTTGAGGATAGGATCATGTGCTTCGAGGATGTTTGAGATGGCTGAGTGGACATCCGAAACACACATCTTTATCACCTCCCTTTCGGACCGAAGAGATTTAATCTCCTGTTGAGAATGGGAGAGTTGAACACTCTTGACCTTCAAAGCAGTGGTCTTCTTGGCAAGAACATCCATAAGAGAGTTCTCAGCAGCCAAATCTGCTTGTAGCTTCGAGAGACGCTCGTCTATAGTTGTGCGAAAGGCTGAGTTGTCATCAGAAAGCGTTTGACGAAATGAAGCAAAGGACTTCAACTCAGTTGAGACAGACGTTGTCAACTGTTGAACAATTGGTTCCAACGTAGTCTTTGCAGCATTGGCACTCTCCTGTAAAAGACTTTAACAGGGAAGAGGCATCAGAAAATAGTTTATCGACTTTTTCGGTCGCAGCCTAACAGGCTTTTGTTGAGGCGTCGATGGCGGAGGTTGCAGAAGCAATGGAATCTTGCTGAGCCTTAGAGAAAGCGTCAACAATCTTCTGAACTGCATCTTCAGAAAGGGATGACTGAGAAGTGGAAGATGAGGCAATGAGCAAATCAACTTTGTCATGGAGCTCCTTGAGATGTCGTTTTGTAACGGGAGCATCGTCATCGTCATCACTCTGAATTTGAAACGGACTATAGTAGACCGAGTCAAACGTCATGTTTTCCCCGCCAAGGAATGGTTCGTCACCCTCTGAAACATGACCAGGAGAAGGTGGTGGTGGTGAAGCTGGTGGAACTGAAGTTTGGGTAGGTTCAGGGTGAGTTGTTTCGGGTATAGGTGTAGGTTCGGATGCGTTAGTGGTTTTGGGTGCTAGGGTAGTTTCGGGTGCATCAGTATGAACCCCTGTATCAGATACGTTGGCTCGAACATCTGCAGTGGATGTTGTGGTTGCTTCGGTGAATATGGGTGTAGGTATGGGGATTGAAGTGGGTGGTATTGAAGTAGTGGAAGTTATGGGGGGAATAGAAATAGGAATGGTTCTAGGTGGGGAATTAATAGGAGAAGTAGAGATATGAACCTCTGAGGTAGGAGATCTGGGTGGAGTGTTGCCTCTTGGAGAATCTTCAGAATCCGAACTCTCACCCTCAGACTCGCTTGAGGAGGAAGCGATGATCAGCTTTCGCTTGGGCTGAGTTTTTCGGCGCTTTGGCTGTGGATACTGAGCAGCCTTGGTTGGTTTCCTCTTCTTTGGAGAAGGGCCTTTAGCCCCTTTCGCCACCTGTTTCCCTTTTTCAGCCTTCTTGCCTCTTGGAGCAGGCTTGTCGGCGTCATGAATAGACTTCAACATCTCCGGAGTGAGATCCCTCGGACCAGAACGCTTGAATCCTTTGTACGTCTGGATAATCCGGCTATCAGCAGGAACATCTCCGTACATAGTTTCCGGAATTGAACCGTTGAATGGAAACTTGGAAGCGTCTAAGATAATGATCTTCGTGGTATGGAATGTACCAATCGAAGACATTGGAGCACCAGCGACAATGGGGACGTGGTACTTGTCCATCACCCATTTCGTGACCAAAGTCCAGAACCTGGCGTAGGAAATTTCAGAATGCCTGGATGTAGAGGAGAGACTCTGGATGAGTTGTTGCCACAAAATAGACCCGTAATCCATGTTGATGCCATTGTAGACACCATACATTATTGACAAGAACAACCGACTAGCACCATCAGATCCAGCGCTTCGTTCAGATAACCCTTTGAATAAAACAGTAAACATCCCGTTCCACTGTGGCGGTAGGCACGACTTCTTGAACTTGGCGACTGAAGAAATCACCTCCGTATAACCTATGTTGTAAAACATGTTGAACAAATGCCCCATAGGAATCGTTTCAGGGTTAACCCTCGAGGAATCAGGTTCAAACCCTAACAGTGAGCAAAATCTTTGCTTTGAAATCGAGGCCCTGTGCTGAAAAATATCAAAGAAGATGCGATCAACGACCTTGTCGTAGTGAGCAGTCGCAAAGATCTGCGACAGGAACTCCATCGGAACGGATTCTGCTCGTGTAAGTGCAGGAGCAATCGGAGAAAACTTCAAGCACTCGATAATGGGGAACATGAAGGCATCGTAAACATGTGGGGATAAATCGATGATTAGGCTTTGTTGTGGGCGAATGGGTAGAATGTGGGATGTTGCGTGAACGGAAGATGAATCTGCCATTGCTTGAAGAAAGTGGAGAAGATGATGAACAGTGAAGGATCACGGATTTCTTGCGCTCTGGGAATTTTAATTGCAGTAAAGAGGTAAACAGTGGAGGATGTTGCCTTTTATACTGTGGGGTAAGGAGAGAGAAAGATCTTCCCAAATCTTCTATCGAAAAACGAAGAGTTTTCCGGAGTTGACTGATGCGTGACAGTTGGGGTAGCCGATGATCACGAATGAGAGAGAGTGTCAGATCCCAAAGAACACGCCTCCCATCAAGCGTCGTTTGGATATGAACCGTTTCAGATTCATACGCGCATTTCTTGCGTCGTTTGGAGATTAAACTTTTCCGATTCTCACGCATGCCCTTTTAGCGCCGTTTGAAATCAAATCGATTAGACTCCCGCCTGAGTCAGCATGTCCTCATCTTATCCCTTTAAATTGTAACGACATCTTTTGAAAAATATCACCACATGGATTAAAATCAACCACAGCCTTTAATCGACTCCAATCCAAGAAATACCTTGTAATTAATAGAACCTGAATTTTGGAAAGTCAAAGATTTTCGTGCTAAGGGTGTAAAAGAAAAGAAATAAAGCAATAATTTTTGGAAAAAATGTGATGTCAATAAAGACACGAAACAGATGATCCCGGGCACGAATCTCTACCTTCAAAGTCAAGAGAGACCTTAAAGTGTTGGTGTGGTTTCCCGTTGAATGATGATCAAACACTTGTTAAGAAATGCTGAAAGGCTTTTTTTTTTAATTAGGCTTATTAGGGTGGCTTTCGCTTCGATTCAACATTCCTAATCTTGATATAAGATAGAAAGTGAACGAAGTACTTGTGAAACCAGTGTAGTCTGTTGAACAAGTAGGTTGGGAATAATTTAATTTGGCTAGGACATTAAAATAAATCTCAACAAAAATTTAAAACTGGATCCCAAGGGAAGAAATGTTATGGGTGTTAACAATTTCATAGGAATCACACAAAGAAAATTTTAGATTTCAAGGAGGTACGTACGTCAATTCATTAGTGAAAACTAGAGCAAATTAATTGTTCACCGTCAATTCGTATTGGGTATTGAATTTTGGGTTTCACTTAGATCGTAGTGACACGAAACTAAGATCATAAACACAGAAATTGTGTAACCATAAACCTCAGTGGTAATTTCTGAGAGTCTCAAGGGTTACTTTGTGAAACGAAAGTGATGGAGAAATGCAATTTAGATGGTGTAAGAAAACAAAGTACCTCTGCTGTAAAAAACTGGACCAAGCAGAAAACTCTTATCTCATGTGAGAAGAGAGTTAGGTAGCTCATGATTATAATAAATAAGAAAGCCTAATTGGGAAGACAAGGTTTGTTTATACCAAGTCAGTAAGGCTATTATTCAGAATCAGGTGAGGCTTTGGACACATATAACAGCATGCTTCTAGGGACACTTAGCTAATTCAATAATTTCCCCATAAACAAACACACACATAAAATTAAAGTCAAAAAGAAAATAAAGAACAAAATATTTTTGGAGTTTTTGAATTTATAGAAAAATATTTTTGGAGTTTTTATGAATAAATAAAAGATGAAATAAATAAAAAAAACAAAAGAAAAGAAAATTACTGAAAAGAAATATTGGAATTTTTGAGAAAAGAAAAAGAAGTAATGAAAATAAGAAAAAAAAGAAAAAAAGATAAAAAAAACTTTGGAACCGAACCCGAGCGTTCGGTTTATTTCGGTTGAAAAATAAACTTTGGAACCGAACCCGAGCGTTCGGTCTATTTCGGGTAAGAAAAATTTTGGAACCGAACCCGAACGTTCGGTCTATTTCGGTTACCAAGGAAAATAGATTTTTAAAAAGAGAATAACTTTGATAATAAAATAAATGCAATGGAAGCAATTATACATAAGATCTACAACCAAGAAAACTACCTTTGATTGATGAGCGAAAAGCAGATTATTCAACCGAACCCGAGCGTTCGGTTCATTTCGGTACATTAGTACAAGACCCGAACCCGAACGTTCGGTCTATTTCGCTTCTTACTTTTGAGTTTGAGAGGTAATATTTGGTACTGACTCCGATTCCATCATGCCTAGCCCTTGTAGAATTTTGTTGAACGATGCTTCAGGAAGAGCTTTGGTGAAGATGTCAGCCAGTTGATCAGTGGTTCGAACAAAATGAATTTCTACGTTCCCATCTTCCACATGATCTTTAATGAAGTGATACCTCAGTGCTATGTGCTTGGTCTTCGAGTGTTGCACTGGGTTATGACAGATCCTAATTTCACTTTCTGAGTCGCAATATAGTGAGATCTTTTTCATATTGAGTCCATAATCCCTGAGTTGACTTTGGATCCAAATCACTTGAGAGGTACAGGAGGCAGCTGCAATGTATTCCGCTTCAGCTGTAGTTAAAGACACACAGGTTTGTTTCTTTGATTGCCAACTAACTAGCTTCCCGTCTAGGAATTGGCATCCTCCCGTGGTGCTTTTCCTGTCTAGTCCACAACCTCCAAGGTCTGCATCTGAGTAGGCTTGAACAAAGAAGCCTGAGTTAGATGGATACCATAGGCCTAAAGAGGAAGTTCGCTTGAGATAACGGAGTATGTTCTTCACTGCAAGCATATGAGGTTCACGCGGATTCGCCTGAAATCTAGCACAGTAATAGACAGAGAACATGATATCAGGCCTGCTAGCAGTAAGATACATCAGTGATCCGATCATCTGGCGATATAGCGAAATATCGATTGCTGGCTTATCCAATGATGGAGTAAGCTTGGTGCCGAACGCCATTGGAACTTTAACCTTTGAATCTCCCATCATGCCAAATTTTGCAAGGAGAGTCTTCATGTAAGCTTCCTGATTAATAAAGATGCCTTCGGGTCCCTGTCTAATATTTAAACCAAGGAAAAAGTTAATTGGACCCATTGAGCTCATTTCAAATTTAGTCTCCATCAGCTTTCTGAATTAAGCCGTTAAGCTAGGATTCGTTGAGCCAAAGATGATATCATCGACATAAATTTGAACAATCATGAGGTGGTTACCTTCCTTCTTACGAAAGAAGGTTGGGTCAATCGAACCTTGTTTGAATTTGGACATCTTTAAAAACTTGGTTAGCGTTTCATACCAGGCCCTCGGAGCTTGTTTCAGTCCATATACGGCTTTGTCCAAAATGTAACAGTGATTTGGGTACCTTTCATTGACAAATCCAGGAGGTTGCTCCACGTACACGGTTTCTTCAAGTTCTCGATTTAGAAATGCGCACTTGACATCCATTTGGTAGACCTCAAAGTTTTTGTGTGCAGCATAGGCAATAAATATTCTAACGGATTCCAGCCTAGCAACAGGAGCGAAAGTTTCTTCATAGTCGATTCCTTCCTCCTGACAGTATCCTTTTACTACCAGACGGGCTTTGTTTCGTATCACGTTGCCTTCCTTGTCCATCTTATTTCTGAAAACCCATTTGAGACCAACAACTGAGACATCTTGAGGAGTTGGAATGAGACGCCAAACTTTATTCCTTTCAAATTCATTTAGTTCATCTTGCATAGCTTGAACCCAATCGGAGTGATCAAGAGCAGTGTTAACTGTCTTTGGTTCAACTTTTGAGACGAAGGAGTTAAACATACAAAATTCTACTTTTGAAAATAAGGAAGTTTGTTTTGCCATTAGTTGTGATCGGGTCAGGACCTTTTCAGAGACATTACCGATAACCTGAGAAACAGGATGATCTTTGGTCCATTTGACAAGAGGAGGGTAATTTGGATCATAAGATGGATCCAATTCGGTGTTTACCATCTCTTCTAGTTCAGATTGACTATCGTAGTCGTAAGACATATCTGCATTCTCCCGCTCGACAGATAAACTTTCAGGTGTGTCTTGAGTTTCTGGAGCTATAGGAGTTTCGTGCGGTATTGAGCTTTCGAGTACCAATGGACTTTCGGGTGCAGATGAGCTTTCGGGAGCAGCCGGAGAATAGTTCTCCCCCTCAACATGTGAGCTCTCCTGTGATGACGAAGATGTGCTCTCCCCCTCAACTGAAGTAACGTGCTGTGGAGGGTCGTCAGAACTTGATCCTCGTTCATTCATTCTCTTTGCAGTGTCTTCGATGAGTTGCTTCAGATGATCTACTTTGTTGTCTGCTGCACTCGCTTCTGAGAGAGTTGCCTTCTCTGGTTCATCAAATAGCTCGACGAACTTCTCAAATAGGTTTGCAATCGAGGCTGTGACTTGGCCTGTGTGAGAAAAGATTTCTCCAACTGTGTCTTCTTTGGACTTAAGCTTTTTGACATAGCTATCATCAAAAGTCACATAATAGGTTTCTTCTATTTTCCTCGAGCGCTTGTTTAATACCCTGTAGGCTTTAGAAGTGAGAGAATATCCCAGAAATATCCCTTCATCGGCTTTGACATCGAACTTGTTACGATGTTCTTTAGAATTGAAGATGAAGCACCGTGAGCCGAATACATGGAAAAATTTGACATTTGGCTTCCTGTTGTTGATGATCTCATAAGGAGTGAGAGTAAATCGCTTATTGAGATATGACATGTTCTGCGTAAAACAAGTAGCAGCAATAGCATCGGCCCAAAAATATAAAGGTAAAGAAGCAAAACTTAGCATGCTTCGGGCCGCCTCACACAAAGATCGGTTTCGTCTTTCGACAATCCCGTTTTGTTGAGGAGTGTAGGGAGCTGAGAAGTTATGACTGGTTCCTTTGTCGGCTAAGAATTCTTCGAATTCTTTATTTTTGAATTCTAGACCATTATCGCTCCTGATGTTGCGAACGACTTTCTTTAGCAGTACTTCAATCTGCTTGATGAACGCCTTCAGCTTGAGAGTCGCTTCAGATTTGTGCTTCAGAAAGAACACCCATGTAAAACGTGAGAAATCATCAACGATGACGAGAATATACTTGCTACCACCGATGCTTTCGATAGATGATGGTCCACACAAGTCAATGTGAATTAACTCTAATGGTTCAACAACTTTAGTGTTTACAATCGATGGGTGACTTTGACGACTCTGCTTTCCCATTTCACACGCATCACATAAATGTTCTCGATCGAATTTGAGCAATGGAAGACCTCGAACATGACTACCTGTGACAAGTTTCTTGATATCCTTGAAGTTGAGATGAGAGAGCCTTCAGTGCCACAGTCAGCTTTCGTCAGATTGTGCTTTGGACAACAAGCAGATAGCTGGATTCCCTTTGATGGGTTTGAGGTTCAGGGGAAACATTTCGCCTTTGCGCTCCGATTTGAGAATGACTCTTTTCATTTCCTTCTCAATTATTTCCAAACCCTCATCATCGAATGAAACCTTGAGACCGGTACTTCCAACAAGCTGAGATACACTTATGAGGTTGTGCTGTAGTCCTTCAACGTATGCAACCTTCCTAATCGTAAAATCGCCATTAGTAATCATTCCATAGCCTTTTATGATGCCGAAGGAGTTGTTCCCGAACTTGACATTTCCACCGTTTGAAAGAGACCGAAACTCCCTCTTCCTTCCTTCCTGTCATGTGACGCGAGCAGCCACTGTCAATATACCATTCTTCGTCAAACTACTCGTCACTGATAACCTGCAAAAATTAAGCATATTTAGGAACCCAAAGTTTCTTGGGTCCGCGTGAGCCTTTCATAGGAACAGGAATAGTAAGAGAGATGTCAACAAGATATGTTCTTTTTATTAAAGTTGTTTCATCTTTCTTTTTAATGGTGAAAACCTTAATTTTATTGGGATTTGTTACTTTCGGTTTGGATTCAGGTTTAGGCCCTGGGACATTGGAATGCTTTTGATCGGTTTTGACTGAGGAAACCTTCGATTTTCCTTTCAAATATGTTGAAGATTTTGGATTTTGAGTATTAACAAAATTGGATTTAGAATGAGGTTGAGAGGAATTAGAAGAATTAGAAGAAGAAGAACGAGAGAAGTTAGACTGAGATGAGTTCTTGATTTGAGATTCTAAGTGACCCTTTTGTTTTTGATCATTAGTGGGACCGAACCTAGATTTTTGGTCTCTTTTGCTCTCAGAACCGAACCTCTGCTTTCGGTTGATAGTGTTTTCTGAACCGAACCTTTGCTTTCGGTAGTCAAAATTTTCAGAACCGAACGTATTCTTTCGGTTGTTTTGACCTTCATAACCGAACCTCTCTCTTCGGTTGTTATGACTTTCTTGTGACCTAACAGTGTTTTTCTCTGACTTTAGATTTCGGTCATGATAAGAGTAATGTGCATTTTGAGATCACCAGTACGATTTTCTTTCAGAGAGATTCTTTTTGTATCTCTGATTCCTTTGCTGTTTCTGATTTCTCACTTGCTTCGGCTGACGATGGATATTCGCTTTTTGTTTTTGCTTTTTGTCAGCAGGTTCACTTTGAACTGACGAAGTTTCGCTTGAAGGAGCGACTTCTTTTGTAGGAACTCCTTTTTCTTCAGGAACATCTTTTGTACCACTGGTACATGGCACATCGAAGCTATCGGGCTTGTTCAAAGGCTCTGTCACATATATGCCTTTGGTTTTCCATGAAGTCCTTTCAGACAGACCAACTTTTTCGTCAGCATTATCGATAGGAGCAGACCAGAAGAACTCATCACAACAATCAGCATTGTCTTCGTTTACAATAGCTGTGAGTTCGGCTGTCTGATGTTCTGTTACGCCTGTGACTTTATACACCTGATTTGGAGTAGTTCTCACCTTTTGGTATACAACAACCTTTTCTTCAAGGATCGGGGACTTTTGTTGGGACAGACGAGCAAACTCCACAAAATTTTCTGAAATAAGATTTTTGTGGTTTTTGGGTTCGCTCTTGAAAAACTCTGAACAGTCAACTGTGTCTTCAACAGAAATTTCACTCATATCATCGTCCTCATTGAGCTCAGATGCATTTTCAACATCAATTTTATTTTCTGAGCTCAGGTTGGCATTCAATGAGTCAAACTTTTGTATGGTTTCGGTTCTCAGTTTAAGTTTATCATTTTCATCCAAAAGATTTTTCAACTTGTCTTTATGGTCCTTGGACTTTATGAAAGATTCGATTTTGTCTAGACCATATATATATGTCGGGTTAACATCCTCAGACGAAACAACACTTTCACAGTTATATGCCTCAGCGTCAATTTCATCCTCCTTAAACTCAAGGAAGGGTAAAATCATGCGATGAATTTTCTGCCCTATTTCACAGTTCAAATGATGTTGAGTAATATTAGTGTAAAGACGCTTAACAATTAAACAAAAGACATTTCTCTGTTTTAAAAGTTTTAAATTGTCTCTTTGTAAATAAATGTTTTCATCCTTGGATTTGATTAACTCCGACTCCTTTAGCTCGATCCACATCCTTCGTTCCACACTCTTTGAAGATACCCTGCTTATTTGGTCAGTTAGGTTAGAATTGGTGACTCGTGTTTGAGTTAAACTGTTGTCTAGATGAGAGATTCTTGAATTGACATTTTTTAATTCCTTTTCATATGAACTTTGTGGAACTTTGAAAGAAACAAAAACTGATTGTACCTTCTTGATTAATAGGAGAAGTAGAGATATGAACCTCTGAGGTAGGAGATCTGGGTGGAGTGTTGCCTCTTGGAGAATCTTCAGAATCCGAACTCTCACCCTCAGACTCGCTTGAGGAGGAAGCGATGATCAGCTTTCGCTTGGGCTGAGTTTTTCGGCGCTTTGGCTGTGGAGACTGAGCAGCCTTGGTTGGTTTCCTCTTCTTTGGAGAAGGGCCTTTAGCCCCTTTCGCCACCTGTTTCCCTTTTTCAGCCTTCTTGCCTCTTGGAGCAGGCTTGTCGGCGTCATGAATAGACTTCAACATCTCCGGAGTGAGATCCCTCGGACCAGAACGCTTGAATCCTTTGTACGTCTGGATAATCCGGCTATCAGCAGGAACATCTCCGTACATAGTTTCCGGAATTGAACCGTTGAATGGAAACTTGGAAGCGTCTAAGATAATGATCTTCGTGGTATGGAATGTACCAATCGAAGACATTGGAGCACCAGCGACAATGGGGACGTGGTACTTGCCCATCACCCATTTCGTGACCAAAGTCCAGAACCTGGCGTAGGAAATTTCAGAATGCCTGGATGTAGAGGAGAGACTCTGGATGAGTTGTTGCCACAAAATAGACCCGTAATCCATGTTGATGCCATTGTAGACACCATACATTATTGACAAGAACAACCGACTAGCACCATCAGATCCAGCGCTTCGTTCAGATAACCCTTTGAATAAAACAGTAAACATCCCGTTCCACTGTGGCGGTAGGCACGACTTCTTGAACTTGGCGACTGAAGAAATCACCTCCGTATAACCTATGTTGTAAAACATGTTGAACAAATGCCCCATAGGAATCGTTTCAGGGTTAACCCTCGAGGAATCAGGTTCAAACCCTAACAGTGAGCAAAATCTTTGCTTTGAAATCGAGGCCCTGTGCTGAAAAATATCAAAGAAGATGCGATCAACGACCTTGTCGTAGTGAGCAGTCGCAAAGATCTGCGACAGGAACTCCATCGGAACGGATTCTGCTCGTGTAAGTGCAGGAGCAATCGGAGAAAACCTCAAGCACTCGATAATGGGGAACATGAAGGCATCGTAAACATGTGGGGATAAATCGATGATTAGGCTTTGTTGTGGGCGAATGGGTAGAATGTGGGATGTTGCGTGAACGGAAGATGAATCTGCCATTGCTTGAAGAAAGTGGAGAAGATGATGAACAGTGAAGGATCACGGATTTCTTGCGCTCTGGGAATTTTAATTGCAGTAAAGAGGTAAACAGTGGAGGATGTTGCCTTTTATACTGTGGGGTAAGGAGAGAGAAAGATCTTCCCAAATCTTCTATCGAAAAACGAAGAGTTTTCCGGAGTTGACTGATGCGTGACAGTTGGGGTAGCCGATGATCACGAATGAGAGAGAGTGTCAGATCCCAAAGAACACGCCTCCCATCAAGCGTCGTTTGGATATGAACCGTTTCAGATTCATACGCGCATTTCATGCGTCGTTTGGAGATTAAACTTTTCCGATTCTCACGCATGCCCTTTTAGCGCCGTTTGAAATCAAATCGATTAGACTCCCGCCTGAGTCAGCATGTCCTCATCTTATCCCTTTAAATTGTAACGACATCTTTTGAAAAATATCACCACATGGATTAAAATCAACCACAACCTTTAATCGACTCCAATCCAAGAAATACCTTGTAATTAATAGAACCTGAATTTTGGAAAGTCAAAGATTTTCGTGCTAAGGGTGTAAAAGAAAAGAAATAAAGCAATAATTTTTGGAAAAAATGTGATGTCAATAAAGACACGAAACAGATGATCCCGGGCACGAATCTCTACCTTCAAAGTCAAGAGAGACCTTAAAGTGTTGGTGTGGTTTCCCGTTGAATGATGATCAAACACTTGTTAAGAAATGCTGAAAGGCTTTTTTTTTTAATTAGGCTTATTAGGGTGGCTTTCGCTTCGATTCAACATTCCTAATCTTGATATAAGATAGAAAGTGAACGAAGTACTTGTGAAACCAGTGTAGTCTGTTGAACAAGTAGGTTGGGAATAATTTAATTTGGCTAGGACATTAAAATAAATCTCAACAAAAATTTAAAACTGGATCCCAAGGGAAGAAATGTTATGGGTGTTAACAATTTCATAGGAATCACACAAAGAAAATTTTAGATTTCAAGGAGGTACGTACGTCAATTCATTAGTGAAAACTAGAGCAAATTAATTGTTCACCGTCAATTCGTATTGGGTATTGAATTTTGGGTTTCACTTAGATCGTAGTGACACGAAACTAAGATCATAAACACAGAAATTGTGTAACCATAAACCTCAGTGGTAATTTCTGAGAGTCTCAAGGGTTACTTTGTGAAACGAAAGTGATGGAGAAATGCAATTTAGATGGTGTAAGAAAACAAAGTACCTCTGCTGTAAAAAACTGGACCAAGCAGAAAACTCTTATCTCATGTGAGAAGAGAGTTAGGTAGCTCATGATTATAATAAATAAGAAAGCCTAATTGGGAAGACAAGGTTTGTTTATACCAAGTCAGTAAGGCTATTATTCAGAATCAGGTGAGGCTTTGGACACATATAACAGCATGCTTCTAGGGACACTTAGCTAATTCAATAATTTCCCCATAAACAAACACACACATAAAATTAAAGTCAAAAAGAAAATAAAGAACAAAATATTTTTGGAGTTTTTGAATTTATAGAAAAATATTTTTGGAGTTTTTATGAATAAATAAAAGATGAAATAAATAAAAAAAACAAAAGAAAAGAAAATTACTGAAAAGAAATATTGGAATTTTTGAGAAAAGAAAAAGAAGTAATGAAAATAAGAAAAAAAAGAAAAAAAGATAAAAAAAACTTTGGAACTGAACCCGAGCGTTCGGTTTATTTCGGTTGAAAAATAAACTTTGGAACCGAACCCGAGCGTTCGGTCTATTTCGGGTAAGAAAAATTTTGGAACCGAACCCGAACGTTCGGTCTATTTCGGTTACCAAGGAAAATAGATTTTTAAAAAGAGAATAACTTTGATAATAAAATAAATGCAATGGAAGCAATTATACATAAGATCTACAACCAAGAAAACTACCTTTGATTGATGAGCGAAAAGCAGATTATTCAACCGAACCCGAGCGTTCGGTTCATTTCGGTACATTAGTACAAGACCCGAACCCGAACGTTCGGTCTATTTCGCTTCTTACTTTTGAGTTTGAGAGGTAATATTTGGTACTGACTCCGATTCCATCATGCCTAGCCCTTGTAGAATTTTGTTGAACGATGCTTCAGGAAGAGCTTTGGTGAAGATGTCAGCCAGTTGATCAGTGGTTCGAACAAAATGAATTTCTACGTTCCCATCTTCCACATGATCTTTAATGAAGTGATACCTCAGTGCTATGTGCTTGGTCTTCGAGTGTTGCACTGGGTTATGAAAGATCCTAATTTCACTTTCTGAGTCGCAATATAGTGAGATCTTTTTCATATTGAGTCCATAATCCCTGAGTTGACTTTGGATCCAAATCACTTGAGAGGTACAGGAGGCAGCTGCAATGTATTCCGCTTCAGCTGTAGTTAAAGACACACAGGTTTGTTTCTTTGATTGCCAACTAACTAGCTTCCCGTCTAGGAATTGGCATCCTCCCGTGGTGCTTTTCCTGTCTAGTCCACAACCTCCAAGGTCTGCATCTGAGTAGGCTTGAACAAAGAAGCCTGAGTTAGATGGATACCATAGGCCTAAAGAGGAAGTTCGCTTGAGATAACGGAGTATGTTCTTCACTGCAAGCATATGAGGTTCACGCGGATTCGCCTGAAATCTAGCACAGTAATAGACAGAGAACATGATATCAGGCCTGCTAGCAGTAAGATACATCAGTGATCCGATCATCTGGCGATATAGCGAAATATCGATTGCTGGCTTATCCAATGATGGAGTAAGCTTGGTGCCGAACGCCATTGGAACTTTAACCTTTGAATCTCCCATCATGCCAAATTTTGCAAGGAGAGTCTTCATGTAAGCTTCCTGATTAATAAAGATGCCTTCGGGTCCCTGTCTAATATTTAAACCAAGGAAAAAGTTAATTGGACCCATTGAGCTCATTTCAAATTTAGTCTCCATCAGCTTTCTGAATTAAGCCGTTAAGCTAGGATTCGTTGAGCCAAAGATGATATCATCGACATAAATTTGAACAATCATGAGGTGGTTACCTTCCTTCTTACGAAAGAAGGTTGGGTCAATCGAACCTTGTTTGAATTTGGACATCTTTAAAAACTTGGTTAGCGTTTCATACCAGGCCCTCGGAGCTTGTTTCAGTCCATATACGGCTTTGTCCAAAATGTAACAGTGATTTGGGTACCTTTCATTGACAAATCCAGGAGGTTGCTCCACGTACACGGTTTCTTCAAGTTCTCGATTTAGAAATGCGCACTTGACATCCATTTGGTAGACCTCAAAGTTTTTGTGTGCAGCATAGGCAATAAATATTCTAACGGATTCCAGCCTAGCAACAGGAGCGAAAGTTTCTTCATAGTCGATTCCTTCCTCCTGACAGTATCCTTTTACTACCAGACGGGCTTTGTTTCGTATCACGTTGCCTTCCTTGTCCATCTTATTTCTGAAAACCCATTTGAGACCAACAACTGAGACATCTTGAGGAGTTGGAATGAGACGCCAAACTTTATTCCTTTCAAATTCATTTAGTTCATCTTGCATAGCTTGAACCCAATCGGAGTGATCAAGAGCAGTGTTAACTGTCTTTGGTTCAACTTTTGAGACGAAGGAGTTAAACATACAAAATTCTACTTTTGAAAATAAGGAAGTTTGTTTTGCCATTAGTTGTGATCGGGTCAGGACCTTTTCAGAGACATTACTAATAACCTGAGAAACAGGATGATCTTTGGTCCATTTGACAAGAGGAGGGTAATTTGGATCATAAGATGGATCCAATTCGGTGTTTACCATCTCTTCTAGTTCAGATTGACTATCGTAGTCGTAAGACATATCTGCATTCTCCCGCTCGACAGATAAACTTTCAGGTGTGTCTTGAGTTTCTGGAGCTATAGGAGTTTCGTGCGGTATTGAGCTTTCGAGTACCAATGGACTTTCGGGTGCAGATGAGCTTTCGGGAGCAGCCGGAGAATAGTTCTCCCCCTCAACATGTGAGCTCTCCTGTGATGACGAAGATGTGCTCTCCCCCTCAACTGAAGTAACGTGCTGTGGAGGGTCGTCAGAACTTGATCCTCGTTCATTCATTCTCTTTGCAGTGTCTTCGATGAGTTGCTTCAGATGATCTACTTTGTTGTCTGCTGCACTCGCTTCTGAGAGAGTTGCCTTCTCTGGTTCATCAAATAGCTCGACGAACTTCTCAAATAGGTTTGCAATCGAGGCTGTGACTTGGCCTGTGTGAGAAAAGATTTCTCCAACTGTGTCTTCTTTGGACTTAAGCTTTTTGACATAGCTATCATCAAAAGTCACATAATAGGTTTCTTCTATTTTCCTCGAGCGCTTGTTTAATACCCTGTAGGCTTTAGAAGTGAGAGAATATCCCAGAAATATCCCTTCATCGGCTTTGACATCGAACTTGTTACGATGTTCTTTAGAATTGAAGATGAAGCACCGTGAGCCGAATACATGGAAAAATTTGACATTTGGCTTCCTGTTGTTGATGATCTCATAAGGAGTGAGAGTAAATCGCTTATTGAGATATGACATGTTCTGCGTAAAACAAGTAGCAGCAATAGCATCGGCCCAAAAATATAAAGGTAAAGAAGCAAAACTTAGCATGCTTCGGGCCGCCTCACACAAAGATCGGTTTCGTCTTTCGACAATCCCGTTTTGTTGAGGAGTGTAGGGAGCTGAGAAGTTATGACTGGTTCCTTTGTCGGCTAAGAATTCTTCGAATTCTTTATTTTTGAATTCTAGACCATTATCGCTCCTGATGTTGCGAACGACTTTCTTTAGCAGTACTTCAATCTGCTTGATGAACGCCTTCAGCTTGAGAGTCGCTTCAGATTTGTGCTTCAGAAAGAACACCCATGTAAAACGTGAGAAATCATCAACGATGACGAGAATATACTTGCTACCACCGATGCTTTCGATAGATGATGGTCCACACAAGTCAATGTGAATTAACTCTAATGGTTCAACAACTTTAGTGTTTACAATCGATGGGTGACTTTGACGACTCTGCTTTCCCATTTCACACGCATCACATAAATGTTCTCGATCGAATTTGAGCAATGGAAGACCTCGAACATGACTACCTGTGACAAGTTTCTTGATATCCTTGAAGTTGAGATGAGAGAGCCTTCAGTGCCACAGTCAGCTTTCGTCAGATTGTGCTTTGGACAACAAGCAGATAGCTGGATTCCCTTTGATGGGTTTGAGGTTCAGGGGAAACATTTCGCCTTTGCGCTCCGATTTGAGAATGACTCTTTTCATTTCCTTCTCAATTATTTCCAAACCCTCATCATCGAATGAAACCTTGAGACCGGTACTTCCAACAAGCTGAGATACACTTATGAGGTTGTGCTGTAGTCCTTCAACGTATGCAACCTTCCTAATCGTAAAATCGCCATTAGTAATCATTCCATAGCCTTTTATGATGCCGAAGGAGTTGTTCCCGAACTTGACATTTCCACCGTTTGAAAGAGACCGAAACTCCCTCTTCCTTCCTTCCTGTCATGTGACGCGAGCAGCCACTGTCAATATACCATTCTTCGTCAAACTACTCGTCACTGATAACCTGCAAAAATTAAGCATATTTAGGAACCCAAAGTTTCTTGGGTCCGCGTGAGCCTTTCATAGGAACAGGAATAGTAAGAGAGATGTCAACAAGATATGTTCTTTTTATTAAAGTTGTTTCATCTTTCTTTTTAATGGTGAAAACCTTAATTTTATTGGGATTTGTTACTTTCGGTTTGGATTCAGGTTTAGGCCCTGGGACATTGGAATGCTTTTGATCGGTTTTGACTGAGGAAACCTTCGATTTTCCTTTCAAATATGTTGAAGATTTTGGATTTTGAGTATTAACAGAATTGGATTTAGAATGAGGTTGAGAGGAATTAGAAGAATTAGAAGAAGAAGAACGAGAGAAGTTAGACTGAGATGAGTTCTTGATTTGAGATTCTAAGTGACCCTTTTGTTTTTGATCATTAGTGGGACCGAACCTAGATTTTTGGTCTCTTTTGCTCTCAGAACCGAACCTCTGCTTTCGGTTGATAGTGTTTTCTGAACCGAACCTTTGCTTTCGGTAGTCAAAATTTTCAGAACCGAACGTATTCTTTCGGTTGTTTTGACCTTCATAACCGAACCTCTCTCTTCGGTTGTTATGACTTTCTTGTGACCTAACAGTGTTTTTCTCTGACTTTAGATTTCGGTCATGATAAGAGTAATGTGCATTTTGAGATCACCAGTACGATTTTCTTTCAGAGAGATTCTTTTTGTATCTCTGATTCCTTTGCTGTTTCTGATTTCTCACTTGCTTCGGCTGACGATGGATATTCGCTTTTTGTTTTTGCTTTTTGTCAGCAGGTTCACTTTGAACTGACGAAGTTTCGCTTGAAGGAGCGACTTCTTTTGTAGGAACTCCTTTTTCTTCAGGAACATCTTTTGTACCACTGGTACATGGCACATCGAAGCTATCGGGCTTGTTCAAAGGCTCTGTCACATATATGCCTTTGGTTTTCCATGAAGTCCTTTCAGACAGACCAACTTTTTCGTCAGCATTATCGATAGGAGCAGACCAGAAGAACTCATCACAACAATCAGCATTGTCTTCGTTTACAATAGCTGTGAGTTCGGCTGTCTGATGTTCTGTTACGCCTGTGACTTTATACACCTGATTTGGAGTAGTTCTCACCTTTTGGTATACAACAACCTTTTCTTCAAGGATCGGGGACTTTTGTTGGGACAGACGAGCAAACTCCACAGAATTTTCTGAAATAAGATTTTTGTGGTTTTTGGGTTCGCTCTTGAAAAACTCTGAACAGTCAACTGTGTCTTCAACAGAAATTTCACTCATATCATCGTCCTCATTGAGCTCAGATGCATTTTCAACATCAATTTTATTTTCTGAGCTCAGGTTGGCATTCAATGAGTCAAACTTTTGTATGGTTTCGGTTCTCAGTTTAAGTTTATCATTTTCATCCAAAAGATTTTTCAACTTGTCTTTATGGTCCTTGGACTTTATGAAAGATTCGATTTTGTCTAGACCATATATATGTCGGGTTAACATCCTCAGACGAAACAACACTTTCACAGTTATATGCTTCAGCGTCAATTTCATCCTCCTTAAACTCAAGGAAGGGTAAAATCATGCGATGAATTTTCTGCCCTATTTCACAGTTCAAATGATGTTGAGTAATATTAGTGTAAAGACGCTTAACAATTAAACAAAAGACATTTCTCTGTTTTAAAAGTTTTAAATTGTCTCTTTGTAAATAAATGTTTTCATCCTTGGATTTGATTAACTCCGACTCCTTTAGCTCGATCCACATCCTTCGTTCCACACTCTTTGAAGATACCCTGCTTATTTGGTCAGTTAGGTTAGAATTGGTGACTCGTGTTTGAGTTAAACTGTTGTCTAGATGAGAGATTCTTGAATTGACATTTTTTAATTCCTTTTCATATGAACTTTGTGGAACTTTGAAAGAAACAAAAACTGATTGTACCTTCTTGATTAATAGGAGAAGTAGAGATATGAACCTCTGAGGTAGGAGATCTGGGTGGAGTGTTGCCTCTTGGAGAATCTTCAGAATCCGAACTCTCACCCTCAGACTCGCTTGAGGAGGAAGCGATGATCAGCTTTCGCTTGGGCTGAGTTTTTCGGCGCTTTGGCTGTGGAGACTGAGCAGCCTTGGTTGGTTTCCTCTTCTTTGGAGAAGGGCCTTTAGCCCCTTTCGCCACCTGTTTCCCTTTTTCAGCCTTCTTGCCTCTTGGAGCAGGCTTGTCGGCGTCATGAATAGACTTCAACATCTCCGGAGTGAGATCCCTCGGACCAGAACGCTTGAATCCTTTGTACGTCTGGATAATCCGGCTATCAGCAGGAACATCTCCGTACATAGTTTCCGGAATTGAACCGTTGAATGGAAACTTGGAAGCGTCTAAGATAATGATCTTCGTGGTATGGAATGTACCAATCGAAGACATTGGAGCACCAGCGACAATGGGGACGTGGTACTTGCCCATCACCCATTTCGTGACCAAAGTCCAGAACCTGGCGTAGGAAATTTCAGAATGCCTGGATGTAGAGGAGAGACTCTGGATGAGTTGTTGCCACAAAATAGACCCGTAATCCATGTTGATGCCATTGTAGACACCATACATTATTGACAAGAACAACCGACTAGCACCATCAGATCCAGCGCTTCGTTCAGATAACCCTTTGAATAAAACAGTAAACATCCCGTTCCACTGTGGCGGTAGGCACGACTTCTTGAACTTGGCGACTGAAGAAATCACCTCCGTATAACCTATGTTGTAAAACATGTTGAACAAATGCCCCATAGGAATCGTTTCAGGGTTAACCCTCGAGGAATCAGGTTCAAACCCTAACAGTGAGCAAAATCTTTGCTTTGAAATCGAGGCCCTGTGCTGAAAAATATCAAAGAAGATGCGATCAACGACCTTGTCGTAGTGAGCAGTCGCAAAGATCTGCGACAGGAACTCCATCGGAACGGATTCTGCTCGTGTAAGTGCAGGAGCAATCGGAGAAAACTTCAAGCACTCGATAATGGGGAACATGAAGGCATCGTAAACATGTGGGGATAAATCGATGATTAGGCTTTGTTGTGGGCGAATGGGTAGAATGTGGGATGTTGCGTGAACGGAAGATGAATCTGCCATTGCTTGAAGAAAGTGGAGAAGATGATGAACAGTGAAGGATCACGGATTTCTTGCGCTCTGGGAATTTTAATTGCAGTAAAGAGGTAAACAGTGGAGGATGTTGCCTTTTATACTGTGGGGTAAGGAGAGAGAAAGATCTTCCCAAATCTTCTATCGAAAAACGAAGAGTTTTCCGGAGTTGACTGATGCGTGACAGTTGGGGTAGCCGATGATCACGAATGAGAGAGAGTGTCAGATCCCAAAGAACACGCCTCCCATCAAGCGTCGTTTGGATATGAACCGTTTCAGATTCATACGCGCATTTCTTGCGTCGTTTGGAGATTAAACTTTTCCGATTCTCACGCATGCCCTTTTAGCGCCGTTTGAAATCAAATCGATTAGACTCCCGCTTGAGTCAGCATGTCCTCATCTTATCCCTTTAAATTGTAACGACATCTTTTGAAAAATATCACCACATGGATTAAAATCAACCACAGCCTTTAATCGACTCCAATCCAAGAAATACCTTGTAATTAATAGAACCTGAATTTTGGAAAGTCAAAGATTTTCGTGCTAAGGGTGTAAAAGAAAAGAAATAAAGCAATAATTTTTGGAAAAAATGTGATGTCAATAAAGACACGAAACAGATGATCCCGGGCACGAATCTCTACCTTCAAAGTCAAGAGAGACCTTAAAGTGTTGGTGTGGTTTCCCGTTGAATGATGATCAAACACTTGTTAAGAAATGCTGAAAGGCTTTTTTTTTTAATTAGGCTTATTAGGGTGGCTTTCGCTTCGATTCAACATTCCTAATCTTGATATAAGATAGAAAGTGAACGAAGTACTTGTGAAACCAGTGTAGTCTGTTGAACAAGTAGGTTGGGAATAATTTAATTTGGCTAGGACATTAAAATAAATCTCAACAAAAATTTAAAACTGGATCCCAAGGGAAGAAATGTTATGGGTGTTAACAATTTCATAGGAATCACACAAAGAAAATTTTAGATTTCAAGGAGGTACGTACGTCAATTCATTAGTGAAAACTAGAGCAAATTAATTGTTCACCGTCAATTCGTATTGGGTATTGAATTTTGGGTTTCACTTAGATCGTAGTGACACGAAACTAAGATCATAAACACAGAAATTGTGTAACCATAAACCTCAGTGGTAATTTCTGAGAGTCTCAAGGGTTACTTTGTGAAACGAAAGTGATGGAGAAATGCAATTTAGATGGTGTAAGAAAACAAAGTACCTCTGCTGTAAAAAATTGGACCAAGCAGAAAACTCGTATCTCATGTGAGAAGAGAGTTAGGTAGCTCATGATTATAATAAATAAGAAAGCCTAATTGGGAAGACAAGGTTTGTTTATACCAAGTCAGTAAGGCTATTATTCAGAATCAGGCGAGGCTTTGGACACATATAACAGCATGCTTCTAGGGACACTTAGCTAATTCAATAATTTCCCCATAAACAAACACACACATAAAATTAAAGTCAAAAAGAAAATAAAGAACAAAATATTTTTGGAGTTTTTGAATTTATAGAAAAATATTTTTGGAGTTTTTATGAATAAATAAAAGATGAAATAAATAAAAAAAACAAAAGAAAAGAAAATTACTGAAAAGAAATATTGGAATTTTTGAGAAAAGAAAAAGAAGTAATGAAAATAAGAAAAAAAAGAAAAAAAGATAAAAAAAACTTTGGAACCGAACCCGAGCGTTCGGTTTATTTCGGTTGAAAAATAAACTTTGGAACCGAACCCGAGCGTTCGGTCTATTTCGGGTAAGAAAAATTTTGGAACCGAACCCGAACGTTCGGTCTATTTCGGTTACCAAGGAAAATAGATTTTTAAAAAGAGAATAACTTTGATAATAAAATAAATGCAATGGAAGCAATTATACATAAGATCTACAACCAAGAAAACTACCTTTGATTGATGAGCGAAAAGCAGATTATTCAACCGAACCCGAGCGTTCGGTTCATTTCGGTACATTAGTACAAGACCCGAACCCGAACGTTCGGTCTATTTCGCTTCTTACTTTTGAGTTTGAGAGGTAATATTTGGTACTGACTCCGATTCCATCATGCCTAGCCCTTGTAGAATTTTGTTGAACGATGCTTCAGGAAGAGCTTTGGTGAAGATGTCAGCCAGTTGATCAGTGGTTCGAACAAAATGAATTTCTACGTTCCCATCTTCCACATGATCTTTAATGAAGTGATACCTCAGTGCTATGTGCTTGGTCTTCGAGTGTTGCACTGGGTTATGACAGATCCTAATTTCACTTTCTGAGTCGCAATATAGTGAGATCTTTTTCATATTGAGTCCATAATCCCTGAGTTGACTTTGGATCCAAATCACTTGAGAGGTACAAGAGGCAGCTGCAATGTATTCCGCTTCAGCTGTAGTTAAAGACACACAGGTTTGTTTCTTTGATTGCCAACTAACTAGCTTCCCGTCTAGGAATTGGCATCCTCCCGTGGTGCTTTTCCTGTCTAGTCCACAACCTCCAAGGTCTGCATCTGAGTAGGCTTGAACAAAGAAGCCTGAGTTAGATGGATACCATAGGCCTAAAGAGGAAGTTCGCTTGAGATAACGGAGTATGTTCTTCACTGCAAGCATATGAGGTTCACGCGGATTCGCCTGAAATCTAGCACAGTAATAGACAGAGAACATGATATCAGGCCTGCTAGCAGTAAGATACATCAGTGATCCGATCATCTGGCGATATAGCGAAATATCGATTGCTGGCTTATCCAATGATGGAGTAAGCTTGGTGCCGAACGCCATTGGAACTTTAACCTTTGAATCTCCCATCATGCCAAATTTTGCAAGGAGAGTCTTCATGTAAGCTTCCTGATTAATAAAGATGCCTTCGGGTCCCTGTCTAATATTTAAACCAAGGAAAAAGTTAATTGGACCCATTGAGCTCATTTCAAATTTAGTCTCCATCAGCTTTCTGAATTAAGCCGTTAAGCTAGGATTCGTTGAGCCAAAGATGATATCATCGACATAAATTTGAACAATCATGAGGTGGTTACCTTCCTTCTTACGAAAGAAGGTTGGGTCAATCGAACCTTGTTTGAATTTGGACATCTTTAAAAACTTGGTTAGCGTTTCATACCAGGCCCTCGGAGCTTGTTTCAGTCCATATACGGCTTTGTCCAAAATGTAACAGTGATTTGGGTACCTTTCATTGACAAATCCAGGAGGTTGCTCCACGTACACGGTTTCTTCAAGTTCTCGATTTAGAAATGCGCACTTGACATCCATTTGGTAGACCTCAAAGTTTTTGTGTGCAGCATAGGCAATAAATATTCTAACGGATTCCAGCCTAGCAACAGGAGCGAAAGTTTCTTCATAGTCGATTCCTTCCTCCTGACAGTATCCTTTTACTACCAGACGGGCTTTGTTTCGTATCACGTTGCCTTCCTTGTCCATCTTATTTCTGAAAACCCATTTGAGACCAACAACTGAGACATCTTGAGGAGTTGGAATGAGACGCCAAACTTTATTCCTTTCAAATTCATTTAGTTCATCTTGCATAGCTTGAACCCAATCGGAGTGATCAAGAGCAGTGTTAACTGTCTTTGGTTCAACTTTTGAGACGAAGGAGTTAAACATACAAAATTCTACTTTTGAAAATAAGGAAGTTTGTTTTGCCATTAGTTGTGATCGGGTCAGGACCTTTTCAGAGACATTACCGATAACCTGAGAAACAGGATGATCTTTGGTCCATTTGACAAGAGGAGGGTAATTTGGATCATAAGATGGATCCAATTCGGTGTTTACCATCTCTTCTAGTTCAGATTGACTATCGTAGTCGTAAGACATATCTGCATTCTCCCGCTCGACAGATAAACTTTCAGGTGTGTCTTGAGTTTCTGGAGCTATAGGAGTTTCGTGCGGTATTGAGCTTTCGAGTACCAATGGACTTTCGGGTGCAGATGAGCTTTCGGGAGCAGCCGGAGAATAGTTCTCCCCCTCAACATGTGAGCTCTCCTGTGATGACGAAGATGTGCTCTCCCCCTCAACTGAAGTAACGTGCTGTGGAGGGTCGTCAGAACTTGATCCTCGTTCATTCATTCTCTTTGCAGTGTCTTCGATGAGTTGCTTCAGATGATCTACTTTGTTGTCTGCTGCACTCGCTTCTGAGAGAGTTGCCTTCTCTGGTTCATCAAATAGCTCGACGAACTTCTCAAATAGGTTTGCAATCGAGGCTGTGACTTGGCCTGTGTGAGAAAAGATTTCTCCAACTGTGTCTTCTTTGGACTTAAGCTTTTTGACATAGCTATCATCAAAAGTCACATAATAGGTTTCTTCTATTTTCCTCGAGCGCTTGTTTAATACCCTGTAGGCTTTAGAAGTGAGAGAATATCCCAGAAATATCCCTTCATCGGCTTTGACATCGAACTTGTTACGATGTTCTTTAGAATTGAAGATGAAGCACCGTGAGCCGAATACATGGAAAAATTTGACATTTGGCTTCCTGTTGTTGATGATCTCATAAGGAGTGAGAGTAAATCGCTTATTGAGATATGACATGTTCTGCGTAAAACAAGTAGCAGCAATAGCATCGGCCCAAAAATATAAAGGTAAAGAAGCAAAACTTAGCATGCTTCGGGCCGCCTCACACAAAGATCGGTTTCGTCTTTCGACAATCCCGTTTTGTTGAGGAGTGTAGGGAGCTGAGAAGTTATGACTGGTTCCTTTGTCGGCTAAGAATTCTTCGAATTCTTTATTTTTGAATTCTAGACCATTATCGCTCCTGATGTTGCGAACGACTTTCTTTAGCAGTACTTCAATCTGCTTGATGAACGCCTTCAGCTTGAGAGTCGCTTCAGATTTGTGCTTCAGAAAGAACACCCATGTAAAACGTGAGAAATCATCAACGATGACGAGAATATACTTGCTACCACCGATGCTTTCGATAGATGATGGTCCACACAAGTCAATGTGAATTAACTCTAATGGTTCAACAACTTTAGTGTTTACAATCGATGGGTGACTTTGACGACTCTGCTTTCCCATTTCACACGCATCACATAAATGTTCTCGATCGAATTTGAGCAATGGAAGACCTCGAACATGACTACCTGTGACAAGTTTCTTGATATCCTTGAAGTTGAGATGAGAGAGCCTTCAGTGCCACAGTCAGCTTTCGTCAGATTGTGCTTTGGACAACAAGCAGATAGCTGGATTCCCTTTGATGGGTTTGAGGTTCAGGGGAAACATTTCGCCTTTGCGCTCCGATTTGAGAATGACTCTTTTCATTTCCTTCTCAATTATTTCCGAACCCTCATCATCGAATGAAACCTTGAGACCGGTACTTCCAACAAGCTGAGATACACTTATGAGGTTGTGATGTAGTCCTTCAACGTATGCAACCTTCCTAATCGTAAAATCGTCATTAGTAATCATTCCATAGCCTTTTATGATGCCGAAGGAGTTGTTCCCGAACTTGACATTTCCACCGTTTGAAAGAGACCGAAACTCCCTCTGCTCTTCCTTCCTTCCTGTCATGTGACGCGAGCAGCCACTGTCAATATACCATTCTTCGTCAAACTACTCGTCACTGATAACCTGCAAAAATTAAGCATATTTAGGAACCCAAAGTTTCTTGGGTCCGCGTGAGCCTTTCATAGGAACAGGAATAGTAAGAGAGATGTCAACAAGATATGTTCTTTTTATTAAAGTTGTTTCATCTTTCTTTTTAATGGTGAAAACCTTAATTTTATTGGGATTTGTTACTTTCGGTTTGGATTCAGGTTTAGGCCCTGGGACATTGGAATGCTTTTGATCGGTTTTGACTGAGGAAACCTTCGATTTTCCTTTCAAATATGTTGAAGATTTTGGATTTTGAGTATTAACAGAATTGGATTTAGAATGAGGTTGAGAGGAATTAGAAGAATTAGAAGAAGAAGAACGAGAGAAGTTAGACTGAGATGAGTTCTTGATTTGAGATTCTAAGTGACCCTTTTGTTTTTGATCATTAGTGGGACCGAACCTAGATTTTTGGTCTCTTTTGCTCTCAGAACCGAACCTCTGCTTTCGGTTGATAGTGTTTTCTGAACCGAACCTTTGCTTTCGGTAGTCAAAATTTTCAGAACCGAACGTATTCTTTCGGTTGTTTTGACCTTCATAACCGAACCTCTCTCTTCGGTTGTTATGACTTTCTTGTGACCTAACAGTGTTTTTCTCTGACTTTAGATTTCGGTCATGATAAGAGTAATGTGCATTTTGAGATCACCAGTACGATTTTCTTTCAGAGAGATTCTTTTTGTATCTCTGATTCCTTTGCTGTTTCTGATTTCTCACTTGCTTCGGCTGACGATGGATATTCGCTTTTTGTTTTTGCTTTTTGTCAGCAGGTTCACTTTGAACTGACGAAGTTTCGCTTGAAGGAGCGACTTCTTTTGTAGGAACTCCTTTTTCTTCAGGAACATCTTTTGTACCACTGGTACATGGCACATCGAAGCTATCGGGCTTGTTCAAAGGCTCTGTCACATATATGCCTTTGGTTTTCCATGAAGTCCTTTCAGACAGACCAACTTTTTCGTCAGCATTATCGATAGGAGCAGACCAGAAGAACTCATCACAACAATCAGCATTGTCTTCGTTTACAATAGCTGTGAGTTCGGCTGTCTGATGTTCTGTTACGCCTGTGACTTTATACACCTGATTTGGAGTAGTTCTCACCTTTTGGTATACAACAACCTTTTCTTCAAGGATCGGGGACTTTTGTTGGGACAGACGAGCAAACTCCACAGAATTTTCTGAAATAAGATTTTTGTGGTTTTTGGGTTCGCTCTTGAAAAACTCTGAACAGTCAACTGTGTCTTCAACAGAAATTTCACTCATATCATCGTCCTCATTGAGCTCAGATGCATTTTCAACATCAATTTTATTTTCTGAGCTCAGGTTGGCATTCAATGAGTCAAACTTTTGTATGGTTTCGGTTCTCAGTTTAAGTTTATCATTTTCATCCAAAAGATTTTTCAACTTGTCTTTATGGTCCTTGGACTTTATGAAAGATTCGATTTTGTCTAGACCATATATATGTCGGGTTAACATCCTCAGACGAAACAACACTTTCACAGTTATATGCTTCAGCGTCAATTTCATCCTCCTTAAACTCAAGGAAGGGTAAAATCATGCGATGAATTTTCTGCCCTATTTCACAGTTCAAATGATGTTGAGTAATATTAGTGTAAAGACGCTTAACAATTAAACAAAAGACATTTCTCTGTTTTAAAAGTTTTAAATTGTCTCTTTGTAAATAAATGTTTTCATCCTTGGATTTGATTAACTCCGACTCCTTTAGCTCGATCCACATCCTTCGTTCCACACTCTTTGAAGATACCCTGCTTATTTGGTCAGTTAGGTTAGAATTGGTGACTCGTGTTTGAGTTAAACTGTTGTCTAGATGAGAGATTCTTGAATTGACATTTTTTAATTCCTTTTCATATGAACTTTGTGGAACTTTGAAAGAAACAAAAACTGATTGTACCTTCTTGATTAATAGGAGAAGTAGAGATATGAACCTCTGAGGTAGGAGATCTGGGTGGAGTGTTGCCTCTTGGAGAATCTTCAGAATCCGAACTCTCACCCTCAGACTCGCTTGAGGAGGAAGCGATGATCAGCTTTCGCTTGGGCTGAGTTTTTCGGCGCTTTGGCTGTGGAGACTGAGCAGCCTTGGTTGGTTTCCTCTTCTTTGGAGAAGGGCCTTTAGCCCCTTTCGCCACCTGTTTCCCTTTTTCAGCCTTCTTGCCTCTTGGAGCAGGCTTGTCGGCGTCATGAATAGACTTCAACATCTCCGGAGTGAGATCCCTCGGACCAGAACGCTTGAATCCTTTGTACGTCTGGATAATCCGGCTATCAGCAGGAACATCTCCGTACATAGTTTCCGGAATTGAACCGTTGAATGGAAACTTGGAAGCGTCTAAGATAATGATCTTCGTGGTATGGAATGTACCAATCGAAGACATTGGAGCACCAGCGACAATGGGGACGTGGTACTTGCCCATCACCCATTTCGTGACCAAAGTCCAGAACCTGGCGTAGGAAATTTCAGAATGCCTGGATGTAGAGGAGAGACTCTGGATGAGTTGTTGCCACAAAATAGACCCGTAATCCATGTTGATGCCATTGTAGACACCATACATTATTGACAAGAACAACCGACTAGCACCATCAGATCCAGCGCTTCGTTCAGATAACCCTTTGAATAAAACAGTAAACATCCCGTTCCACTGTGGCGGTAGGCACGACTTCTTGAACTTGGCGACTGAAGAAATCACCTCCGTATAACCTATGTTGTAAAACATGTTGAACAAATGCCCCATAGGAATCGTTTCAGGGTTAACCCTCGAGGAATCAGGTTCAAACCCTAACAGTGAGCAAAATCTTTGCTTTGAAATCGAGGCCCTGTGCTGAAAAATATCAAAGAAGATGCGATCAACGACCTTGTCGTAGTGAGCAGTCGCAAAGATCTGCGACAGGAACTCCATCGGAACGGATTCTGCTCGTGTAAGTGCAGGAGCAATCGGAGAAAACCTCAAGCACTCGATAATGGGGAACATGAAGGCATCGTAAACATGTGGGGATAAATCGATGATTAGGCTTTGTTGTGGGCGAATGGGTAGAATGTGGGATGTTGCGTGAACGGAAGATGAATCTGCCATTGCTTGAAGAAAGTGGAGAAGATGATGAACAGTGAAGGATCACGGATTTCTTGCGCTCTGGGAATTTTAATTGCAGTAAAGAGGTAAACAGTGGAGGATGTTGCCTTTTATACTGTGGGGTAAGGAGAGAGAAAGATCTTCCCAAATCTTCTATCGAAAAACGAAGAGTTTTCCGGAGTTGACTGATGTGTGACAGTTGGGGTAGCCGATGATCACGAATGAGAGAGAGTGTCAGATCCCAAAGAACACGCCTCCCATCAAGCGTCGTTTGGATATGAACCGTTTCAGATTCATACGCGCATTTCTTGCGTCGTTTGGAGATTAAACTTTTCCGATTCTCACGCATGCCCTTTTAGCGCCGTTTGAAATCAAATCGATTAGACTCCCGCCTGAGTCAGCATGTCCTCATCTTATCCCTTTAAATTGTAACGACATCTTTTGAAAAATATCACCACATGGATTAAAATCAACCACAGCCTTTAATCGACTCCAATCCAAGAAATACCTTGTAATTAATAGAACCTGAATTTTGGAAAGTCAAAGATTTTCGTGCTAAGGGTGTAAAAGAAAAGAAATAAAGCAATAATTTTTGGAAAAAATGTGATGTCAATAAAGACACGAAACAGATGATCCCGGGCACGAATCTCTACCTTCAAAGTCAAGAGAGACCTTAAAGTGTTGGTGTGGTTTCCCGTTGAATGATGATCAAACACTTGTTAAGAAATGCTGAAAGGCTTTTTTTTTTAATTAGGCTTATTAGGGTGGCTTTCGCTTCGATTCAACATTCCTAATCTTGATATAAGATAGAAAGTGAACGAAGTACTTGTGAAACCAGTGTAGTCTGTTGAACAAGTAGGTTGGGAATAATTTAATTTGGCTAGGACATTAAAATAAATCTCAACAAAAATTTAAAACTGGATCCCAAGGGAAGAAATGTTATGGGTGTTAACAATTTCATAGGAATCACACAAAGAAAATTTTAGATTTCAAGGAGGTACGTACGTCAATTCATTAGTGAAAACTAGAGCAAATTAATTGTTCACCGTCAATTCGTATTGGGTATTGAATTTTGGGTTTCACTTAGATCGTAGTGACACGAAACTAAGATCATAAACACAGAAATTGTGTAACCATAAACCTCAGTGGTAATTTCTGAGAGTCTCAAGGGTTACTTTGTGAAACGAAAGTGATGGAGAAATGCAATTTAGATGGTGTAAGAAAACAAAGTACCTCTGCTGTAAAAAACTGGACCAAGCAGAAAACTCTTATCTCATGTGAGAAGAGAGTTAGGTAGCTCATGATTATAATAAATAAGAAAGCCTAATTGGGAAGACAAGGTTTGTTTATACCAAGTCAGTAAGGCTATTATTCAGAATCAGGTGAGGCTTTGGACACATATAACAGCATGCTTCTAGGGACACTTAGCTAATTCAATAATTTCCCCATAAACAAACACACACATAAAATTAAAGTCAAAAAGAAAATAAAGAACAAAATATTTTTGGAGTTTTTGAATTTATAGAAAAATATTTTTGGAGTTTTTATGAATAAATAAAAGATGAAATAAATAAAAAAAAACAAAAGAAAAGAAAATTACTGAAAAGAAATATTGGAATTTTTGAGAAAAGAAAAAGAAGTAATGAAAATAAGAAAAAAAAGAAAAAAAGATAAAAAAAACTTTGGAACCGAACCCGAGCGTTCGGTTTATTTCGGTTGAAAAATAAACTTTGGAACCGAACCCGAGCGTTCGGTCTATTTCGGGTAAGAAAAATTTTGGAACCGAACCCGAACGTTCGGTCTATTTCGGTTACCAAGGAAAATAGATTTTTAAAAAGAGAATAACTTTGATAATAAAATAAATGCAATGGAAGCAATTATACATAAGATCTACAACCAAGAAAACTACCTTTGATTGATGAGCGAAAAGCAGATTATTCAACCGAACCCGAGCGTTCGGTTCATTTCGGTACATTAGTACAAGACCCGAACCCGAACGTTCGGTCTATTTCGCTTCTTACTTTTGAGTTTGAGAGGTAATATTTGGTACTGACTCCGATTCCATCATGCCTAGCCCTTGTAGAATTTTGTTGAACGATGCTTCAGGAAGAGCTTTGGTGAAGATGTCAGCCAGTTGATCAGTGGTTCGAACAAAATGAATTTCTACGTTCCCATCTTCCACATGATCTTTAATGAAGTGATACCTCAGTGCTATGTGCTTGGTCTTCGAGTGTTGCACTGGGTTATGACAGATCCTAATTTCACTTTCTGAGTCGCAATATAGTGAGATCTTTTTCATATTGAGTCCATAATCCCTGAGTTGACTTTGGATCCAAATCACTTGAGAGGTACAGGAGGCAGCTGCAATGTATTCCGCTTCAGCTGTAGTTAAAGACACACAGGTTTGTTTCTTTGATTGCCAACTAACTAGCTTCCCGTCTAGGAATTGGCATCCTCCCGTGGTGCTTTTCCTGTCTAGTCCACAACCTCCAAGGTCTGCATCTGAGTAGGCTTGAACAAAGAAGCCTGAGTTAGATGGATACCATAGGCCTAAAGAGGAAGTTCGCTTGAGATAACGGAGTATGTTCTTCACTGCAAGCATATGAGGTTCACGCGGATTCGCCTGAAATCTAGCACAGTAATAGACAGAGAACATGATATCAGGCCTGCTAGCAGTAAGATACATCAGTGATCCGATCATCTGGCGATATAGCGAAATATCGATTGCTGGCTTATCCAATGATGGAGTAAGCTTGGTGCCGAACGCCATTGGAACTTTAACCTTTGAATCTCCCATCATGCCAAATTTTGCAAGGAGAGTCTTCATGTAAGCTTCCTGATTAATAAAGATGCCTTCGGGTCCCTGTCTAATATTTAAACCAAGGAAAAAGTTAATTGGACCCATTGAGCTCATTTCAAATTTAGTCTCCATCAGCTTTCTGAATTAAGCCGTTAAGCTAGGATTCGTTGAGCCAAAGATGATATCATCGACATAAATTTGAACAATCATGAGGTGGTTACCTTCCTTCTTACGAAAGAAGGTTGGGTCAATCGAACCTTGTTTGAATTTGGACATCTTTAAAAACTTGGTTAGCGTTTCATACCAGGCCCTCGGAGCTTGTTTCAGTCCATATACGGCTTTGTCCAAAATGTAACAGTGATTTGGGTACCTTTCATTGACAAATCCAGGAGGTTGCTCCACGTACACGGTTTCTTCAAGTTCTCGATTTAGAAATGCGCACTTGACATCCATTTGGTAGACCTCAAAGTTTTTGTGTGCAGCATAGGCAATAAATATTCTAACGGATTCCAGCCTAGCAACAGGAGCGAAAGTTTCTTCATAGTCGATTCCTTCCTCCTGACAGTATCCTTTTACTACCAGACGGGCTTTGTTTCGTATCACGTTGCCTTCCTTGTCCATCTTATTTCTGAAAACCCATTTGAGACCAACAACTGAGACATCTTGAGGAGTTGGAATGAGACGCCAAACTTTATTCCTTTCAAATTCATTTAGTTCATCTTGCATAGCTTGAACCCAATCGGAGTGATCAAGAGCAGTGTTAACTGTCTTTGGTTCAACTTTTGAGACGAAGGAGTTAAACATACAAAATTCTACTTTTGAAAATAAGGAAGTTTGTTTTGCCATTAGTTGTGATCGGGTCAGGACCTTTTCAGAGACATTACCGATAACCTGAGAAACAGGATGATCTTTGGTCCATTTGACAAGAGGAGGGTAATTTGGATCATAAGATGGATCCAATTCGGTGTTTACCATCTCTTCTAGTTCAGATTGACTATCGTAGTCGTAAGACATATCTGCATTCTCCCGCTCGACAGATAAACTTTCAGGTGTGTCTTGAGTTTCTGGAGCTATAGGAGTTTCGTGCGGTATTGAGCTTTCGAGTACCAATGGACTTTCGGGTGCAGATGAGCTTTCGGGAGCAGCCGGAGAATAGTTCTCCCCCTCAACATGTGAGCTCTCCTGTGATGACGAAGATGTGCTCTCCCCCTCAACTGAAGTAACGTGCTGTGGAGGGTCGTCAGAACTTGATCCTCGTTCATTCATTCTCTTTGCAGTGTCTTCGATGAGTTGCTTCAGATGATCTACTTTGTTGTCTGCTGCACTCGCTTCTGAGAGAGTTGCCTTCTCTGGTTCATCAAATAGCTCGACGAACTTCTCAAATAGGTTTGCAATCGAGGCTGTGACTTGGCCTGTGTGAGAAAAGATTTCTCCAACTGTGTCTTCTTTGGACTTAAGCTTTTTGACATAGCTATCATCAAAAGTCACATAATAGGTTTCTTCTATTTTCCTCGAGCGCTTGTTTAATACCCTGTAGGCTTTAGAAGTGAGAGAATATCCCAGAAATATCCCTTCATCGGCTTTGACATCGAACTTGTTACGATGTTCTTTAGAATTGAAGATGAAGCACCGTGAGCCGAATACATGGAAAAATTTGACATTTGGCTTCCTGTTGTTGATGATCTCATAAGGAGTGAGAGTAAATCGCTTATTGAGATATGACATGTTCTGCGTAAAACAAGTAGCAGCAATAGCATCGGCCCAAAAATATAAAGGTAAAGAAGCAAAACTTAGCATGCTTCGGGCCGCCTCACACAAAGATCGGTTTCGTCTTTCGACAATCCCGTTTTGTTGAGGAGTGTAGGGAGCTGAGAAGTTATGACTGGTTCCTTTGTCGGCTAAGAATTCTTCGAATTCTTTATTTTTGAATTCTAGACCATTATCGCTCCTGATGTTGCGAACGACTTTCTTTAGCAGTACTTCAATCTGCTTGATGAACGCCTTCAGCTTGAGAGTCGCTTCAGATTTGTGCTTCAGAAAGAACACCCATGTAAAACGTGAGAAATCATCAACGATGACGAGAATATACTTGCTACCACCGATGCTTTCGATAGATGATGGTCCACACAAGTCAATGTGAATTAACTCTAATGGTTCAACAACTTTAGTGTTTACAATCGATGGGTGACTTTGACGACTCTGCTTTCCCATTTCACACGCATCACATAAATGTTCTCGATCGAATTTGAGCAATGGAAGACCTCGAACATGACTACCTGTGACAAGTTTCTTGATATCCTTGAAGTTGAGATGAGAGAGCCTTCAGTGCCACAGTCAGCTTTCGTCAGATTGTGCTTTGGACAACAAGCAGATAGCTGGATTCCCTTTGATGGGTTTGAGGTTCAGGGGAAACATTTCGCCTTTGCGCTCCGATTTGAGAATGACTCTTTTCATTTCCTTCTCAATTATTTCCGAACCCTCATCATCGAATGAAACCTTGAGACCGGTACTTCCAACAAGCTGAGATACACTTATGAGGTTGTGCTGTAGTCCTTCAACGTATGCAACCTTCCTAATCGTAAAATCGCCATTAGTAATCATTCCATAGCCTTTTATGATGCCGAAGGAGTTGTTCCCGAACTTGACATTTCCACCGTTTGAAAGAGACCGAAACTCCCTCTTCCTTCCTTCCTGTCATGTGACGCGAGCAGCCACTGTCAATATACCATTCTTCGTCAAACTACTCGTCACTGATAACCTGCAAAAATTAAGCATATTTAGGAACCCAAAGTTTATTGGGTCCGCGTGAGCCTTTCATAGGAACAGGAATAGTAAGAGAGATGTCAACAAGATATGTTCTTTTTATTAAAGTTGTTTCATCTTTCTTTTTAATGGTGAAAACCTTAATTTTATTGGGATTTGTTACTTTCGGTTTGGATTCAGGTTTAGGCCCTGGGACATTGGAATGCTTTTGATTGGTTTTGACTGAGGAAACCTTCGATTTTCCTTTCAAATATGTTGAAGATTTTGGATTTTGAGTATTAACAGAATTGGATTTAGAATGAGGTTGAGAGGAATTAGAAGAATTAGAAGAAGAAGAACGAGAGAAGTTAGACTGAGATGAGTTCTTGATTTGAGATTCTAAGTGACCCTTTTGTTTTTGATCATTAGTGGGACCGAACCTAGATTTTTGGTCTCTTTTGCTCTCAGAACTGAACCTCTGCTTTCGGTTGATAGTGTTTTCTGAACCGAACCTTTGCTTTCGGTAGTCAAAATTTTCAGAACCGAACGTATTCTTTCGGTTGTTTTGACCTTCATAACCGAACCTCTCTCTTCGGTTGTTATGACTTTCTTGTGACCTAACAGTGTTTTTCTCTGACTTTAGATTTCGGTCATGATAAGAGTAATGTGCATTTTGAGATCACCAGTACGATTTTCTTTCAGAGAGATTCTTTTTGTATCTCTGATTCCTTTGCTGTTTCTGATTTCTCACTTGCTTCGGCTGACGATGGATATTCGCTTTTTGTTTTTGCTTTTTGTCAGCAGGTTCACTTTGAACTGACGAAGTTTCGCTTGAAGGAGCGACTTCTTTTGTAGGAACTCCTTTTTCTTCAGGAACATCTTTTGTACCACTGGTACATGGCACATCGAAGCTATCGGGCTTGTTCAAAGGCTCTGTCACATATATGCCTTTGGTTTTCCATGAAGTCCTTTCAGACAGACCAACTTTTTCGTCAGCATTATCGATAGGAGCAGACCAGAAGAACTCATCACAACAATCAGCATTGTCTTCGTTTACAATAGCTGTGAGTTCGGCTGTCTGATGTTCTGTTACGCCTGTGACTTTATACACCTGATTTGGAGTAGTTCTCACCTTTTGGTATACAACAACCTTTTCTTCAAGGATCGGGGACTTTTGTTGGGACAGACGAGCAAACTCCACAGAATTTTCTGAAATAAGATTTTTGTGGTTTTTGGGTTCGCTCTTGAAAAACTCTGAACAGTCAACTGTGTCTTCAACAGAAATTTCACTCATATCATCGTCCTCATTGAGCTCAGATGCATTTTCAACATCAATTTTATTTTCTGAGCTCAGGTTGGCATTCAATGAGTCAAACTTTTGTATGGTTTCGGTTCTCAGTTTAAGTTTATCATTTTCATCCAAAAGATTTTTCAACTTGTCTTTATGGTCCTTGGACTTTATGAAAGATTCGATTTTGTCTAGACCATATATATGTCGGGTTAACATCCTCAGACGAAACAACACTTTCACAGTTATATGCTTCAGCGTCAATTTCATCCTCCTTAAACTCAAGGAAGGGTAAAATCATGCGATGAATTTTCTGCCCTATTTCACAGTTCAAATGATGTTGAGTAATATTAGTGTAAAGACGCTTAACAATTAAACAAAAGACATTTCTCTGTTTTAAAAGTTTTAAATTGTCTCTTTGTAAATAAATGTTTTCATCCTTGGATTTGATTAACTCCGACTCCTTTAGCTCGATCCACATCCTTCGTTCCACACTCTTTGAAGATACCCTGCTTATTTGGTCAGTTAGGTTAGAATTGGTGACTCGTGTTTGAGTTAAACTGTTGTCTAGATGAGAGATTCTTGAATTGACATTTTTTAATTCCTTTTCATATGAACTTTGTGGAACTTTGAAAGAAACAAAAACTGATTGTACCTTCTTGATTAATAGGAGAAGTAGAGATATGAACCTCTGAGGTAGGAGATCTGGGTGGAGTGTTGCCTCTTGGAGAATCTTCAGAATCCGAACTCTCACCCTCAGACTCGCTTGAGGAGGAAGCGATGATCAGCTTTCGCTTGGGCTGAGTTTTTCGGCGCTTTGGCTGTGGAGACTGAGCAGCCTTGGTTGGTTTCCTCTTCTTTGGAGAAGGGCCTTTAGCCCCTTTCGCCACCTGTTTCCCTTTTTCAGCCTTCTTGCCTCTTGGAGCAGGCTTGTCGGCGTCATGAATAGACTTCAACATCTCCGGAGTGAGATCCCTCGGACCAGAACGCTTGAATCCTTTGTACGTCTGGATAATCCGGCTATCAGCAGGAACATCTCCGTACATAGTTTCCGGAATTGAACCGTTGAATGGAAACTTGGAAGCGTCTAAGATAATGATCTTCGTGGTATGGAATGTACCAATCGAAGACATTGGAGCACCAGCGACAATGGGGACGTGGTACTTGCCCATCACCCATTTCGTGACCAAAGTCCAGAACCTGGCGTAGGAAATTTCAGAATGCCTGGATGTAGAGGAGAGACTCTGGATGAGTTGTTGCCACAAAATAGACCCGTAATCCATGTTGATGCCATTGTAGACACCATACATTATTGACAAGAACAACCGACTAGCACCATCAGATCCAGCGCTTCGTTCAGATAACCCTTTGAATAAAACAGTAAACATCCCGTTCCACTGTGGCGGTAGGCACGACTTCTTGAACTTGGCGACTGAAGAAATCACCTCCGTATAACCTATGTTGTAAAACATGTTGAACAAATGCCCCATAGGAATCGTTTCAGGGTTAACCCTCGAGGAATCAGGTTCAAACCCTAACAGTGAGCAAAATCTTTGCTTTGAAATCGAGGCCCTGTGCTGAAAAATATCAAAGAAGATGCGATCAACGACCTTGTCGTAGTGAGCAGTCGCAAAGATCTGCGACAGGAACTCCATCGGAACGGATTCTGCTCGTGTAAGTGCAGGAGCAATCGGAGAAAACCTCAAGCACTCGATAATGGGGAACATGAAGGCATCGTAAACATGTGGGGATAAATCGATGATTAGGCTTTGTTGTGGGCGAATGGGTAGAATGTGGGATGTTGCGTGAACGGAAGATGAATCTGCCATTGCTTGAAGAAAGTGGAGAAGATGATGAACAGTGAAGGATCACGGATTTCTTGCGCTCTGGGAATTTTAATTGCAGTAAAGAGGTAAACAGTGGAGGATGTTGCCTTTTATACTGTGGGGTAAGGAGAGAGAAAGATCTTCCCAAATCTTCTATCGAAAAACGAAGAGTTTTCCGGAGTTGACTGATGCGTGACAGTTGGGGTAGCCGATGATCACGAATGAGAGAGAGTGTCAGATCCCAAAGAACACGCCTCCCATCAAGCGTCGTTTGGATATGAACCGTTTCAGATTCATACGCGCATTTCTTGCGTCGTTTGGAGATTAAACTTTTCCGATTCTCACGCATGCCCTTTTAGCGCCGTTTGAAATCAAATCGATTAGACTCCCGCCTGAGTCAGCATGTCCTCATCTTATCCCTTTAAATTGTAACGACATCTTTTGAAAAATATCACCACATGGATTAAAATCAACCACAGCCTTTAATCGACTCCAATCCAAGAAATACCTTGTAATTAATAGAACCTGAATTTTGGAAAGTCAAAGATTTTCGTGCTAAGGGTGTAAAAGAAAAGAAATAAAGCAATAATTTTTGGAAAAAATGTGATGTCAATAAAGACACGAAACAGATGATCCCGGGCACGAATCTCTACCTTCAAAGTCAAGAGAGACCTTAAAGTGTTGGTGTGGTTTCCCGTTGAATGATGATCAAACACTTGTTAAGAAATGCTGAAAGGCTTTTTTTTTTAATTAGGCTTATTAGGGTGGCTTTCGCTTCGATTCAACATTCCTAATCTTGATATAAGATAGAAAGTGAACGAAGTACTTGTGAAACCAGTGTAGTCTGTTGAACAAGTAGGTTGGGAATAATTTAATTTGGCTAGGACATTAAAATAAATCTCAACAAAAATTTAAAACTGGATCCCAAGGGAAGAAATGTTATGGGTGTTAACAATTTCATAGGAATCACACAAAGAAAATTTTAGATTTCAAGGAGGTACGTACGTCAATTCATTAGTGAAAACTAGAGCAAATTAATTGTTCACCGTCAATTCGTATTGGGTATTGAATTTTGGGTTTCACTTAGATCGTAGTGACACGAAACTAAGATCATAAACACAGAAATTGTGTAACCATAAACCTCAGTGGTAATTTCTGAGAGTCTCAAGGGTTACTTTGTGAAACGAAAGTGATGGAGAAATGCAATTTAGATGGTGTAAGAAAACAAAGTACCTCTGCTGTAAAAAACTGGACCAAGCAGAAAACTCTTATCTCATGTGAGAAGAGAGTTAGGTAGCTCATGATTATAATAAATAAGAAAGCCTAATTGGGAAGACAAGGTTTGTTTATACCAAGTCAGTAAGGCTATTATTCAGAATCAGGTGAGGCTTTGGACACATATAACAGCATGCTTCTAGGGACACTTAGCTAATTCAATAATTTCCCCATAAACAAACACACACATAAAATTAAAGTCAAAAAGAAAATAAAGAACAAAATATTTTTGGAGTTTTTGAATTTATAGAAAAATATTTTTGGAGTTTTTATGAATAAATAAAAGATGAAATAAATAAAAAAAAACAAAAGAAAAGAAAATTACTGAAAAGAAATATTGGAATTTTTGAGAAAAGAAAAAGAAGTAATGAAAATAAGAAAAAAAAGAAAAAAAGATAAAAAAAACTTTGGAACCGAACCCGAGCGTTCGGTTTATTTCGGTTGAAAAATAAACTTTGGAACCGAACCCGAGCGTTCGGTCTATTTCGGGTAAGAAAAATTTTGGAACCGAACCCGAACGTTCGGTCTATTTCGGTTACCAAGGAAAATAGATTTTTAAAAAGAGAATAACTTTGATAATAAAATAAATGCAATGGAAGCAATTATACATAAGATCTACAACCAAGAAAACTACCTTTGATTGATGAGCGAAAAGCAGATTATTCAACCGAACCCGAGCGTTCGGTTCATTTCGGTACATTAGTACAAGACCCGAACCCGAACGTTCGGTCTATTTCGCTTCTTACTTTTGAGTTTGAGAGGTAATATTTGGTACTGACTCCGATTCCATCATGCCTAGCCCTTGTAGAATTTTGTTGAACGATGCTTCAGGAAGAGCTTTGGTGAAGATGTCAGCCAGTTGATCAGTGGTTCGAACAAAATGAATTTCTACGTTCCCATCTTCCACATGATCTTTAACGAAGTGATACCTCAGTGCTATGTGCTTGGTCTTCGAGTGTTGCACTGGGTTATGAAAGATCCTAATTTCACTTTCTGAGTCGCAATATAGTGAGATCTTTTTCATATTGAGTCCATAATCCCTGAGTTGACTTTGGATCCAAATCACTTGAGAGGTACAGGAGGCAGCTGCAATGTATTCCGCTTCAGCTGTAGTTAAAGACACACAGGTTTGTTTCTTTGATTGCCAACTAACTAGCTTCCCGTCTAGGAATTGGCATCCTCCCGTGGTGCTTTTCCTGTCTAGTCCACAACCTCCAAGGTCTGCATCTGAGTAGGCTTGAACAAAGAAGCCTGAGTTAGATGGATACCATAGGCCTAAAGAGGAAGTTCGCTTGAGATAACGGAGTATGTTCTTCACTGCAAGCATATGAGGTTCACGCGGATTCGCCTGAAATCTAGCACAGTAATAGACAGAGAACATGATATCAGGCCTGCTAGCAGTAAGATACATCAGTGATCCGATCATCTGGCGATATAGCGAAATATCGATTGCTGGCTTATCCAATGATGGAGTAAGCTTGGTGCCGAACGCCATTGGAACTTTAACCTTTGAATCTCCCATCATGCCAAATTTTGCAAGGAGAGTCTTCATGTAAGCTTCCTGATTAATAAAGATGCCTTCGGGTCCCTGTCTAATATTTAAACCAAGGAAAAAGTTAATTGGACCCATTGAGCTCATTTCAAATTTAGTCTCCATCAGCTTTCCGAATTAAGCCGTTAAGCTAGGATTCGTTGAGCCAAAGATGATATCATCGACATAAATTTGAACAATCATGAGGTGGTTACCTTCCTTCTTACGAAAGAAGGTTGGGTCAATCGAACCTTGTTTGAATTTGGACATCTTTAAAAACTTGGTTAGCGTTTCATACCAGGCCCTCGGAGCTTGTTTCAGTCCATATACGGCTTTGTCCAAAATGTAACAGTGATTTGGGTACCTTTCATTGACAAATCCAGGAGGTTGCTCCACGTACACGGTTTCTTCAAGTTCTCGATTTAGAAATGCGCACTTGACATCCATTTGGTAGACCTCAAAGTTTTTGTGTGCAGCATAGGCAATAAATATTCTAACGGATTCCAGCCTAGCAACAGGAGCGAAAGTTTCTTCATAGTCGATTCCTTCCTCCTGACAGTATCCTTTTACTACCAGACGGGCTTTGTTTCGTATCACGTTGCCTTCCTTGTCCATCTTATTTCTGAAAACCCATTTGAGACCAACAACTGAGACATCTTGAGGAGTTGGAATGAGACGCCAAACTTTATTCCTTTCAAATTCATTTAGTTCATCTTGCATAGCTTGAACCCAATCGGAGTGATCAAGAGCAGTGTTAACTGTCTTTGGTTCAACTTTTGAGACGAAGGAGTTAAACATACAAAATTCTACTTTTGAAAATAAGGAAGTTTGTTTTGCCATTAGTTGTGATCGGGTCAGGACCTTTTCAGAGACATTACCGATAACCTGAGAAACAGGATGATCTTTGGTCCATTTGACAAGAGGAGGGTAATTTGGATCATAAGATGGATCCAATTCGGTGTTTACCATCTCTTCTAGTTCAGATTGACTATCGTAGTCGTAAGACATATCTGCATTCTCCCGCTCGACAGATAAACTTTCAGGTGTGTCTTGAGTTTCTGGAGCTATAGGAGTTTCGTGCGGTATTGAGCTTTCGAGTACCAATGGACTTTCGGGTGCAGATGAGCTTTCGGGAGCAGCCGGAGAATAGTTCTCCCCCTCAACATGTGAGCTCTCCTGTGATGACGAAGATGTGCTCTCCCCCTCAACTGAAGTAACGTGCTGTGGAGGGTCGTCAGAACTTGATCCTCGTTCATTCATTCTCTTTGCAGTGTCTTCGATGAGTTGCTTCAGATGATCTACTTTGTTGTCTGCTGCACTCGCTTCTGAGAGAGTTGCCTTCTCTGGTTCATCAAATAGCTCGACGAACTTCTCAAATAGGTTTGCAATCGAGGCTGTGACTTGGCCTGTGTGAGAAAAGATTTCTCCAACTGTGTCTTCTTTGGACTTAAGCTTTTTGACATAGCTATCATCAAAAGTCACATAATAGGTTTCTTCTATTTTCCTCGAGCGCTTGTTTAATACCCTGTAGGCTTTAGAAGTGAGAGAATATCCCAGAAATATCCCTTCATCGGCTTTGACATCGAACTTGTTACGATGTTCTTTAGAATTGAAGATGAAGCACCGTGAGCCGAATACATGGAAAAATTTGACATTTGGCTTCCTGTTGTTGATGATCTCATAAGGAGTGAGAGTAAATCGCTTATTGAGATATGACATGTTCTGCGTAAAACAAGTAGCAGCAATAGCATCGGCCCAAAAATATAAAGGTAAAGAAGCAAAACTTAGCATGCTTCGGGCCGCCTCACACAAAGATCGGTTTCGTCTTTCGACAATCCCGTTTTGTTGAGGAGTGTAGGGAGCTGAGAAGTTATGACTGGTTCCTTTGTCGGCTAAGAATTCTTCGAATTCTTTATTTTTGAATTCTAGACCATTATCGCTCCTGATGTTGCGAACGACTTTCTTTAGCAGTACTTCAATCTGCTTGATGAACGCCTTCAGCTTGAGAGTCGCTTCAGATTTGTGCTTCAGAAAGAACACCCATGTAAAACGTGAGAAATCATCAACGATGACGAGAATATACTTGCTACCACCGATGCTTTCGATAGATGATGGTCCACACAAGTCAATGTGAATTAACTCTAATGGTTCAACAACTTTAGTGTTTACAATCGATGGGTGACTTTGACGACTCTGCTTTCCCATTTCACACGCATCACATAAATGTTCTCGATCGAATTTGAGCAATGGAAGACCTCGAACATGACTACCTGTGACAAGTTTCTTGATATCCTTGAAGTTGAGATGAGAGAGCCTTCAGTGCCACAGTCAGCTTTCGTCAGATTGTGCTTTGGACAACAAGCAGATAGCTGGATTCCCTTTGATGGGTTTGAGGTTCAGGGGAAACATTTCGCCTTTGCGCTCCGATTTGAGAATGACTCTTTTCATTTCCTTCTCAATTATTTCCGAACCCTCATCATCGAATGAAACCTTGAGACCGGTACTTCCAACAAGCTGAGATACACTTATGAGGTTGTGCTGTAGTCCTTCAACGTATGCAACCTTCCTAATCGTAAAATCGCCATTAGTAATCATTCCATAGCCTTTTATGATGCCGAAGGAGTTGTTCCCGAACTTGACATTTCCACCGTTTGAAAGAGACCGAAACTCCCTCTTCCTTCCTTCCTGTCATGTGACGCGAGCAGCCACTGTCAATATACCATTCTTCGTCAAACTACTCGTCACTGATAACCTGCAAAAATTAAGCATATTTAGGAACCCAAAGTTTCTTGGGTCCGCGTGAGCCTTTCATAGGAACAGGAATAGTAAGAGAGATGTCAACAAGATATGTTCTTTTTATTAAAGTTGTTTCATCTTTCTTTTTAATGGTGAAAACCTTAATTTTATTGGGATTTGTTACTTTCGGTTTGGATTCAGGTTTAGGCCCTGGGACATTGGAATGCTTTTGATCGGTTTTGACTGAGGAAACCTTCGATTTTCCTTTCAAATATGTTGAAGATTTTGGATTTTGAGTATTAACAGAATTGGATTTAGAATGAGGTTGAGAGGAATTAGAAGAATTAGAAGAAGAAGAACGAGAGAAGTTAGACTGAGATGAGTTCTTGATTTGAGATTCTAAGTGACCCTTTTGTTTTTGATCATTAGTGGGACCGAACCTAGATTTTTGGTCTCTTTTGCTCTCAGAACCGAACCTCTGCTTTCGGTTGATAGTGTTTTCTGAACCGAACCTTTGCTTTCGGTAGTCAAAATTTTCAGAACCGAACGTATTCTTTCGGTTGTTTTGACCTTCATAACCGAACCTCTCTCTTCGGTTGTTATGACTTTCTTGTGACCTAACAGTGTTTTTCTCTGACTTTAGATTTCGGTCATGATAAGAGTAATGTGCATTTTGAGATCACCAGTACGATTTTCTTTCAGAGAGATTCTTTTTGTATCTCTGATTCCTTTGCTGTTTCTGATTTCTCACTTGCTTCGGCTGACGATGGATATTCGCTTTTTGTTTTTGCTTTTTGTCAGCAGGTTCACTTTGAACTGACGAAGTTTCGCTTGAAGGAGCGACTTCTTTTGTAGGAACTCCTTTTTCTTCAGGAACATCTTTTGTACCACTGGTACATGGCACATCGAAGCTATCGGGCTTGTTCAAAGGCTCTGTCACATATATGCCTTTGGTTTTCCATGAAGTCCTTTCAGACAGACCAACTTTTTCGTCAACATTATCGATAGGAGCAGACCAGAAGAACTCATCACAACAATCAGCATTGTCTTCGTTTACAATAGCTGTGAGTTCGGCTGTCTGATGTTCTGTTACGCCTGTGACTTTATACACCTGATTTGGAGTAGTTCTTACCTTTTGGTATACAACAACCTTTTCTTCAAGGATCGGGGACTTTTGTTGGGACAGACGAGCAAACTCCACAGAATTTTCTGAAATAAGATTTTTGTGGTTTTTGGGTTCGCTCTTGAAAAACTCTGAACAGTCAACTGTGTCTTCAACATAAATTTCACTCATATCATCGTCCTCATTGAGCTCAGATGCATTTTCAACATCAATTTTATTTTCTGAGCTCAGGTTGGCATTCAATGAGTCAAACTTTTGTATGGTTTCGGTTCTCAGTTTAAGTTTATCATTTTCATCCAAAAGATTTTTCAACTTGTCTTTATGGTCCTTGGACTTTATGAAAGATTCGATTTTGTCTAGACCATATATATATGTCGGGTTAACATCCTCAGACGAAACAACACTTTCACAGTTATATGCTTCAGCGTCAATTTCATCCTCCTTAAACTCAAGGAAGGGTAAAATCATGCGATGAATTTTCTGCCCTATTTCACAGTTCAAATGATGTTGAGTAATATTAGTGTAAAGACGCTTAACAATTAAACAAAAGACATTTCTCTGTTTTAAAAGTTTTAAATTGTCTCTTTGTAAATAAATGTTTTCATCCTTGGATTTGATTAACTCCGACTCCTTTAGCTCGATCCACATCCTTCGTTCCACACTCTTTGAAGATACCCTGCTTATTTGGTCAGTTAGGTTAGAATTGGTGACTCGTGTTTGAGTTAAACTGTTGTCTAGATGAGAGATTCTTGAATTGACATTTTTTAATTCCTTTTCATATGAACTTTGTGGAACTTTGAAAGAAACAAAAACTGATTGTACCTTCTTGATTAATAGGAGAAGTAGAGATATGAACCTCTGAGGTAGGAGATCTGGGTGGAGTGTTGCCTCTTGGAGAATCTTCAGAATCCGAACTCTCACCCTCAGACTCGCTTGAGGAGGAAGCGATGATCAGCTTTCGCTTGGGCTGAGTTTTTTGGCGCTTTGGCTGTGGAGACTGAGCAGCCTTGGTTGGTTTCCTCTTCTTTGGAGAAGGGCCTTTAGCCCCTTTCGCCACCTGTTTCCCTTTTTCAGCCTTCTTGCCTCTTGGAGCAGGCTTGTCGGCGTCATGAATAGACTTCAACATCTCCGGAGTGAGATCCCTCGGACCAGAACGCTTGAATCCTTTGTACGTCTGGATAATCCGGCTATCAGCAGGAACATCTCCGTACATAGTTTCCGGAATTGAACCGTTGAATGGAAACTTGGAAGCGTCTAAGATAATGATCTTCGTGGTATGGAATGTACCAATCGAAGACATTGGAGCACCAGCGACAATGGGGACGTGGTACTTGCCCATCACCCATTTCGTGACCAAAGTCCAGAACCTGGCGTAGGAAATTTCAGAATGCCTGGATGTAGAGGAGAGACTCTGGATGAGTTGTTGCCACAAAATAGACCCGTAATCCATGTTGATGCCATTGTAGACACCATACATTATTGACAAGAACAACCGACTAGCACCATCAGATCCAGCGCTTCGTTCAGATAACCCTTTGAATAAAACAGTAAACATCCCGTTCCACTGTGGCGGTAGGCACGACTTCTTGAACTTGGCGACTGAAGAAATCACCTCCGTATAACCTATGTTGTAAAACATGTTGAACAAATGCCCCATAGGAATCGTTTCAGGGTTAACCCTCGAGGAATCAGGTTCAAACCCTAACAGTGAGCAAAATCTTTGCTTTGAAATCGAGGCCCTGTGCTGAAAAATATCAAAGAAGATGCGATCAACGACCTTGTCGTAGTGAGCAGTCGCAAAGATCTGCGACAGGAACTCCATCGGAACGGATTCTGCTCGTGTAAGTGCAGGAGCAATCGGAGAAAACTTCAAGCACTCGATAATGGGGAACATGAAGGCATCGTAAACATGTGGGGATAAATCGATGATTAGGCTTTGTTGTGGGCGAATGGGTAGAATGTGGGATGTTGCGTGAACGGAAGATGAATCTGCCATTGCTTGAAGAAAGTGGAGAAGATGATGAACAGTGAAGGATCACGGATTTCTTGCGCTCTGGGAATTTTAATTGCAGTAAAGAGGTAAACAGTGGAGGATGTTGCCTTTTATACTGTGGGGTAAGGAGAGAGAAAGATCTTCCCAAATCTTCTATCGAAAAACGAAGAGTTTTCCGGAGTTGACTGATGCGTGACAGTTGGGGTAGCCGATGATCACGAATGAGAGAGAGTGTCAGATCCCAAAGAACACGCCTCCCATCAAGCGTCGTTTGGATATGAACCGTTTCAGATTCATACGCGCATTTCTTGCGTCGTTTGGAGATTAAACTTTTCCGATTCTCACGCATGCCCTTTTAGCGCCGTTTGAAATCAAATCGATTAGACTCCCGCCTGAGTCAGCATGTCCTCATCTTATCCCTTTAAATTGTAACGACATCTTTTGAAAAATATCACCACATGGATTAAAATCAACCACAGCCTTTAATCGACTCCAATCCAAGAAATACCTTGTAATTAATAGAACCTGAATTTTGGAAAGTCAAAGATTTTCGTGCTAAGGGTGTAAAAGAAAAGAAATAAAGCAATAATTTTTGGAAAAAATGTGATGTCAATAAAGACACGAAACAGATGATCCCGGGCACGAATCTCTACCTTCAAAGTCAAGAGAGACCTTAAAGTGTTGGTGTGGTTTCCCGTTGAATGATGATCAAACACTTGTTAAGAAATGCTGAAAGGCTTTTTTTTTTTAATTAGGCTTATTAGGGTGGCTTTCGCTTCGATTCAACATTCCTAATCTTGATATAAGATAGAAAGTGAACGAAGTACTTGTGAAACCAGTGTAGTCTGTTGAACAAGTAGGTTGGGAATAATTTAATTTGGCTAGGACATTAAAATAAATCTCAACAAAAATTTAAAACTGGATCCCAAGGGAAGAAATGTTATGGGTGTTAACAATTTCATAGGAATCACACAAAGAAAATTTTAGATTTCAAGGAGGTACGTACGTCAATTCATTAGTGAAAACTAGAGCAAATTAATTGTTCACCGTCAATTCGTATTGGGTATTGAATTTTGGGTTTCACTTAGATCGTAGTGACACGAAACTAAGATCATAAACACAGAAATTGTGTAACCATAAACCTCAGTGGTAATTTCTGAGAGTCTCAAGGGTTACTTTGTGAAACGAAAGTGATGGAGAAATGCAATTTAGATGGTGTAAGAAAACAAAGTACCTCTGCTGTAAAAAACTGGACCAAGCAGAAAACTCTTATCTCATGTGAGAAGAGAGTTAGGTAGCTCATGATTATAATAAATAAGAAAGCCTAATTGGGAAGACAAGGTTTGTTTATACCAAGTCAGTAAGGCTATTATTCAGAATCAGGTGAGGCTTTGGACACATATAACAGCATGCTTCTAGGGACACTTAGCTAATTCAATAATTTCCCCATAAACAAACACACACATAAAATTAAAGTCAAAAAGAAAATAAAGAACAAAATATTTTTGGAGTTTTTGAATTTATAGAAAAATATTTTTGGAGTTTTTATGAATAAATAAAAGATGAAATAAATAAAAAAAACAAAAGAAAAGAAAATTACTGAAAAGAAATATTGGAATTTTTGAGAAAAGAAAAAGAAGTAATGAAAATAAGAAAAAAAAGAAAAAAAGATAAAAAAAACTTTGGAACCGAACCCGAGCGTTCGGTTTATTTCGGTTGAAAAATAAACTTTGGAACCGAACCCGAGCGTTCGGTCTATTTCGGGTAAGAAAAATTTTGGAACCGAACCCGAACGTTCGGTCTATTTCGGTTACCAAGGAAAATAGATTTTTAAAAAGAGAATAACTTTGATAATAAAATAAATGCAATGGAAGCAATTATACATAAGATCTACAACCAAGAAAACTACCTTTGATTGATGAGCGAAAAGCAGATTATTCAACCGAACCCGAGCGTTCGGTTCATTTCGGTACATTAGTACAAGACCCGAACCCGAACGTTCGGTCTATTTCGCTTCTTACTTTTGAGTTTGAGAGGTAATATTTGGTACTGACTCCGATTCCATCATGCCTAGCCCTTGTAGAATTTTGTTGAACGATGCTTCAGGAAGAGCTTTGGTGAAGATGTCAGCCAGTTGATCAGTGGTTCGAACAAAATGAATTTCTACGTTCCCATCTTCCACATGATCTTTAATGAAGTGATACCTCAGTGCTATGTGCTTGGTCTTCGAGTGTTGCACTGGGTTATGACAGATCCTAATTTCACTTTCTGAGTCGCAATATAGTGAGATCTTTTTCATATTGAGTCCATAATCCCTGAGTTGACTTTGGATCCAAATCACTTGAGAGGTACAGGAGGCAGCTGCAATGTATTCCGCTTCAGCTGTAGTTAAAGACACACAGGTTTGTTTCTTTGATTGCCAACTAACTAGCTTCCCGTCTAGGAATTGGCATCCTCCCGTGGTGCTTTTCCTGTCTAGTCCACAACCTCCAAGGTCTGCATCTGAGTAGGCTTGAACAAAGAAGCCTGAGTTAGATGGATACCATAGGCCTAAAGAGGAAGTTCGCTTGAGATAACGGAGTATGTTCTTCACTGCAAGCATATGAGGTTCATGCGGATTCGCCTGAAATCTAGCACAGTAATAGACAGAGAACATGATATCAGGCCTGCTAGCAGTAAGATACATCAGTGATCCGATCATCTGGCGATATAGCGAAATATCGATTGCTGGCTTATCCAATGATGGAGTAAGCTTGGTGCCGAACGCCATTGGAACTTTAACCTTTGAATCTCCCATCATGCCAAATTTTGCAAGGAGAGTCTTCATGTAAGCTTCCTGATTAATAAAGATGCCTTCGGGTCCCTGTCTAATATTTAAACCAAGGAAAAAGTTAATTGGACCCATTGAGCTCATTTCAAATTTAGTCTCCATCAGCTTTCTGAATTAAGCCGTTAAGCTAGGATTCGTTGAGCCAAAGATGATATCATCGACATAAATTTAAACAATCATGAGGTGGTTACCTTCCTTCTTACGAAAGAAGGTTGGGTCAATCGAACCTTGTTTGAATTTGGACATCTTTAAAAACTTGGTTAGCGTTTCATACCAGGCCCTCGGAGCTTGTTTCAGTCCATATACGGCTTTGTCCAAAATGTAACAGTGATTTGGGTACCTTTCATTGACAAATCCAGGAGGTTGCTCCACGTACACGGTTTCTTCAAGTTCTCGATTTAGAAATGCGCACTTGACATCCATTTGGTAGACCTCAAAGTTTTTGTGTGCAGCATAGGCAATAAATATTCTAACGGATTCCAGCCTAGCAACAGGAGCGAAAGTTTCTTCATAGTCGATTCCTTCCTCCTGACAGTATCCTTTTACTACCAGACGGGCTTTGTTTCGTATCACGTTGCCTTCCTTGTCCATCTTATTTCTGAAAACCCATTTGAGACCAACAACTGAGACATCTTGAGGAGTTGGAATGAGACGCCAAACTTTATTCCTTTCAAATTCATTTAGTTCATCTTGCATAGCTTGAACCCAATCGGAGTGATCAAGAGCAGTGTTAACTGTCTTTGGTTCAACTTTTGAGACGAAGGAGTTAAACATACAAAATTCTACTTTTGAAAATAAGGAAGTTTGTTTTGCCATTAGTTGTGATCGGGTCAGGACCTTTTCAGAGACATTACCGATAACCTGAGAAACAGGATGATCTTTGGTCCATTTGACAAGAGGAGGGTAATTTGGATCATAAGATGGATCCAATTCGGTGTTTACCATCTCTTCTAGTTCAGATTGACTATCGTAGTCGTAAGACATATCTGCATTCTCCCGCTCGACAGATAAACTTTCAGGTGTGTCTTGAGTTTCTGGAGCTATAGGAGTTTCGTGCGGTATTGAGCTTTCGAGTACCAATGGACTTTCGGGTGCAGATGAGCTTTCGGGAGCAGCCGGAGAATAGTTCTCCCCCTCAACATGTGAGCTCTCCTGTGATGACGAAGATGTGCTCTCCCCCTCAACTGAAGTAACGTGCTGTGGAGGGTCGTCAGAACTTGATCCTCGTTCATTCATTCTCTTTGCAGTGTCTTCGATGAGTTGCTTCAGATGATCTACTTTGTTGTCTGCTGCACTCGCTTCTGAGAGAGTTGCCTTCTCTGGTTCATCAAATAGCTCGACGAACTTCTCAAATAGGTTTGCAATCGAGGCTGTGACTTGGCCTGTGTGAGAAAAGATTTCTCCAACTGTGTCTTCTTTGGACTTAAGCTTTTTGACATAGCTATCATCAAAAGTCACATAATAGGTTTCTTCTATTTTCCTCGAGCGCTTGTTTAATACCCTGTAGGCTTTAGAAGTGAGAGAATATCCCAGAAATATCCCTTCATCGGCTTTGACATCGAACTTGTTACGATGTTCTTTAGAATTGAAGATGAAGCACCGTGAGCCGAATACATGGAAAAATTTGACATTTGGCTTCCTGTTGTTGATGATCTCATAAGGAGTGAGAGTAAATCGCTTATTGAGATATGACATGTTCTGCGTAAAACAAGTAGCAGCAATAGCATCGGCCCAAAAATATAAAGGTAAAGAAGCAAAACTTAGCATGCTTCGGGCCGCCTCACACAAAGATCGGTTTCGTCTTTCGACAATCCCGTTTTGTTGAGGAGTGTAGGGAGCTGAGAAGTTATGACTGGTTCCTTTGTCGGCTAAGAATTCTTCGAATTCTTTATTTTTGAATTCTAGACCATTATCGCTCCTGATGTTGCGAACGACTTTCTTTAGCAGTACTTCAATCTGCTTGATGAACGCCTTCAGCTTGAGAGTCGCTTCAGATTTGTGCTTCAGAAAGAACACCCATGTAAAACGTGAGAAATCATCAACGATGACGAGAATATACTTGCTACCACCGATGCTTTCGATAGATGATGGTCCACACAAGTCAATGTGAATTAACTCTAATGGTTCAACAACTTTAGTGTTTACAATCGATGGGTGACTTTGACGACTCTGCTTTCCCATTTCACACGCATCACATAAATGTTCTCGATCGAATTTGAGCAATGGAAGACCTCGAACATGACTACCTGTGACAAGTTTCTTGATATCCTTGAAGTTGAGATGAGAGAGCCTTCAGTGCCACAGTCAGCTTTCGTCAGATTGTGCTTTGGACAACAAGCAGATAGCTGGATTCCCTTTGATGGGTTTGAGGTTCAGGGGAAACATTTCGCCTTTGCGCTCCGATTTGAGAATGACTCTTTTCATTTCCTTCTCAATTATTTCCGAACCCTCATCATCGAATGAAACCTTGAGACCGGTACTTCCAACAAGCTGAGATACACTTATGAGGTTGTGATGTAGTCCTTCAACGTATGCAACCTTCCTAATCGTAAAATCGCCATTAGTAATCATTCCATAGCCTTTTATGATGCCGAAGGAGTTGTTCCCGAACTTGACATTTCCACCGTTTGAAAGAGACCGAAACTCCCTCTGCTCTTCCTTCCTTCCTGTCATGTGACGCGAGCAGCCACTGTCAATATACCATTCTTCGTCAAACTACTCGTCACTGATAACCTGCAAAAATTAAGCATATTTAGGAACCCAAAGTTTCTTGGGTCCGCGTGAGCCTTTCATAGGAACAGGAATAGTAAGAGAGATGTCAACAAGATATGTTCTTTTTATTAAAGTTGTTTCATCTTTCTTTTTAATGGTGAAAACCTTAATTTTATTGGGATTTGTTACTTTCGGTTTGGATTCAGGTTTAGGCCCTGGGACATTGGAATGCTTTTGATCGGTTTTGACTGAGGAAACCTTCGATTTTCCTTTCAAATATGTTGAAGATTTTGGATTTTGAGTATTAACAGAATTGGATTTAGAATGAGGTTGAGAGGAATTAGAAGAATTAGAAGAAGAAGAACGAGAGAAGTTAGACTGAGATGAGTTCTTGATTTGAGATTCTAAGTGACCCGTTTGTTTTTGATAATTAGTGGGACCGAACCTAGATTTTTGGTCTCTTTTGCTCTCAGAACCGAACCTCTGCTTTCGGTTGATAGTGTTTTCTGAACCGAACCTTTGCTTTCGGTAGTCAAAATTTTCAGAACCGAACGTATTCTTTCGGTTGTTTTGACCTTCATAACCGAACCTCTCTCTTCGGTTGTTATGACTTTCTTGTGACCTAACAGTGTTTTTCTCTGACTTTAGATTTCGGTCATGATAAGAGTAATGTGCATTTTGAGATCACCAGTACGATTTTCTTTCAGAGAGATTCTTTTTGTATCTCTGATTCCTTTGCTGTTTCTGATTTCTCACTTGCTTCGGCTGACGATGGATATTCGCTTTTTGTTTTTGCTTTTTGTCAGCAGGTTCACTTTGAACTGACGAAGTTTCGCTTGAAGGAGCGACTTCTTTTGTAGGAACTCCTTTTTCTTCAGGAACATCTTTTGTACCACTGGTACATGGCACATCGAAGCTATCGGGCTTGTTCAAAGGCTCTGTCACATATATGCCTTTGGTTTTCCATGAAGTCCTTTCAGACAGACCAACTTTTTCGTCAGCATTATCGATAGGAGCAGACCAGAAGAACTCATCACAACAATCAGCATTGTCTTCGTTTACAATAGCTGTGAGTTCGGCTGTCTGATGTTCTGTTACGCCTGTGACTTTATACACCTGATTTGGAGTAGTTCTCACCTTTTGGTATACAACAACCTTTTCTTCAAGGATCGGGGACTTTTGTTGGGACAGACGAGCAAACTCCACAGAATTTTCTGAAATAAGATTTTTGTGGTTTTTGGGTTCGCTCTTGAAAAACTCTGAACAGTCAACTGTGTCTTCAACAGAAATTTCACTCATATCATCGTCCTCATTGAGCTCAGATGCATTTTCAACATCAATTTTATTTTCTGAGCTCAGGTTGGCATTCAATGAGTCAAACTTTTGTATGGTTTCGGTTCTCAGTTTAAGTTTATCATTTTCATCCAAAAGATTTTTCAACTTGTCTTTATGGTCCTTGGACTTTATGAAAGATTCGATTTTGTCTAGACCATATATATATGTCGGGTTAACATCCTCAGACGAAACAACACTTTCACAGTTATATGCTTCAGCGTCAATTTCATCCTCCTTAAACTCAAGGAAGGGTAAAATCATGCGATGAATTTTCTGCCCTATTTCACAGTTCAAATGATGTTGAGTAATATTAGTGTAAAGACGCTTAACAATTAAACAAAAGACATTTCTCTGTTTTAAAAGTTTTAAATTGTCTCTTTGTAAATAAATGTTTTCATCCTTGGATTTGATTAACTCCGACTCCTTTAGCTCGATCCACATCCTTCGTTCCACACTCTTTGAAGATACCCTGCTTATTTGGTCAGTTAGGTTAGAATTGGTGACTCGTGTTTGAGTTAAACTGTTGTCTAGATGAGAGATTCTTGAATTGACATTTTTTAATTCCTTTTCATATGAACTTTGTGGAACTTTGAAAGAAACAAAAACTGATTGTACCTTCTTGATTAATTCATCAAGCTCGTTAAACTGCACGCTGAGCGGTTTTGCTGTGAAGCATAAGTCCTCTCGCTCCTTTGTGTCTTCATTCCCATCATCTGTGTTGTATCCCCTCATTCGAGATACATCAGACACCATCAATCATTTTCCACCGCTACCCTCATCTTTCGCCACATAAGCCTTTCCATGAGAAGGCTTCCTTACTTCATCATCCTCAGAGTCGGTTGACCAGACCTCCACGCCACCGAACTCATCATTTGCTACCGAACCCTGCACAATTAAAGCATTCATAGAAGGGTTAGTAGTAGATTTCTTTCTCTTGATCTCTTCCAGCTTTTTCAACAACACTGCTTCTTCATCTTTCTCCTCATCCTTTTCTGCCATTTTCTTAAGAACACAATCTTTGGCATAGTGGTTCTTTCCTCCACAATAATAGCAGCTCACTCCCGAATCTCCTTCAGCTTTCGATTCCTTCTTTGGTTCTTCTGCCTTCGGTTCTTCCCTGACCTTTTCAGAACTATAACTTCCCTGCCAATTTCGGTTCTTATTGGTGGGGAACCTTTTCTTGATGAACCTTTTTGGGTTTGACACCATCATTGCATAGTCTTCAGAGGTAAGGTCATAATCCTCTAGGTTGAGGTCTTCATCTTCCATCACAGCTTTGCTTTTGGACAGAAGGGCCAATGAACCCAAGCTTGAAACCACATTTTTCTCCTGTAACACAATCTTTTCTTGAGATTTCAAAATCCCTACCAGTTTCGCCAAAGAGTAAGATTTGAATTGCTCATGCGCTTTAACAGTGGACACAACCACTCTCCACTCAGATCTGAGACCGTTCAAAAATGTAACCTTTTGTTCAATCAACTTCCTTTCAATATCATGTTTAATCATCTTACTAAGAAGATGATTGAAGCGATCAAACGTCTGAGTAACAGTTTCTTCAGGACTCTGCTTGAATTCACCAAATTCGGACAAAAGCAAGGTTTGAATGGAATGCTCGAGATCTTCGTCCGTAGAATATAACTCTCGCAGCCTATCCCATATTTCTTTGGCAGTGCTACATGAACTCACTAGCCTGAAAGTGTCAGATTGAAGAGCGAATCTGATTAGTCTCAGTGCTTTAATATTGCACTGAAATTTATCTTTTTCGTCTTGAGCAATATCTTTAACGTCTTTCAAAAGATCATTATACTCCTTATGAGTTTTAATAATTCTTGAAGTTGCTGAATGAGCGAATGGTCCGGATACGATTGCTTCCCAGATGAGATATCGATTGTCCTCAGATCCCATGACATAATCTTCAAAGTGATGTGCCCAGACCTCGTAATCTTGGGTGTAAAGGATGGGAATCTTTGTCGTTGATCCAATGCTGTTTAAGATGTTGATGGGATTGGATTGTGACTCGTCCATGCTTGATTGAATAACCTGTTTAAAAGATCAGACTTGTAATATATTAAATTAGGGCAACACAAATAAATGTTGAGTTACGTCGATTATGGGATGACGACTCAATAATATCAGTAAATGCGGAATAACCCTAATCGCTACCTTTTTCACAGAAAAGAAGTGTATGAATTACACAGCCTCCTGCTCTGATACCAATTGATAAGTTATTAAATAAACTTGAAGATCGATTAGATCTTTGTACCAGGTAGTATGAAGAACATAAACAATAAACAAGACAAAGTTGAATCACAATATGTCGAATGATTGATTCAGATAATCCTCAGCAGAGCTCGACTAAGAACTTCCGCTGTGGAGGATTTAGGGTTACAAGAACGATAATAAACTTCTGAATAATTCTCTGATCTATCTTTTCTATCGTTTCAATCGCTTTTTAAGATGCATGCAAGCACCTATATTTATAATAAACCCTATTAAACTCACGGATGGACAGGCCCATACCGGAGATACAAAAACGGACTAGCTAACGAGCCCAATACATGCAACACTTAATACAAAACACGACCCAACAGAGATTTCTCGTACTGTTCTTGAAATCAGAAACCAACCCACCTTGAATGTCAGAACCACCTTGAAGTCTGGAATATAATCTATGTGATCTTGAGACACCAATATTTTGCTTTGACAAGTTAAGAATAAACATCTCCTGTGAATAATCAAGTTTCCTCTTTGTATGAGACAAAAACATATTGTCCTTACCAAACAACATATGATTATGTTGTTCAATAAATTCAACAACATTATATTTATTAGTACCATGTAGTAGAATATCAACAATTTTCGCTTTGCATTCGCACGTAAATGAGTATTTCCTTCTCTGAATCTTATTATGTTGAGGGTCCAAAGTATCCACTTCATCGGTTGTTGGTTTACCTTCCCAATTGCATAGCAAATGCCGTTGTGTGGTAATGCCATATTCAGTTGTTCTAAATGGTCCAAGCCTGACATCAAAACCTGCTAATGATGCATAATTGTAATACATTGATAATGTTGTTGTATATGAATCAAAAATTGAATTGATTTTAGGTTTGATGTTGTTTGAAACAACAGGAATCCAATAAGATGATCCACCAGGAGAGACATAATCATGTGTAACATGAGATTGTTCTGCATAAAAGAAAAATTAAAAAAGTTTCAAAGAATTAATATAGATTATTAATTTTTTTTTAAAATCATATACTAACCTTTCTGAAATTCAATGTTATCATCGTCTATAGTATAATCTGCCTCATTATCATTGAACTCGGATTGATTTTCTGCATCTTTTAATAAGAGTATGTGTAATGTCTCGTGTAATGGATACCTAAAAATATATAAAAACAAAAAAAAATACTTAAAATACATCACCTGGGTTATGATTACTAGATTCACCGAAATGATATTCGGAATTGTCATACATGTGACCTTGAATGTCTTCTAATGGATCCTCATCTTTGCAAGTGCAAGTTATGCCAAAACACAAAAAACAATAGAAATTTTCAACATTTTTATTATACAAAAAACACATATTAAAAAATTATAAAGTAAAATCACCTAAATTTAGATTGCTACTCTCAGATATTTGAAATTCGAAATTATGTAGAGAGTCATGATCCCGTAACCCGAAAATTTCATACTCCTTAGGAAGTTGTTGTTGATCATGAATATGATCGTCACCAGCTGATACTGTATCATCCATAAGATAAGTAAAAGCACGATTGAGCACCAGTTGATATGGGAAATCAAAATAAATGCGATGTTACAAGATTTGAGCCAATTCAGTATATATTAAAAAAGAAGAAACCGTGTAATTGATATGTAACTAAAAATGCATGATATCTGTATTCATTGTTATCAAATATTTGGTTTTTAAAAATTTTTAGAAAGATTGTAAGGATAATATGCAAAAGATTTCGTTTAATTCATCAGGATTTTTAAAATATTTGACATATTCAACTTCCAAATATAATAACTAACATATATATGACTTCAACACATCCTGTGTTTTAAATTAAACTTTTAAAAAATTAATTTTGCAAACTTTAAAAAAAATTAATTGAAAATACCACAAGCGTGTTGTCACACCCCAAAACCATGAACGGCGGAAACGTTCTGGGGCGGAGGACGTCATGTATGCATCACAACAAGCAACAACATCATCCATTGCATTAATAGTATAATTTTAGTTACAAGTGTTTTCTTTCATAGTACAAGACAGCATGATAACTGATCAAAATAAAAGACGAGTCTTGACTGCTCCGTCTTCTCTAAACCTTGCATCGACACCTGTCTATTTGTAACCTGAGAATACAAGTTATTTTGAAAGAGTAGATCAGCATTTAAGCTGGTGAGTTCATAAGTATTTAATGTCATTGCTTTGATTAGTTGATATGAAAGACTGGTGAATGAATGATGAAACATTTAGTATAAGTATGAAAAGCTCTAGAAAATCCCATATTTCCTACTAGTATAAAAGTAGTCTTCTACCAAGACTCGAATGTTTTGAAAGTAGTCTTTTACCTAGACCTGACTGTTTTGAAAGTACGCATCTCTTGAAAATGTGACGGTTTTTCCCTGTTTAACTCTTATTAGTAGTCCCTTAAGTATACCTGAAATGGTATCAACCTAAAACATCCGTAGATTGTTCATTTACCTCTGTTGCTAACAGCCGGGTTTAGGAATCGTTAGTCCCTTATGTATACCCGCGATGGTATCAACCTAAAACATCCGTAGATTGTTCATTTACCTCTGTAGCTAACAGTGGTTGTCGGAATGGTTAGTCCCTCAAAGTATCCTGTGGTACTAGGAGATAAAGTCCCAATCTATCTCGTCGATGATGTGATTGTATCACAAGGTAAAGATAGAAAGGCGAACGATATAACCCTATCTAGACATATAACATGTAATAGTAATTTGCCATATAATGTCTATGTAAAAGTATTCATGTATAAGTATTCATGTAAGAATATTCTTTCATATAACATGTAGTAGTAATCTGCCCTATAATGTCTATGTAAAAGTATTCATGTAAGAGTATTCTTTCATATAACATGTAGTAGTAATCTGCCCTATAATGTCTATGTAAAAGTATTCATGTATAAGTATTCATGTAAGAGTATTCTTTTATATAACATGTAGTCTAGACTCATGAATGAACTGACTCCGGTGTAATTTCTTGTAGTAGGGAAAATGTTTTGTTTACTCTAAACTATTCCTATAATAGTTTACTAGAATGTAATTGATGAGTGACCAAGTAGGTTTATACACCATTGCTACCTAAGAGTATCGGAACTAAATTAACTGATGGAACATTTATGACCATATATGTATACATGATATATAACTAATATTTAAACGACTTTCGGACGAATACCCAATATCCCACCAGACCACATCTCAAGGCGCGAAAAGGAAATAGGGTGGATAGCCTTTCTAAGTCTTTTAAACATTTATTATATAACTATACATATAGAGGCATGCAATTTATAATATAAAAGCATAAGGAAGTTTTGTAAATCCGTTGAAAAGTCTAATAAAGCATTTGTGACTTGATGTCGGTTTATAAAATGATTGAAAGTATTTTGTTTGATAAGACAGTTTAAGTACACGGAAAACCATTGTTTGAAAACACCTTTGTAACCGAGTTTGAAAGGAAGCTTACAGTGTGTAAGACAGTTTGATGACGAGCAATAATCATGTAAAACGTTTAAGAAAGTCATTTGAAGTAATATGTTTAGTAAAACTGTTAAACTTGTAGTAATTCCGTTTGTATACTAGTTATAAATCCCATATGATTGTTTTACTAACAACAAGTATCCCAAAATATTCATGTTTTTTGTGCCAAAATAATCGTATGTTTATAGTATCGAAGGTGGACACATATACATACAGTATAAGCAGAGTGTTTGATTTATATATAAATAGCAACACTTTTCATTTCAAAAGATATGATGTTATCGTGATACGTTTTGCATACGAAAGTTTCTTTATAATAGTTATAAATCACATGTGATTCCGTTGATAAAAAGTGTATAACGAAACTTTATATAACATACGATAATCATCGCGCATTTTACTTGTATTCCCCCCCCCCCCCTTTAAAAGCATATAAAAACATTTATAAAACATTTAAAAGTGTGGATTATAGGGGTATGAACTCACCTGAAAGTTTGAAGATAGCGAGATGGAAAACCGGGCAGAGTTTCGTCTCGGGAAACGGATTTTTCTCGGGATTCTCGGGAATCTCGGGAGTAAAATCGACCCTCGGGACTTGAGCAAAAAGGACAGAGCTTCGGGTTTGAACGGGCATGGAAAACGAGGAAAAACGCAAGAGAAAAGAGGAGAATTGAGCAAATTTCCCGGAGACCCTCGCATCACTATTTATAGTGGTGCTGAACCGCCTCGGTACGCTGGGTGTACGAGGGTACGCAGCGCGTACGAGACGTCATCGCTTACGCACTTCGGATGGGACGGCGGGTCGGACGGGCGGGTCGGTAGCTTCGCATAGGGCGACGTGGACGATCCGAGGCCTTTGATCTGAGTGCGCGGGGCGTACGAGGGTACGCAGGGCGTACTCCGGTCCTATCCGATGACTCCCCTTCAGATCTTACCGGGAGTTTTTATTTAAATTTATATTTATTTTAAATAAACTTCTAAAATTCATATCTCCTTCATACGAACTCCGTTTTCGACGTTCTTTATATCCACGCGAAGGTGAGACTAAGATCTACAACTTTCGTTTAGATTCCGTTGGCAAATTTTGAAATAATTTTTATTATTTATTTATTAAAATGATGTGATTAAGGAATTTCTTTAAAAATTCATAACATCTTTATCTGACGTCGGTTTTTGCTAGACTTTTTACCGCTGAAATACCATTGACGAGACCTTCAATTCTCGTTTAGGTCATTCCGGCCAAAAGTCGCTCGATCTCCGATTCGAGTTTACACGTAACTTCGTATTGCCGTTTTTCTGTTGGAAAAACTTAGAATGGTCATAACTTCTTCGTTATAACTCGGATTTTAGTGTTCTTTATATGCTTGGAAACCTTGATACGATTCCTTCTACTTTATTTAACCCAAATAAGATTTTAGGAAAGTTAAATTTTGACCTAAATTTGACTTGCGTTCCATCATATCGTCTTGAAATATCGGGTTGTCACACGTGTTATTGTCTGAGGAAATCACAAACAATATCTACAATGAATATATTTTTCACACATTTGTTCTGTATGTTATCGTACAACTTAACATAGACATTCATATACCACAGTATCATGATTCAATAATCTTATTCTGTAAAACTATATGTGACAATAATATCATCAAATTGATTTTGCTCCTATTTGATCCGTATATTTTCATACAAAATAGCATTATGGTAGAATGTCATCCAAAGAATTCTAACAGAATCGTTGAATAATTAGAATGTAACAAGAAATTAGAAACACTTATTTTGTACGAATAATAAGCATTGTGTTTTTTAAATGTATATTGTAATCAACAGTTACATTATACTGCTTTGGATAAAGAATTGTGTTTTTGTTTGTTCTGTACGAATAATAAAAATCATGTTTTGTATCGAACACTCTAACAGAATGTGTATGTATGACATTAAGTACAACACAATTTACGAAGAACTGTTATATCCAGAAACACTAGAACAAAAATACATTTACAACAACAACTCTGTAATCATATGATAAATAAGAAAATGTATGAAATTTTAATCAAACTCAAAATGAGAATTATTAATATTAATAGAATGAAAACATAACTTACAAGGATAAACCCCTATAATTCATGAATACATATCATTATTATACTGAAATAAAACTCCATAAAATCCAATAAGACTAAATTGAAAACATTATTCAGATCCTAAAATATGTTGACGAAGTAAAAATCTACCCTTTGTTGACCCTTGCTTGAGGACAATTCCGCCTATCATGACCAACGACAAAAACAAATCCCACATCTTCTTATTTTCTTCCAATCTTGATGCTCTTGGCATTGATTGACATTCCGATCATTGTTATCTGAAAAGTCCTTCTTACTATTATCATTATAATCTTTGTTCTCAAAAAAAATAATAAAATTGAAAACATGAATTCATCACTGGAATTTCATAAAGACCAAATATGAGATTAACGATACTTCAAAAATATAACAAAAAAATCCGTGAACAACAAACCTCCATTAACGAATTTTGAGAATAAGAAAACTGCTATAAAGATGATGAACTATGAATCTACAATGGAAACATATAAGATATATATATATATATATATATATATATATATATATATATATATATATATATATATGTTATTTTCGTTGATACAATGCATATTTAATAGCCTAATATTTAGGAATTTGATTGATATCAATCAAATTTTAATTAACTGGAAAAAATAAATTATATTATAATATTACATTAATACCCTTTTAGAATAATTGGTCCACAATTGTCTATACAATAACACAATACTTAGTTTAAACAAATGAACCTATCTCCCTCTCTCTCTCTCTCTCTCTCTCTATATATATATATATATATATATATATATATATATATATATATATATATATATATATATAGGGAGGTGTTTACAGCAATAAAAGGCTTGGGCTTTATGTGTTTTCGGTTCACTCCATGGGATTTTCGCCCCTAAATGGGCCTTGCGAGATGTTCACGGTCATAACTTGGCCGTGAACCCCTTTGATCATCATTTCCAAACCGTAAACTACATTTATGATTCATTCTTGGCCGTAAACCCCTTTGGGTGAAAACTCATTTAATGGTTATATTTATGTTTTAAACCCTTAGTCTTTCAACCAAGGCTTGGGCTTTATGATACATTTATTACATTGGGTGAAAACTCATTTAATGTTTATATTTATGTTTTAAATCCTTAGTCTTTCAACCTATGTTCATTTATTCTACCCTAAATTTGCTTAGGTTTCATTCCATACTTCATTGTTAGTTCGATAAACAAGCCCAAAGGCTATAGAGGTTACAATGTAACAAGGGTTGCAATGTAGTTCACTTGTCTTTGGTTAGGGTTTAAGCTTTTTTGGGTCTAAAAATTTTGGGTTATAACATCATCCTCCCATTAGAGGGAATTTCCTCCCGAAATTCGAATCCTAAATGGTTACTAATGAACTAGGGAGAGAGCTCGGTTCCATATGATCTTCATGTTCCCAAGTGAATTCTGGTCCTCACTTAGCATTCTAGCGGATCTTCACTATTGCGTCTACTGTTTCAATTGGTAGGGAGCATATGGGTTCGATTTACGTATCTATGCTCATCTGAATGGTAGAATTCTCACTCGTAGTCCTAGGCAGCTTTTGTTCTAAAGTTCATGGTAGGACTCATACCCGATTCATGTATCATTGCCTCGTGTATACATGTCGCATATAATGTAGAATGACTAGACAATCGGATGGGTGACTCTGCCCCAAGTCCACAACCAGACAAGGAACAGGAGAGAGGGAAGAAACACACCTCCTGAGTCCATAAAATCTTAATTGTATATTGTCCTCACGTATACCCTTAATAGTGGTAGATTAATTATATTTGTCCATAGCCTCTGTGCTTTAGTTTGACTTGTTGCATGTGTGGTACTCCCGAAAGTTCTACTGGGGATACTTTGGGAAGGTTACAGAAGGTGTGCTACTCCTCGCATGAGTACTTCGGAGTTTTGAAACGAGAGGCGATTATGTGGTCAGTGTCGGGTTTGTCATTAAGAGTGACAAGAGTTTTGTTGGTCGGTCGGTTAGAGCGAAGGGTCGTTCGGTAGTACGTGTGATTGGTATGGTGAGGACCAAGCCATTCCATGTCAGATGACGTCTTCGAAACTTCTTATTCACACACGTGTTAAGTTGGTTCGAAAGGAGTGTTTATTAGATCGATAGTGCATCCTATGTGTACATTTCTAGTGCTTTTAGTTTTATCCTTATTATTGCTACTGCAAGCATTTTGTACTGCATTAAGCGAGTACTAACAGTAGAATTGTTCCGATGGATGGCATTGATACTTAATATTATGATCCCCACCGGTCCGTCTATATTTGCTTGTTGTCTACAAGTCATATATAATTAAGGCTGAGAAGACAGTAGATTGATTGGCTCTGCCCTAAATACACAACCAGACAAGGAACAAGAAATAAGACGGAATCACACACTCTAAGTCTATAGGTTCTTAATTATATGTGACCCTAATGTTTACACTAAGCTATTATAGCTTACCTGTAAGGATAGCTAGTTTTCTATGAATGATGTGCTTTATTAGGACCAGGAAGCAATTTGATTTCTTTTGTGTTGTTACTGGTCTTAGTAAAAATTTAAGCTGTAAATATTTTTGTAAGTATACCTGTAAGGATACTTAGTAAAAATTTGATTTCTTTTAAATCATATATAATTATCTGGACTAAACTCTCTGACTAAAAGTATATTTTAAAAACATAAGTATTTTATATAAAGTGTACCTACATACATGCATATTAGAAAATAATGTTATAATAAGAAGTATTTAGAAGAGTTGGACATCGCGATTAAACTTAGACAATTATACAATCATATCTAGGGTAAATATAGCCTGATCAACTATATTTATTCGAGATATGACCAACATATTGTGACAACCTGAAATTTATTCCGTCATTTTTAACCCATTTTCCGTTAATAAGCCTCGTTTTATTTAACTGTCCGTTAACTTTTGGGATTGGTTAATTAATGTGGGACTTTGATAATGACTTGGTAAGGGTTGAAACAAATTAGAAACATCCATAAAATGCCCTTAGAAATGCTTAGTTTCAACCAAGTCAAAAATTGGCCGTCTAAATCGGGTGCGACCAAAAGCCCCGTTTAATGGCAGTATCGGGTGGATTCCCATTGAGCTCCAACTCAAACCCCTATATAAGGGTGAGTAGAGTCCATTAGAGACTTTTTACACTCTCTCCACTCTCTCTCTCTACAACTTAATTTCGAGCCAAAAATCGCCCGTTTCGAGCCCCAAACTAGTAAGTAAACTATCCTAACTCGTTGTATAGCCTATCTAACATGCAAATTCGAGTTTAAGACACAAAATGGGGGCAAGTTTATGTGTTCATGGCCCAAGAAAACTCTTGGACCGTGAACACCATTTAATGGGGTTTTTAAGCCCCAAACCCCTCTAAATTGCCCCTAAGGCTTAGATATGACTTTTAGGCTCATGGAATCGGACTTAGAACACCTTGAACTAGCATTTTGGGGAGTAAACATGAGTTTACTGCCCAAGAATATGCTTGGGCCATAAACTCCTCTTCATGGGGAGTAAACTCATATTTTAGTGCTTAAAAGCCACTTAAACATCTCAATATCCTTAGATTAAATTCTAGAATCAACCACCAACAAGTTAGGGACCTCAAACTTGATTAAAACAACTCCATAAGGAGTTCACGGCCGAAAACCCCTCATGAATGGGTACCTAGGCCGTAAACTCCTATAAAGGGGTTAAATGGTGCCCTAAACTCCCCATTTGACTTAGAAAAATGCATAGGATTTATTTTCTATCATTTAAGCCCTTAAAACACCTAAGGAATATGTCCATAGGAGCTTACGGCCGTAAACTCCCTTGTTTAGGGCCGTAAAATCCCATTTGGTCCATTTAGGTGCCTTAAATCCATTAATACACTTTATATTTGGACCTAGAAAAATTCCACAATTGATATAAGGCCTTTAAGCATCCTAGAACACCCTCACCATGAGTTTACGGCCGTAAACTCATGGGGTGTTGTCCCAGGGCTGTGAACTCTATATATAGAGTTTACTCTTGGAGAGTAAACTCCAATCCTAAGCCATACACACCCTTAGATGTTACCCGGGACACTCCAAACACTTAACCTAAGTGTTTTCCGCACTTTAGGATGCGTATACTTGTTTAATTAGTATTATATGTGCTAATTGTATGTAAACATATGTTATCATATGTTAATAGGTCACTAAGTGTGTTCAAGTCCTTACTTGACACCGAGCACCCAACCGGCACCTTCGTCGGATCCACTTACATCATGTGAGTTCATACCCCTAAATGAACCTTTTAAATGTTTTTACATGTTTTATGGGGGGGGGATACAAGTTAAACATGCCAGTTATCATATCAATCACATGTGATTGATAACCCGCATGCACAAGGGTTTACCACACTGTTAACTGTTTTACCGAGAATGACACTGTAAATGGTTTTCTAAAACGTAGTTACTTGTTCAGCCTTTACTTATAAGGTTTTATCAAGGTTTCATTTTAAAACTTGTTTATGAAAGGTTCCCAAAGGATTTCTAAAGGTTTTCAAACTTATTTTACAAAAGAATACCAAGTTGTGATTTTCTTAAGTATAAAGCTTTTCCAAAGTTTTCATCAAGGTTGTCTTCCATGTTTTTATACTCTTACTTGTTAGATACTACTGCTTCACTTTAGTTTAGTTAACACCTCCACTTCGTGATACGCTTATACTTGATAATGCCTCCACTTCATGATACACTTATACTTGATAACGCCTCCACTTCGTGATACACTTATACATGATAACGCCTCCACTTCGTGATATGCTTATACATGATAACGCCTCGACTTCATGATTCGCTTATACTTCGCGATTCGCTTATACTTCACGATTCGCTGATACTCACGATTCGTTTGTACCTCACGATTCGCTTATGCTTCACGATTCGTTGATACCTCACGATTCTCTTATACTTCACGATTCGCTTATGCTTCACGATCCGCTTCCACAAGTTAAACACTTAAACATAGTTAGATGTATGTCTGTGCTTGTATAGATGCATATAAATAATGTTTGAAGGACTTAGGAAGGCTTGTTCGCCCTATTTCCTTTTCTTCGTTGAGATGTGGTCTGGTGGGATCGGATGCCTGTCTGAAGGTAGTTTGATCATTAGTTATATATTATCTATACAAGCATAGTCATACCGGTTTACAATTGTCAGTTCAGTTGTTAGTCTCTACCATTAGTCCAATACTTTACATCAGATCTTACTACACGAGATACATCTTCAGTACGCGGCCATCTCCGTTGTCAAGTTGGTAACCAAAGTCTCCTGTAGGGAGAGCGGACATTGTGTGTATAGATCTATACGGGATTGACACCCCCGCACCCTGAATGCTAGCTACAGTCCACAGCCTACCAAGCCAAGGGGTGACAAATGTCATATTCATACCGACGCTTGCAGGGCGTCAAGTTCTCTAGTGTCTATCAGTATGGTTACGGGTATCTCGGGGTTACCTTATAATTCATGGCTTTAAGGTAACGGGTTTTATAAACTGTATTCACTGTATCCACTGTGTTCACTGTACTCACTGTATTCACTGTGTTCACTGTACTCACTGTATTCACCGTGTTCACTGTATTCACTGTGCTCACTGTGTTCCCTGTCTCCACTGTTTTCGACCTTGCTAGATGTATCTTTTATTTGATAATGTCTGGGGTCTGTCTCCACTGTTTTAGACCTTGCAAGACGTATCTTTCATTTGATACTGTCTAGGGTCTGTCTCCACTGTTTTAGACCTTGCTAGACGTATCTTTCATTTGATACCGTTTGGGGTCTGTGTCTCCTTTTGTTATACTGAGCCATGCGTGTCGTTCAGTCGATACTCTCCTGGAGTCTATGATTCTTTTGCCTTAGTCAGCAGTCCTCACTGCTGAGGCATAGGTTATTTTCCTGATATTCTCCTACATTCTTTAAAATCAAATTCCGTATTTTGATAATGATAGTGTTTAAGGGAAAACAACTTTTTACCACATGACTCTGACCAGTCTTGGTAGAAGACTGCTTTTTAATAAGAAGATATAGGATTTTCTGGAAAGGACTCTATTTCACTGTATGCTTGAAAACTACTACTTATATAAAGTTATTTGTAATAAATGACACTAAATACTTATGAACTCACCAACATTTGTAAAAATGTTGATACTCGCTTTTCAAATAACTTGTATTCTCAGGTCAGCTATAGACAGGTACATCCCAGGAGCTTCTGTTGAAGACGGTTTTGTGCCATGCTGCATCTATACTAGTTTTTGTATTATTTTGATGATTCCATACAATGTGAACCATGTAAAACTATTACTATTAATGCAATGGTTGTTGTACTTTGATTACTATACTGCATATGTTCTGATACTTGACATGACGTCATCCACCTCGGAACGTTTCCGCCGTTCTAGTTTTGGGGTATGACAGATTGGTGTCACACCCCCAAACCTGAACGGCGGAAACGTTCGGGGGCGGATGACTTCATGTGGTAATGTAACAAATGAATACATAGTAAAGAAAGCAATACAACCATCATATATATAATTGAATGTTTACATTTGTCAAAAGTTACATGTTCAAAACCAATTACAATATGATGTCAAAATACGAGATTAAACTGGCGCCGCAGCATCCCTTCATCAAAAGCAAAATGAATACCTGAAATTACTGATTTCCTGGGACATACAAGAAATTTTGAAAGAGTAGATCAGCATTTAAGCTGGTGAGTTTCATAAGTATTTAAGTGACAATGTTTGTATGAAATGAAATTTTTTGTCTTTGTTTGTTTGTGTTTAGAAAATCCTATATCTTCTACTAGTATAAAAGTAGACTTCACTCAAGACCAATGTTTGTTTCTAAAAATGTATGTAAGTGTAAAATAACCAATGTGTTTGAAAACCTTGTAAATCAATGCATTTTTAATACCCCATGTGAGTTTTATAACCATACTATTGACTCGGAATGCCTATACACAACGTTCTTCAGGCGTTGGAATGTTATGACGTTTGTCACCCCAAACGGTGGACTGCAGCTAACAGTCAGGGCTCGGGTTGTCAAGCCCGTATAGATCTATACACAAATACCATGCTCCCCCTCCAAGGGATTCTGGTATATAATACAGGACTTGAAATGTGTACTCGAACGTACGTGAAGTTAGTGTCTCACAAAACCGTGGTATAAAAACAGATCTACTTGTTAAAATGTTTCGTTTGTTCTTGTATACGAAAGCGACTTCTTGAAATTCATGTTTCTAGTACGAAGGAGTTAGAAATTTGTTCGCAAAACTATACTTATTATAGTTTTCTAAAAGTGTGTCTCGTTTGTTTAGAAATACCTAGAAAAGGAATCATTTGTTATGAAAGCGTAGATTTTGTAAAGACTAAAATAGACAAGTATACATATAATCTAAGAAAAGTTTAGTTTATACATGCATTACAACAATTTATATTTCAAAAGATGGAATATAACATATTTTATATATATGAAAGTTCCCTATATAGTTTATAAATCACATGTGATTTGGATATATAAAAGCATATAAAATAGTTCTTTATGTAACACACGATAATACTCGTGTGTTTTACTTGTAATCCCCCGTTGAAAGCATATAAAATAATTTATAGAACATTTAAAAGGTAAATTAAGGGGTATGAACTCACTTGAAAGTTTGAAGATAGCGAGATGGAAAACCGGGCAGAGTTTCGTCTCGGGAAACGGATTTTTGTCGGGATTCTCGGGAATCTCGGGAGTAAAATCGACCCTCGGGACTTGAGCAAAAAGACCAGAGCTTTGGGTTTGAACGGGCACTGAAAACGAGGCAATATCGTGAGAGAAAGGAGAGAAATGAGCCTCTTTTTCGGAGGCCTTTGCATGCTATTTCTAGGGGGGTCTGAGAAGCCTCGTACGCAGGGCGTACGCTCGTACACAGCGCGTACGCGTACGTCATGCATGACCGAAGCCTCAACTGCCTCGGCTTCGGATGGGACGGATCAGACGGGCGGTCTGGATGGGACGGCGGGTCGGACGGGTCGGTAGCCTCGCATAGGGCGACGTGGACGATCAGAGGCCAAGGCCCTCGGGTACGCAGGGCGTACAGGAGTACGCAGCGCATACCTCGGATGAGGACGCTGACTCCACTTCGGATAAAGCTTGATTTTTGAATTAAATAAATATATAATTTATTTAATAAACTTCAAAAATTCATATCTTCTTCATACGAACTCCGTTTTCGATGGTCCTTATATCCACACGTAGGTGAGACTACGCTCTACAACTTTCGTTTAGACTCCGTTGGCAAATTTCGAAATTAGTTTTATTATTTATTTTATAACTCATCGTGTTTAAGGAATTTCTTCAAAAATTCATAACTTCTTTATCTGACGTCGGTTTTTGCCAGACTTTTTGCCGCTGAAATACCATTGTCGAGACCTTCGATTCTCGTTTAGGTCATTCCGGCGAAAAGTCGCTCGATCTTCGATTCGAGTTTTTAGTTGTCTGTTGCTAAGCCGAATTTGGAAAAATCATAACTTCAATATACGAAGTCGGATTTGGGCGTTCTTTTTACGTACGATCATGGTTTAAAGACATTTAAACATAGAAGGAATTTAAATAGAACTATCTGGACATTTTATTATGAAAGTTAATTTTATTAACTCAAAAGTGGTTACAATACTTGACCTTTTAGGTCATTACAAAGAGTTGAAATATCGGGTTGCCACATCATCCCCCCGTTAGAGAGAATTTCATCCCGAAATTTAAAGTAGTAAAGATACTAGTGAACATGAAAGAGATGAGGGTACTTTTGTTTCATCTGATCTTCGCGTTCCCATGTGAATTCAGGTCCCCGTTTGGCGTTCCAGCGAACCTTCACGATGGGTATGCGACTTTGTTTTGTTTGTTTGACCTCTCGGTCCATGATTTCTACTGGTTCTTCCACAAAGTTGAGGCTCTCGTTGATCTTGATCTCGCCGAGTGGAATAACAAGAGTCTCGTCGGACAGACACTTTTTCAAGTTTGAGACGTGGAAGGTTGGATGGATGTTACTAAGTTCGTGCGGTAGGTTAAGCTTGTAAGCCACAGGGCCGATTCTGGCAAGAATCTCGAAAGGCCCTATGTATCTTGGATTTAGTTTCCCACGCTTTCCAAAGCGTATTAAGCCCTTCCACGGTGAGACCTTTAATAAGACGTGGTCTCCTACCTGGAATTCCAAAGGTTTCATCCTTTGGACAACGTAGCTTTTCTGTCGGTCTCTAGAGGCTTTCAATTGTTCACGAATCTGAACGATCTTCTCTGTCGTTTCTCGTATGATTTCCGGACTGGTGAGAGTGCTTCCAGGAACTCTTCCTCTAGCTAACTGGGTATCGCCAACTTCAGTCCAGCACAGAGGGGATCTGCACTTTCGACCATAGAGGGCTTCAAACGGAGCAGCCTTTATGCTTGTATGATAACTATTGTTGTATGAAAATTCGACAAGGGGTAAATGGATATCCCATGCCCTTCCAAAGTCAATCACACAGGCTCTCATCATATCTTCTAAAGTTTGTATCGTTCTCTCACTTTGCCCGTCTGTTTGTGGGTGGTAGGCTGTACTCATGTCTAGCCTAGTCCCCAGGGAACTTTGTAGTGACTACCAGAATCTTGAAGTGAATCTACTATCTGTATTGGAGATAATGGATATCAGAACACCGTGCAGTCACACTACTTCCCTCAAGTAAGTTCTTGTAAGCTTTTCCATTTTGCCAGTCTCCTTGATGGGTAGGAAATGTGCGGATTTGGTCAATCTGTCGATGATGACCCATATGGTATCGAGTCCACCCGTCGTCTTGGGTAACTTGGTTATGAAGTCCATAGTAATCCGCTCCCATTTCCATTCTGGTATTTCTGGTTGTTGTAGTAATCCTGACGGTTTCTGATACTCGACCTTAACCTTAGCGCAAGTAAGGCATTTACTTACGAAGGTAGCAATTTCTGCTTTCATGTTAGGCCACCAGTACAGTTTCTTAAGATCCAGATACATTTTATCTGAACCCGGGTGAACGGAATATTTTGAGTTGTGTGCTTCGGTCATGACTACGTTTCTGAAACCACCATGTTTCGGGGTCCAGATTCGGTCCATGAGATAGTAGGCTCCGCCACCCATGACTTCAAGATTCTTTTCCATTCCTCGCAGGGATTCAGCCGCCACATTTTCAGGTTGCAAAGCTTCCATTTGTGCCTCCTTAATTTGTGTGGATAAGTGGGAATGGATGGTCATAGTTAGAGATTTGACCCTCCGACCAGTGTATTCCTTTCGACTAAGGGCGTCAGCTACCACGTTGGCCTTGCCAGGATGATAACGAATTTCGCATTCGTAGTCATTTAGTAACTCAACCCATCGTCGTTGTCGCATGTTGAGTTCCTTCTGATCGAAAATGTGTTGAAGGCTCTTGTGATCGGTGAAAATAGTACTCTTTGTTCCATATAAGTAGTGCCTCTAGATCTTCAGAGCAAATACCACTGCTCCTAACTCAAGATCGTGCGTCGTATAGTTCACTTCGTGTGTCTTAAGCTGTCGGGAGGCATAAGCGATAACCTTCCCTCTCTGCATAAGAATACAACCAAGTCCTTGATTTGACGCATCGCAATACACTACGAAGTCTTCCATCCCTTCGGGGAGGGATAGTATCGGTGCGGTGCACAAGGCCTGTTTTAGTGTCTGGAATCCCTTCTCTTGTGTCGCTTCCCAGTCAAAGGCCACACCTTTCTGGGTTAATGTAGTAAGAGGTTTCGCAATGCTAGAGAAATTCTTTATGAACCTGCGATAGTAGCCAGCTAGACCTAGAAATTGACGAATTTCTGTAGGTGTCTTTGGTGCCGACCAGTTCTCAATGGCCTTAATTTTGGAGGGGTCCACGTGTATACCTTTCTTGCTAACAACGTGGCCTAAAAATTCGACTCTTCGAATCCAAAATTCGCATTTAGAGAACTTCGCATAGAGTTTCTCCGTTCGTAGTGTTTCTAGGACTTTTCGTAGGTGCTGACTATGCTCTTCCTCACTTCGGGAGTAGATAAGTATATCATCGATAAAGACGATGACGAACTGATCCAAGTAAGGACGGCATTCCCTATTCATTAGGTCCATAAATATTGTTGGTGCATTGGTTAATCCGAACGGCATCACTACAAATTTGTAGTGTCCATAACGAGTTCGGAAAGCTGTCTTTGGAATGTCCCCCTCTAGAACTTGTAATTGGTGGTATCCGGATCGTAGGTCTATCTTGGAGAAGTAGTTCGCTCCTTGAAGTTCATCGAATAGGTCGTCGATACGGGGTAGAGGATAACGGCTCTTGACAGTAAGTTTGTTCAGCTCTCGGTAGTCGATGCACATACGGAACGATCCGTCTTTCTTCTTTACAAACAAGACCGGTGCTCACCAAGGTGAGAAACTTGGTCTTATGAATCCTTTTTGAAGGAGTTCATTAAGTTGACTGGAAAGTTCCTGCATCTCTGCTGGTGCGAGGCGATAAGGCGACTTCGCTACTGGGGTAGCCCCTGGAACTAAGTCGATTATGAATTCAACTTGGCGTTGCGGTGGTAATCCTGGTAGTTCTTCTGGAAAGATATCGGGAAATTCGCGTACTACCAAGATGTTCTTGATGTCCTTCAGCTCTTGACTTGTATCAACGATGTGCGCTAGGAATGCTCGACAATCCTTCTGCAAGCACTTGCGAGCTTGGATGCACGAAATGATGCGAAGGTTTGTACTAGATTTGTCGCCGTAGATAACTAATGTTTCGTTTTTAGGGAGATTAAGACGAACTGCTTTTTCAAAGCACATGATGTCAGCGCGAAGAAGACTCAACCAATCCATGCCGACTATGACGCCGAAACTTTTAATTTGGACCGGCATGAGATTGATTGGAAAAGAATGGCCGTCTAAAGTTAATGTACAGCCCATGTATATGCAGTTAGTGTTTTCGGTTTTTCCATTGGCCATCTCTACAGTGAAAGATTTTTCTAACTTGCTAGGTTTAGGTTTAAGTAAATGAATAAAGTTTTGACTCACGAAGCTTCTCTCCGCTCCACTATCGAATAATATGCATGCATATGAATTATCGAGAAGGAACGTACCAGCAACTATAGTTGGGTCAGCTACAGCTTCGTCGTGGCCTATTGCCAAAACTCGTCCCACACCGCCGGTGCCTGCTGCCTTAGGGCAGTTCCTCTTGTAGTGGCCCACCTCGCCACAACCGTAGCAAGTCTGCCCTACACCCGCACTGGGAACTTGAGTGATCAGCTTTGCGGGGTCCTTGCAGAAACGGGCTGTGTGTCCCTTTCTGTTGCAGTTGGCGCACTGCATTTCCCGACAAGGTCCATGGTGGTGGTAAGTGCATTTGGTGCACTTTGGGAGGTTACCTACATAAGGCTTTGATAGGTAGGTATTTGTAGGAGCTGCAGTAGGTACGATGGCAGCATTCACTGAAACCAGTTGTTTCTTTGCGGATTCTTGGGAAGACCCACCCTTCCCTTTATTCCACACTCTCTTCCTGCTATTGTTGTTGTTGTTGTTGTTGTTGTTGTTGTTGTTGTAGTTGTTGTTGTTGTTGTTTCCTTTCTGTGGTTCTGGTGCAGAAGTGGTTGAGTTCTGATGACCTCCATAGTCAATCAGAGATTGTGCCAGTTCCTTAGCACTTTCAAAGGTGTCAGGTTTGGAAGCTAATACGCTTGATCGTATATGGGGCGTCAGTCCCCAGATGTACCTTTCTATTTTCTTGCTCTCGGGAGCAATCATATCAGGACAAAGGATTGCCAGCTCGCAGAATCTGTTGGTATAAGTAGCGATGTCGGTACCAACCATTCCGAGAGTCCATAGTTCGTGCTCGAGCTTTTGAATCTCTCCCCGTGGGCAGTATTCTCTCATCATCATGGCTTTCAGGCTCTCCCAGCTTATGGAGTTTGCCACGATTAGGGTAAGTACTTTAACGTGGCCATTCCACCAAGTTAAAGCTTTATCAATAAGGGTGAAAGTTGCAAATTTGACTTTGCTGTGCTCGGGACAGGAGTAGATTTCAAAGACTGCCTCCGTCCTTTCAATCCACTGCCTCAGGGCCATCACACCACCAGTTCCATAAAACATCCGGGGTTTGGCATTAGTGAAGTCCTTATAGGTGCATTCTCGAGGTGGTCCATGACTCTCGCCATGGTTGGATGGGTGTGTGCCAGATCCCGAGCCATTAGTACTCGAGTTATTGATCTGTGACATGGTAGCTGCCACCGCTGCGGTGACTGCTGCTTGGAACATAACAGCATCAAATTGAGGTGGTGGAGGTGGTGGTGGTACAGGTGCTTCCTCACCGCTGTTTTGCCTTGGATTCCTACGCGGAGGCATCCTTCAGCTATAGGTTATAAAGACAAGGATAAGAATTTCATAGAATAGAAAATGTATGTGTCTCATGAACTAAATCACTATAGTTCAACAACAGATGATAGTATGAGTCTTAAAATAGAAGAATGAAAGTTATTTGTAAGACTGAAGGTATGAAACAAGTATTTGGTTTCACAAAGACCTTTCAAGGTTTGAACGAAATACTTAACATAGTAATAATAGTGTCACTTATATTAATATAAAAGTTGTTACAACGATCATGAAAATTTGACCCCTATAAGGGTCTCCGATTACAAAGTTCGAGAAATTTAAAGACTTTTAGCCGATGTCCTAAGCTATAACAAAATTTGAGTCTTTGACAAGCACTACTTGCGACGTAGGTTGCGCTTGGAGCTTGACTCCGCATCTGATTGCTTCGACTCCATTAGACGCCTATCAAAAGCGGCTTGTTGTTCCCTCAGTTCAGCGACGGCTGCAATCATTTGCGCTTGAAATGCTTCGGTTTGGAGTTGAGCATTGTCTTGTATCTTGTCCAGCCTACGGATGTCAGAAGTGTGAACCTGCACTTCCACGTTGACATCCCGGAGTCGGCTAGCTTGAACTCCAGACTGATAGGACTGATTGGCTAACTTACCCACCATTACCGGGAGTGCCCGATCAGCCGAACCTCCGCCACGAACATCATAGAAGTCCCGACACATGCCGTAGGGAGGGCGTAGGTTTTGTTGTTGGCTCCAATGATGGAGGTGACTTCCCCAGACGGGAGTCGGTCCTTGAAAGTTCCTTACGAAGAATGGGTGGTGGATCGATAACTTCCGGCTCTGAGTCGGTACCGGAGTCATCACCCACTTCTATGGGTTCCTCGTCCTCTTCGGGATCATCTTCGATCCATCCTCCGTTGCCTTGGTTGGGAAACTAGGGGTCGCCAGGGTGGTGAAATCTAGCCATTTGACTGTACGAGAAATAGGGTTATAAGAATGGAATAAAGTTAAAACATGCAAAACATCTAAGTTAAACTAGTTTAGATAGCAAATACTCCTATAGTATTTAAATTCTTGTGTTTGATTCTAGTAATGGTTTGGTAAGTTTTGACTTGTTGCTTACTACGATCATTCCTCGATATACGTTGGTCCAATCTCGGGCAAATATAGTTGATCACGCTATATTTGTCCAAAATCTGATTACATATATCGAGTCTCAATCGTAGTGTCAACTTGTCTAAATACTTGTATAGTTGGATAACATGAAAATAATTTGTGGTATGCATGTAATTGTACTTAAATGAACTATCAAATTAAGTTGAACGCAATGCTGCTTAAGCGAAAAAGAAAATTTGTTTTGTCAGAGAGTATTAGTCCCTTAAGCATTTATAGTTTGTATATCTTATGTGGTTCGATATACTTAGTTCACTATAAACATTGCTCTGATACCAATCTGTCACACCCCCAAACCTGAACGGCGGAAACGTTCAGGGGCGGATGACTTCATGTGGTAATGTAACAAATGAATACATAGTAAAGAAAGCAATACAACCATCATATATATAATTGAAAGTTTACATTTGTCAAAAGTTACATGTTCAAAACCAATTACAATATGATGTCAAAATACGAGATTAAACTGGCGCCGCAGCATCCCTTCATCAAAAGCAAAATGAATACCTGAAATTACTGATTTCTTGGGACATACAAGAAATTTTGAAAGAGTAGATCAGCATTTAAGCTGGTGAGTTTCATAAGTATTTAAGTGACAATGTTTGTATGAAATGAAATGTTTTGTCTTTGTTTGTTTGTGTTTAGAAAATCCTATATTTTCTACTAGTATAAAAGTAGACTTCACTCAAGAACAATGTTTTATAACCATACTATTGACTCGGAATGCCTATACACAACGTTCTTCAGGCGTTGGAATGTTATGACGTTTGTCACCCCAAACGGTGGACTGCAGCTAACAGTCAGGGCGCGGGTTGTCAAGCCCATATAGATCTATACACCAACACCATGCTCCCCCTCCAAGGGATTCTGGTATATAATACAGGACTTGAAATGTGTACTCGAACGTACGTGAAGTTAGTGTCTCACAAAACCGTGGTATAAAAACAGATCTACTTGTTAAAATGTTTCGTTTGTTCTTGTATACGAAAGTGACTTCTTGAAATTCATGTTTCTAGTACGAAGGAGTTAGAAATTTGTTCGCAAAACTATACCTATTATAGTTTTCTAAAAGTGTGTCTCGTTTGTTTAGAAATACCTAGAAACGGAATCATTTGTTATGAAAGTGTAGATTTTGTAAAGACTAAAATAGACAAGTATACATATAATCTAAGAAAAGTTTAGTTTATACATGCATTACAACAATTTATATTTCAAAAGATGGAATATAACATATTTTATATATATGAAAGTTCCCTATATAGTTTATAAATCACATGTGATTTGGATATATAAAAGCATATAAAATAGTTCTTTATGTAACACACGATAATACTCGTGTGTTTTACTTGTAATCCCCCCTTGAAAGCATATAAAAGAATTTATAGAGCATCTAAAAGGTAAATTAAGGGGTATGAACTCACTTGAAAGTTTGAAGATAGCGAGATGGAAAACCGGGCAGAGTTTCGTCTCAGGAAACGGATTTTTCTCGGGATTCTCAGGAATGTCGGGAGTAAAATCGACCCTCGGGACTTGAGCAAAAAGACCAGAGCTTCGGGTTTGAACGGGCACGGAAAACGAGGCAATATCATGAGAGAAAGGAGACAAATGAGACTCTTTTTCGGAGGCCTTCGCATGCTATTTATAGGGGGGTCTGAGAAGTCTCGTACGCGGGGTGTACGCTCGTACGTAGCGCGTACGCGTACGTCATGCATGACCGAAGCCTCGACTGCCTCGGCTTCGGATGGGACGGATCAGACGGGCGGGTCGGATGGGACGGCGGGTCGGACGGGTCGGTCGGACAGGCGGGTCGGACGGGTCGGTAGCCTCGCATAGGGCGACGTGGACGATCAGAGGCCAAGGCCCTCGGGTACGCAGGGCGTACAGGAGTATGCAGCGCATACCTCGGATGAGGACGCTGACTCCACTTCGGATAAAGCTTGATTTTTGAATTAAATAAATATATAATTTATTTAATAAACTTCAAAAATTCATATCTTCTTCATACGAACTCCGTTTTCGATGGTCCTTATATCCACGCGTAAGTGAGACTACGCTCTACAACTTTCGTTTAGACTCCGTTGGCAAATTTCGAAATTATTTTTATTATTTATTTTATAACTCATCGTGTTTAAGGAATTTCTTCAAAAATTCATAACTTCTTTATCTGACGTCGGTTTTTGCCAGAATTTTTGCCGCTGAAATACCATTGTCGAGACCTTCGATTCTCGTTTAGGTCATTCCGGCCAAAAGTTGCTCGATCTTCGATTCGAGTTTTTAGTTGTCTGTTGCTAAGCCGAATTTGGAAAAATCATAACTTCAATATACGAAGTTGGATTTGGGCGTTCTTTTTACGTACGATCATGGTTTAAAGACATTTAAACATAGAAGGAATTTAAATAGAACTATCTGGACATTTTATTATGAAAGTTAATTTTATTAACTCAAAAGTGGTTACAATACTTGACCTTTTAGGTCATTACAAAGAGTTGAAATATCGGGTTGCCATAATTGGTATCAGAGCATTGTTTATAGTGAGCTAAGTATATCAATTCATAAAAGATATACAGCCTATAAATACATAGGGATAAAACACTCTGACCAAAAATTATACTTTAAAATATAACCATATTTTACCAAAGTATAAGAACATCCAAAATCTAAACACTTGAACACAAGTATCACAAGAAGAACAAGAATAAAAGTCTTCAGATGTTGACCATTACCATCAAACCTGGGCAGTTATGTAATCGTAAGCTGGAATAAATGTAACCTGATCGACTACATTTATTTGAGATGCGATGAATATGTGCTTGGGAGTGATAGTGGTGTTGCAACAGGTCTGAAACTTACCAACTAGGAATGCTAGAGCCAAACATAAAGTTTAAAATACTATAGGAGTATTTTGGAATACTAAAAGACTCACATTAGTCCCAGAATCACATTAAGAAGATAAGAATCAAACAAGAAATTAAAATACCATAGGGGTATTTAGGGATCCATAACTAACCTTTTGTGAAGAACTAAAAAGATCCTTATTGATATACCTACAATTATAGAGAGTATACTCCCAAGGTTATATATAATAACGATCCCACAGGCTAAGAATATGTGGTTTCGCCCTATTTCCTTTTCCTCATTGGGATGTGGATCTAGAGCAGTATCACATATTCGAAGGCCTATCAGATCTAAGTTATATATGATTTGTATACCCTGTGCAATCGTAGCAGGACTCGATATGGATCACTCAGTGAAATGTAATAATCTCTTAGGATTCTTTAGACATTTCCATTCTCGCATGAACCCTATAGAAAACCCTACCCACTCCAGTGCTCGACAGAAGAATTGATTCCGACCCCGAAGAATTTCATTGAGAAGATTTCCAATTCGGAAATGAATGAACTAGGTCGAGACTATTGAATTCACCAAGTGCCTATTACTTTTAGGAACATCGGTGAGAAATTCACCTAAACTTCCGAGATTTCCAGTCATCTATCATGAAGTGATGACACCCCAAGTCGGATTCGGAAGTAAGGCGGAGGAGAGATTCAATATGTCCATATGAGAAGAGAACCCTAGGTAACTACCCGAAGAAAGCCAACGGCGGTCCCGGACAGGGATACGAGAAAGACAGAGGGAGCCAGTATATGGAACCCGAGAAGTGTCTTTTCCTCGTGTTCGTCACGCTAATACACCCATAAAATAATACAATTTAGTGAGTTGGTGGTTACACTACTCACGCTATGGTAAATCACCTTTTCCCGTTGCCAGTAACACGCTTAGAATGGATCCCCACACCTTTGTTGAGGTTGTTTAGCCATAAGTCTTCATGAGCCTTTTCTTTTTGCGGTCTTCGTTCCGAACTGTTCTCAAAACTTTCCAGGCCGGAGAGTGAAACCTTTCCCAGTATAAAGGTAACTTAGTAGGAACGATTCACATCTTATGGCTTTTCCGATACTCACACTCCTACCTTGCATACCAGGACTACATCATAGGGATGTTGGTCGACACTCATACATCCAATATCCGAGGCACGGGAAAAATTTAGGCCTAACATAATAAGGATAGATATGTCCAGCGTTAACCATCGTCTCTCATCAGCTTGTGTTCCTTTCCGTGTGGGAAAAACCATGCCTCTGAAGAAACGTAACCCACCCGCTAACAAGAAACCGACTCTCCTATTCGATGAAGCTACGTTCCAAGCTGCAGTTTCGGCAGCCGTAGCAGCTGCCATGGCTCAACTGTGTGCTAACAACGCCAATGTTAGCAAGAGCCCTATCAGAAATTCCGATACTACTAGTGGACAGAAGCAACCAACCTCTGCATACCTAGCCACCCGAGAACCTCACTCAAATCCACTGAAGAGAAAGATCAAGATTGAGGAGGGAAGTACCTCGGCTCAAGGACCTTCCGAAGGGCAACGAGCTGAGGAAGTCAATACCCATGCCAACCCTTCCATCCCTACACCTAGGAGACCATACCTAGGAACCCTTCCCCACTGCAGCAAGTGTAGCTACCATCATCATGGTGTATGCCGAGAGCTCTATTGTGCTAGGTGCCGCATGTTGTGGCATACTGCTCGCGTCTGCAGAACCCCGGTTGAGTTCATTACATCAACCACCAACGTGACAGCCAATACAGTCTGCCACATATGTGGCGAGATTGGACACTCCAAGAAGGGTTGCCCAACTGAAGGAAACGACAATGACTCGGGAGGAGTCTGACTCTAATGCTTAGAGAGAAGCATCAAAGAACCTGGTAGATTTTGGTACGCCTCTCAATCTCAGATAACTAACCAAGAACATAAGAAGGATAATTCTAAGTGTAATTAATTTCCATTGAGACGAAAGTCGCAGCACTGTTATAAAATTTAAAATTTCATCAGGTAAAACAATAATGGCTAAACATATATGTTACAGCCATGTATAATTGAGATCGATAGACCTAGAGTGAGTGAAGGCCGCCTCATTTCCTGTTCCTCGTTTGGTTGTAGATTTAAGACGGAGTCGCTCAGTCAACAGTCGTCCCCATCTTAATTATGCATGACTAGTATATGTGAGGCAATTATAGAAATGCCTCGTGAGAATCCATTCAAAAAAAGGTACTCTATTTAGAAACATTCATGACCCTCTTTAGTTCCGCGTCGACTCTATCGGTCCAAGTATCCGCGACAGTGATACCCGGGACGAAACCAGAGACAACTAGAACTTGTGTGCCTGTTCGGCACATGACCCTATCGATCCTTATTCTATGTCACGTCGATGTATGCCAACTTCGACGCCTCTATCGATCATGGTTTGATTTCGTGCAACCATGTGTAAATCCTTAGTGCTGTGTAAAAAGAACTTTCTCCATAGCCATTCGGAAAATTAAGGTTCTTCCGAACCTAAACAAAATAAAAATAATAAAGACTAATATGATCCGCCAGTCTTCACTTTTATTTCAAACCTTCCGAAGTACCCAGGAGAGGGGTACCGCGCGCTGTTAACCAACCCTCCTTAGACAGATAGAAACTGAAGCGAAGGACACTGCAGGTATTCCAGAAGACGATAACCACCCGTAGCATACCTCGTAGATCCCTCAGAAAGACCCTTCATCCTATCCCATGGAACGGGAGCTAGATTCAAGAGAACCCCTATGGATTGAACTACTATGATTACCACAACTCCGAAGTTTGTTGTCATCCCGGTTCAGCCATCATAATAGCTAGCACCCTCGGTTGATAAAGAAATCTGAGTCGTAAGAGTCAAGGACATTGACTATGACCATCCATTCACGCTTAATCCCCCGAATTAAGCATCGCAGCGGATATCTCGGAAATCCGAGAGCTGTGATAAATTAAACTCTGAGAAGAATGGATGAGGAGATTAAAGTTCCGAGTGATGGAACCCTATACTCACTAGATTGACCTAGACCGAGAAAGCTAAGAACCTTCGGAAGAGTAGTTGCTGAAGATGTTCGCACTACTCAGGCACTTCGTCCACCCCGTTACAGACGAGTAGTGTTTAGGATCCTCTGCCCTCTCGCATGGAGGAAGTCACCGCCGCCTTGTAGGCAATAGACTGCATTCTCCGAAGCGAACACTTGAATACCGAGAACCAATGGATAACCTTCATAGCCAAGAATAGTTGATCAAAGAGCGAAAGTAGTGGCGTTAAGTCTTATAACCCAGATCCCGAAGAGATTATAGACTTGACACCAGTCTAGGTGTTAGTCGATGGGTTATACAAGAGCAACCTCTTTCCGCACTAAAATAAACCAACGTCTTAGAGATTCAATGGACTACTAGGTGTTCCACAAATACTAACTCGCGCAGAAATAGTAGAACCACCTCCCGAGGTAGTCCAATACTCATCTGGTGAAACCCTATCTCCCCGACCCTGAGGGTTTCTGTTAGAAATATCTCAAGAATCAGAAGTGCAGATTCATTTTGCACAAGAATGAGATAGACTCTCTACAGAAAACAAATACCCGTAGACACGCAACCCATCTACTGATCTAGAAACTCTCTAAAAGCCAATCGATAGGAAACACGAAACCAAGGACAACCCGAGCCTCCTAAGAACCAACCTGAAGGACTACACATCCAATATGAGAGAGAACGTTAGGAACTTCGGAATGGCGATCACGCCAGTGATGATATTGCCATAGAAGTACACTATGTTCTATGTACTGAGAAGATCTACCCTTCCGAGAGCTTAGGACCATTCGAGATTCTGTACGGAGACTGGTCCAACCCTCGTTAGACCACTACTGCTTTCGGATATTCCACAAGTTTCATACCCGGTCATTCCACTTCTTAGACTTGATAAGTGCTTGCCCGATGCCACCCTTCGTATCCCACTCATCTTGATAGAAACCATTGAGAACCCTAACTTCGTAGACATACCTGTAGGAAATCGCTAACTGCACGAGACGGAATCCGCATCCCATTGGTGAAAGTTTGTTGGAGTGACAGACTTAGGTCAGAGATCTTTTGGGAGTGCGAGGACAGACTGAATAGGAAGTACCTCCTGCCTCTACTCGGTCATTCATACCTACTTCCTTGCCTAAACCTGAATTTCGGGACGAAATTCCCTCTAACGGGGGATGATGTGACAACCCGAAATTTATTCCGTCATTTTTAACCCTTTTTCCGTTAATAAGCCTCATTTTATTTGACTGTCCGTTAAATTTTGGGACTGGATAATTAATGTGGGACTTTCATAATGACTTGGTAAGGGTTTAAACAAATTAGAAGCATCCATAAAATGCCCTTAAAATGCTTAGTTTCAACCAAGTCAACAATTGGCCGTTTAAATCGGGTACGACCAAAAGCCCCGTTTAACGGCAGTATCGGGTAGATTCCTACTAAGCACCAACTCATACCCCTATATAATGGTGAGTGGAGTCCATTAGAGACTTTTTACACTCTCTCCACTCTCTCCCTTTACAACATAATTTCGAGCCAAAAATCGTCGTTTCGAGCCCCAAACTAGTAGGTAAACTATCCTAACTCATTGTATAGCCTATCTAACATGAAAATTCGAGTTTAAGACATAAAATAGGGGTATGTTTATGTGTTTACGGCCCAAGAACACTCTTGGACCATGAACACCATTTAATGGGGTTTTTAAGCCCCAAAACCCCTCCAAATTGACCCTAAGGCTTAGATATGACTTGTAGGCTCATGGAATCAGACTTAGAACACCTTGAACTAGAATTTTGGGGAGTAAACAAAAGTTTACTTCCCAAGAATATGCTTGGGCCGTAAAATCCTCTTCATGGGGAGTAAACTCATATTTGAGTGTTTAAATGCCACTTAAACACGTCAATAGCCTTAGATTAAATTCTAGAATCAACCACCAACAAGTTAGGGACCTCAAACTTGATTAAAACAACTCCATAAGGAGTTCACGGCCGTAAACCCCTCATGAATGGGAACCTAGGCCGTAAACTCCTATAAAGGGGTTAAATGGTGCCCTAAACTCCCCATTTGACTTAGAAAAATGCATAGGATTTATTTTCTATCATTTAAGCCCTTAAAACACCTAAGGAATATGTCCATAGGAGCTTACGGCCGTAAACTCCCTTGTTTAGGGCCGTAAACTCCCATTTGGTCCATTTAGGTGCCTTAAATCCATTAATACACTTTATATTTGGACCTAGAAAAATTCCACAATTGATATAAGGCCTTTAAGCATCCTAGAACACCCTCACCATGAGTTTACGGCCGTAAACTCATGGGGTGTTGTCCCAGGGCTGTGAACTCTATATATATAGTTTACTCTTGGAGAGTAAACTCCAATCCTAAGCCATACACACCCTTAGATGTTACCCGGGACACTCCAAACACTTAACCTAAGTGTTTTACGCACTTTAGGATGCGTATACTTGTTTAATTAGTATTATATGTGCTAATTGTATGTAAACATATGTTATCATATGTTAATAGGTCACTAAGTGTGTTCAAGTCCTTACTTGACACCCAGCACCCAACCGGCACCTTCGTCGGATCCACTTACATCAGGTGAGTTCATACCCCTGAATGAACCTTTTAAATGTCTTTACATGTTTTATGGGGGGGGGGGGGTCGAATACAAGTTAAACATGCCAGTTATCATATCAATCACATGTGATTGATAACCTGCATGCATAAGGGTTTACTACACTGTTAACTGTTTTACCGAGAATGACACTGTAAATGGTTTTCTAAAACTTAGTTACTTGTTTAGCTTTTACTTATAATGTTTTATCAAGGTTTCATTTTAAAACTTGTTTATGAAAGGTTCCCAAAGGATTTCTAAAGGTTTTCAAACTTATTTTACAAAAGAATACCAAGTTGTGATTTTCTTATGTATAAAGGTTTTTCCAAAGTTTTCATCAAGGTTTTCTTCCATGTTTTTATACTCTTACTTGTTAGATACTACTGCTTACCTCGGTTTAGTTAACGCCTCCACTTTGTGATACGCTTATACTTGATAACGCCTCCACTTCGTGATACGCTTATACTTGATAACGCCTCCAGTTCGTGATTCGCTTATACATGATAACGCCTCCACTTCGTGATACGCTTATCCATGATAACTTCCCACTTCGTGATTCGCTTATACTTCACGATTCGCTTATACTTCACGAGTCGCTGATACTCACGATTCGTTTGTACCTCACGATTCGCTTATGCTTCATGATTCGTTGATAACTCGCGATTCTCTTATACTTCACGATTTGCTTATGCTTCACGATCCGCTTCCACATGTTAAACACTTAAACATAGTTAGATGTATGACTGTGCTTGTATAGATGCATATAAATAATGTTTGAAGGACTTAGGAAGGCTTGTTCGCCCTATTTCCTTTTCTTTGTTGAGATGTGGTCTGGTGGGATCGGTTGCCCGTCCGAAGGTCGTTTGATCATTAGTTATATATTATGTATACAAGCATAGTCATATCAGTTTACATTGATCAGTTCAGTTGTGAGTCTCTACCATTAGTACAATATTCTACATCAGATCTCACTACACGAGATACATCTTCAGTACGCGGCCTTCTCCGTTGTCAAGTTGGTAACCAGAGTATCTTGTAGGGAGAGCGGACATTGTGTGTATAGATCTATACGGGATTGACACCCCCGCACCCTGACTGCTAGCTACAGTCCACGGCCTACCAAGCCAAGGGGTGACAAATGTCATATTCATATCGACGCTTGTAGGGCGTCAAGTTCTCTAGTGTCTATCAGTATGGTTACGGCTATCTCGAGGTTACCTAATAATTCATGGCTTTAAGATAACAAGTTTTATACACTGTATTCACTGTATCCACTGTGTTCACTATACTTACTATATTCACTGTGTTCACTGTACTCACTGTATTCACTGTGTTTACTGTATTCACTGTGTTCACTGTGTTCCCTATCTCCACTAATTTAGACCTTACTAGACGTATCTTTCATTTGATACTGTCTGGGTTTGTCTCCACTGTTTTAGACCTTGCTAGACATATCTTTTATTTGATATTGTCTGGGGTCTGTCTCCATTGTTTTAGACCTTGCTAGATGTATCTTTCATTTGATACCGTCTGGGGTCTGTGTCTCCTTTTGTTAGACTGAGCCAGGCGTGTCGTTCAATCGATACTCTCCTGGAGTCTATGATTCTTTTGCCTTAGTCAGCAGTCCTCACTGCTGAGGCATAGGTTATTTTCCCTAATATTCTCCTACTTTCTTTAAAATCAAATCCCGTATTTTGATAATGATAGTGTTTAAGGGAAAACTACTTTTTACCACATGACTCTGACTAGTCTTCGTAGAAGACTACTTTTTAATAAGAAAATATAGGATTTTCTGGAAAGGACTCTATTTCACTGTATGCTTGAAAACTACTACTTCTATAAAGTCATTTGTAATAAATGACACTAAATACTTATGAACTCACCATCATTTGTAAAAATGTTGATACTCGCTTTTCAAATAACTTGTATTCTCAGGTCAGTTATAAACATGTACATCCCAGGAGCTTCTGTTGAAGACGGTTTTGTGCCATGTGGCATCTATACTAGTTTTTGTATTATTTTGATGATTCCATACAATGTAAACCATGTAAACCTATTACTATTATTGCAATGGTTGTTGTAATTCGATTACTATACTACATATGTTGTGATACTTGACATGACGTCATCCACCCCAGAACGTTTCCGTCGTTCTGGTTTTGGGGTGTGACACATATGTTTTAGACTGGTCGAGGTGGACAACAAATCTAAAACTTGCCAACTTTAAACCAAAAGGATCTAAGAACAAAAAATAAAGACATAAAATACTATAGGAGTATTTTAACATTTTATGAATCTTTCATATGTCCTCTTGTGCTTATATTCTCTTACAGACGCCATGGCAGGTTTTCACTACCTTGGAGATCCATATTTCCCCAACCAGAGGAACGAAGGATGGATCATGGAGGATCCTAAAGAGATCCTAGAGGATGATTCGGAGGAAGAAGTTGAAGAGGAAGTAGATACTACTAGAAAACTAGGGAATAACCTATGACAGTATTCATAGGAAATCCATAGGAGAAAGTCGTTCCCTACAGAATTCCTACTAAAAACATATTGTAGAAAAAACACTCGTGGGTAATTTTTTCCTACAAATTACCTACAAACTTTCCTATGCATTTCCTACGGAATATTTTATTACAAATTTACTTTTGGAACACCGGAACACCTACAAAACACGTTTACTACAGAGTACCTACGAGTTTATTTGCTACGGAACACCTACAAAATACCTATGGATTATTTTCGTACAGAATACCTACCAACTGCATTTCCTATAGAATACCTACCAACTGATTTTCCTACAGAATACCTACCAACTTTAATAAATTTTATTTTCTACAGAATACTTATAGAATATTTATTTCCTAAAAAATTTTCTATAATTTTTTTGTCAGTTTTCATTGAATACAATTCCAATAAAAGTTTGTTGCTATGTTAAATTTATAATTTTAAACATATGCAAATCTTCTGCTCAAAATTAATGCAAAAAAACCACAAACATAATTATAATAACAGTCAAATACCATTACGTCCATTAATATTAAAATAGTCAATAACATAACATTCATACATTTAAATACTCAAAATACCATTACAATGTCATGACAACAACTAAGAACTACATGGTGGATTACCGTACTGGTCGAGTTGTCTTATAAAGGCCGCCAATTGTCGTTGCACTTTCAATTCCATTCCATTTCGCATTTGTTCTATTTGAAAATCCATTTGACTGTGCCTTTGATCCATTATAGCATTGTACTTTACATTATAGCTTTTTGCATGTTTGACACTTGTTGTCGCCAAGGCCGTTCCATTACTTTTCATGCCCCGGGAGAGATGAGTAATAATGCCCCTATGTTTGACAATTTCAACTTATACATGTAAAATAACCAAAATGACATCCATATATATGATTCACTTTTGTTTTTGTTTCACATATAAAAATTTGATTTTTATCACTTAAAATAAAAAATTTGACAAGAAATTTGTAATGGTAAGCAAGACAAGAGAATTCAATAGCAAGAAGATAAAACAAATGAAATAGTTGTTCACATTTCTTGGCTTTGCCTTTTTTTTTTACTCCTTGTTCTCCTTTGAGTTTTTTTTTTTTTTTTTTTTTTTCTTTTCCACATACAAGAATGAAAGAAATCTTGGATGCAACTTATTTTTTTGTAAAAAAAATCAATTGAATACTCGTTTAAATATGAAAGGGATACATTAAGTACTTACTCAATCCACCCAAATTTTTTCATGTAGGCATTTGTTATTACAAAACATTTCTCCATGTTGATGTAGTAATTAGTTTCAGAGAAAACCCAAGATCCATTATTCCAAACTAATCTTTTGATACAAGGGATGTCAAGTAACCAAACTGAGCCCACTTCTTGATCACAAATGAAAAGAGCTGATTAGCTAGAATCTGGAAAATAAAAACCAAACAAAAATTACAGATTCTAAAAATAACATTTCAAGCAACTTACAGTTTCTTGAATATGATTGATGGCATGTCTAATTAGATGAAGACCTTTTTGAGCAACTAAACAAGAAATGCAATCAACTAAAGGCACTCTTTCACACCCTTCTAGAATCAAACCAAATCCCCTTTGTAGATACTGCTTGCATACTTTCTTTCCACCAGTGTTTTGAGCTGAAAAATAATCTCAAAAAAAATAAAATTTGGTAAATGAGGTTTCATTAAATTTGTGGAAAAAAATGTTTTACATAAGCTTCAAAATAGGCCAGTTTATGGAGTTTTTTTCTATATTTTATATAAATTATAAAGTAGGAGACTCACAATCCTTACCCTTATAAGTCATTTTCCCTGCAAAGATGTATGCAGGGGGACTTTACTCATATCATGTGGTTAAATTTTAAGGGAATTAAGATCTAATTTTGTAGTTTAATCATATAAAATGTATAAAATGTCTACAAATTTCTACCTTGATAACAGTCAAATGGTATGTTGATTCAGATTCCCATAAGAGTGGACTAAAAAGTCTTCAACGGAACTTCAGACGGGAGTCTGCTTGGTACACTGAAAGAGAAAGTTGTCCACACTATAAGGGAGGAGGGAGTCGTTCCCACTGAACCCACTGCCACATCAGCTTTTCAATTTGATTTTTCTTCATCTTTTCAAACCCACAACACACGGAATCCTATATTTTTCAACCCACTCAACCCACTCAATTAAAAAAAAATACTAAACAACTAAGGTACAAGTCTTAAAATATATGGTACAAGAGAAAATGAGAGAGAGAAAGTAGAGAGAGAGGATGAAGTGGGTTCGTGAAACCAGTTAAACAACCCGCCGCAGAGGGAGTGGTACCGGCAGTAACTCTATTGCTAATTAAGATTTTACCTTGATTATTTTTGTATATATTATTTTAATTAAGTGGGTTGAGTGGGTTGAGAAAGATAGGATTTCCGTGTGTTGTGGGTTCGGAAAGATGAAGAAAAATCAAAGAGAAAAGCTAATGTGGTAGTGGGTTCAGTGGGTTCAGTGGGAATGACTCCCTCCTCCATAACCATCAATTGGACTCCATAGTCTGCTATGAAACTTCTGAGTCGCCCTAGTTTCACATAACAGTAGTTACATATTAAAATGATAAGAATCTACATCATATTTGATAAACTTTTGATAAGAATTTAGATGCCTAGACCATGACCAAGTTATGTTTGTGCATAACAACAAATAATTTGCATCTTTTGGGCCAATGGCAACCATTTCTGTTTTTTTGCTCAGTGCCTTGTCCTTCTATGGCTGGGATGAACATTCCCTAAGAAATCATAGAGCACAATCAACTTCCATGCATATGCAACTTTTTTAGCGTGTTCTTGAGCAGCTTTTTCCTACCAAGAAATCCTTGCCCTTTCCAACACCAGGGCCTCCTATCATATATACATATTATATTATTAGTTATATTATTAAACAAGCAAAAACATCTCAACTTTAAACTTTCTTCATACATGTAATGTGTTTTTAATTACCTAGTACAAAGTTAATGCTTGGAGTCCTTACTTTTGACAAGATTCCACCTTCTGCCTACAGATCAAAATATAAATAATTTTTTAAACTTTAACTTAATAAAAGACCTTTAACGATCTAATTGTACATAGTGACATACCGGTTTCAGGAATGTTGTTGTGCTGAATGCTTCAAGAAAACTCAATCCATATGCCACCTTTGTCAATAAGAAAGATAATATAACCAATTTATGTTAATGAACTATTATCTAAATTCCCAACTTATAAACAAATTGCTACAAAATGGAACCCTAGTTTTCGAGAGGCTAGTTCTCTGCATGAGCTTCCACTCTAACAGAAATAGATCCTAGACTAAATGGAAAAGACCTAAACACCCTTAAACCTTGCATTGACCTTTTTGCCCTTATTTAATCAGCCTTGACCTGTTGATATTTCCTCACTTTGTATATCTGAGGCTCACAACTCACATAATGTATCTATTTATGCTGGAGTGGTGAGTGACAAGATTCAGAATCAATAACTTGCATAACAAAATCATCTATATGCAAATAAAATCTTGTGAATGTCTATATGTATCTATCTTCATTGTTCTACCATAGGTGAAGATTATCGATCCCTATATAAGAGAACCAATGTTTTAAATCTTCAACTAATAAATTGTTATGCTCCAAATCAATATTTCCAACATCAATAAAAGATAGTCTCATACATATACATCACTACAAATGTATCAACATCTAATCACAGTAGCGAAATCGAAGATTGTCTCATACATAAAATTAACTTCAAATCTTTTGGTAAAACTATAGATATAAACAGCAGCAAACTCGAATCATTCTCAGAACTAATCAAATGAATAAACTCCTGTACCTGATTAAGTAGAGACGGTTTGGCCACCGATAAAAAAGTTGACAGTAAGCTAGGTCGCCTCAACATTTCTCGATCTCAAATACACCTCTATGTATGTATGTACTTGCACTTATGAGATTATATGATCACTTGGTATGAATTATAAAGTCGAAACTGAGATCAGTTAAGTTGTAGTTAGTAGCATTTCTCAACGGCCACTGGAAATGGAGTAGCATTCGGCAAGACCAAAAGGCTCCAACTGTTTTCATCGATCAGACCTCCACCCAAACCTTTCCTCCCTCCGTTTATTTCATCGAAATCAAACAAGAACCCGACTTGTTTAGCCCGATTTCTACCGATGACGGACTCTAAGAAGCCTAGGAAGGCTCATCAGGAACCGATAATTTCCTCCTTCTCCTCATGAATAGATCGATTGTCCCAATCTACCAGTCGCTACTTGCCCTTCTCCATCAGACTAGTTGAGTCCCCTCCCTAGGTGTAATCTATTGGTGACAAGGAAGAACAGCCAAGGAGATCACCGGAGCGCCCCCCTAGCTGCCGCAGACAAGAGAAGCGTCGCTGCTTCTCCCTTCTCCTTTCGTCAAATCGATCCCGCACCAGAGGTGATTCCCCTTTCTCGATTGATTGCCATCATTGAGCCACCATGGCTTCTTGTGTTCCCATCTTCCTTTCTCGATAGATGAACCACGACCACTGGACCAAAACTCCCGCTACCTTCGTAATTCTAATTCCCCTTTTTCGATTTATCTGTCGGGAATAAGAAACAAACGAGAATCAAGATTTGCATTCTAATATTGAGACTTGAGAGTGTAATACTGAATTAGGGCTTTTTCTGACAATTTCAACATCGAGTGGGAGATATGGTGGTTCCGGTGGGTAGAAGTAAATGAGCCTTGATCGATGTCAACGAACGGGGAAGAATCGGTGGCGGTGGTCAGAGTACAAGGGAAAGAAGCAAGCGAAACTCGATGTAGGGAGGCGGAGGAAGACCGGAGAAGATTTTTGTGGTCAAAGAACACACCCAGAGCTACAGAGGGGAAACAAGGAAGGCAGGTTTTCTAATTTTTTTTTATTTCCTTTTTCCCACTGCTAGTTGCTGACGAGCGCGTTTGTAAAATTAAAAAGCGATATTTCTAGACGACACGCCTCTAACATAAGCGCCCTCCGTGTTTTATTTGTGAGACGCTAATTCTAGGGCATGCAAAAATACGTGTCCAAAATTCTTTAAATTTCTAAAGATCTGACATTATTTTTAGGGCACGCCCTTTTGCGTATCATTAATCAGTGCGTGTCATAAAAAGCGTATCATTAAAGGTCTATTTTATAGTAGTCATGATCATAACAAATCAATATTATGGACATATCCAAATTCACTAACTAGTAAATCAGAACCCACATAAGAATATCACTATATCCGAATTCAGAATCAAAAAAATGAAAGTATGATTCTCAAATCAGAATTTTGAAATTACCTCAGTCTATGTGGTACTTGTCGTCCTTCTCTTCCCACATTAGTAACATCACTAATTGAAACTCAAAATTCAGAAGAATTGGAACTTCGCTTTCCAAATATTGGATTCTTAAAGACCTGTTCTTTAGAGACCAGAATTTGGGATGAAAAATTATGAATGCAACTAAAAGTTTAAAAGACTAGACCGATTAATTTTTTTACCATTGGAGAGCGTGAATGATGATTTAGTGAACACCAGCCATTGTCTTTGCCAATTCTGTAAAAAAAATAAAAAAAATATATGTGAAATTACAATACATAATAAAAAACAACAAAATAAGCAATAATGTATTACATATCTTACCTTACACAAACGCCGCTACACATCTCTACGATAGCATGCCCGACTTTTCTTGCAGCCTTTGCCGAAGCTACCCTTGCATCCTTCATTCTATCGCTGTAGAGGTCTTTCAACGTATTTTCAAAACCATCAGCAATAGATCTCGAGAAATCTAGAGGAATCATCAAATCGGCAAGAGAAATCAGAAAAAAAACATTGCTCTGAATTGCAACCAAGATAAGAGCACATCGATTTCAAATATAAGAAGGAGAAATCTATTTTTGATTTGCAAGGGAAAAAACATCGATTTCATATTTAAAAAAGAATAAAACCATCGATTTCTGATTTGCAAACGAAATAAAGGGGGGGGAGGGGGAATACCTGCTGTGAAGTCGAGTTCTGCCAGACGTGGTGAAGAAGAGAGGCGTTGAGGTGGCCGGAGGTACGTAGTGGATAACTGATGGAGGTAGCCGGAGGTTTGGACGACAGTGCTAAAATCGATCGGAGCAGGTGCCATGAAGTCGATTGGATAATGGACGTTTTGTGTTAGGGAAACAAAGGGATATGAGGGATACGAGAGGGAGGATGTTTTTATGAGAGTGGGATGAATTTTTTTAGGGGCATAGGTACTCTGGAGGTAGTAGGGATGTGTAGGCATTCTGTAGATGTCGAGGACTATTCGAGAATTATTTGAGAGTGAAGCGGGAAATTGGTTTTTAGGAGGCGTAGCAATTCTGTAGGTACAAGGATGCATAGGAATTTTGTAGGTATCTACAAAATTGGCAAATTGATGTATTATAATTAAATATGATCTGAAAACTATTTATAAGCCAATTTTTTTTCAATATAATTAATATACTTTATATATATATATATATATATATATATATATATATATATATATATATATATATATATATATATATATATATAATAAATGATATATTTTACCCTTTTGATTCATTCTAAAAATATAACTTAAATTGAGTAATTGAATATAATCCCATCGATGTAGTATTTACTAAAATTTAAATTTATTAAAATTTAATATTTAATACAAAGTTTGTAAATATATAAAGCAAATCTCATTTAATTTGGAAAATATGATTGTGTTGTTTTCAACAAGTTATACATAATATAAACTTACCCACAAACGTATAACTCGGTGAAAAAAGCAATCAAAGTATAATTATGTTGTGAAAAAAATAAAACAAAAAAAACGATATTTGGCCATTGAAAAATAGAAAAAGTAAAAAAGATCGTAGGTAATCCGTATTTACCAACAGATTACCTATGACTTTTTTTATTTTTCTATTTTTCAAGGGCCAAATATCGTTTTTTTTTTTCGTTTCATTTTTTTTTTCACAACTTCAATATACTTTGATTGCTTTGTTTTAACCAAGTTATACATAACATAAAGTTACATACAAACATATGCATCATTAGAATCCATTACTATATACCTAATAAACAGAAAGTTATCTATGTTTGTTCTTAAGCCGCAATTAACATCATTAAACAAATACATGATATACTAAACATAATAAATACATATGGTGTGTATGTATGTAACGCCCGTGTTTCTGGGCTTGCCATTTTTAGCAATGTAATAGTCTAGGTTAACCTTTGTAACCCCAATTTGAAATAATAAAAATGTATTATTTGTGAATTATGTGAATTATGTGTTTATTTTCTTAACTATTATAATTTAATGAATTAAGAATAAAATAAGCGTCAAAATTAAAGTGTGAGATAAGCCCGATATCTTTGCATAAAGTTGTAGTGGTTGAAACAAGGATTCCGGAGATATAAATGCCAAAATCCGAGTTATAACGAAGAAGTTATGACCTGTCGAAGTTTCGCGACAGAACCGACACGACGTCGAGTGACATAAAATATGAATTTAAGATATAGCGATATTTAGCCTTAGCGATCTAAACGAAAGTCGTAGATTTCGTTAAACCGAGAGCGTGCATAAAAGGAACGCCCAAATCTGACTTCGTATGAGGAAGTTATGATTTTTCTAAGTTTCGACTTAGCAGTATACAGCCCGAATACTCGATTTGAGATCGAGCGGTTCTTAGCCGAAATAATCTAAATGAGAATCGAAGATCTCGTTGTTAGTAGCGAAACGATGAAAAGTTAGGCGAGAACGGACGTCAGACGAAGAAGTTATGAATTTATAACGAAGTTTTTCTGTCCCGGCCTTATAAAAATAAATAATAAAAAATAAATTTAAAATTAGCCGACGGAGTCTAAATGAAAGTTGTAGAGTATGGTTTGACCTTCGCGTGGATATAAAGAATGTCGAAAACGGAGCTCGTATGCGAAAGTTACACAATTTAGAAGTTCGACAAGTCAATTACGCCCCGCGTAATTTGAGTACGCCCCGCGTACTCAATCGGATGCAACTTGTCTGACCAATACTCGAGTGCCACCAGTCGACGCACGCAGTGACGTCAAAGTACGCCCCGCGTACTGAGTACGCCCTGCGTAATTTGAGATTACGCCCTGCGTAATCCCAGACCCTCAGCCTATATATAGAACTCGAAATTAGCCATTTTCTCTTGTTCAAACTCTTCCTCTCTCTAAGTTTTGACTCGATTTGCGTGCCAATCATATCCCGAAGCCCCGGTATCATTCCCGAGCCCCAAAGCAAGATCCGAAGCCCCAAGGATCCCGAAGAGCGTTATTCCCGAGCCGAAGCTCTGCCCGCGAGGAGTTCGATTTTGGTGGAGATCTTCCAGATCTATCGAAGTATACTACTTCTATAAGCCGTAGTGCTGTCAGATCATCTTCTGATCAAGTGAGTGTGTAGTTATTTTCTTTCCAACGCATTATTATGAAGTATTTAATATAAAATACGTGCTACGTGTATATATTTTGTGGTTATATGTGTGAATGTATATTCACTCTCTTCTATCTCATAGATCTGATATATTCTCTATGAAATACGTGTTATGTGTGTATGCCTCATCTGTTATGTGGAATATGTATTGATTAAAGCATGCTATACAGGTTTTTAAACAATGTATAAAAATGTAAATTTTTATCTACTAATATGTTGGGTAGAACATGGGTAGATAATTGGTGTGAAATAAACAGATGAGAGGCCTCGGTGTTATTGGTGTTATTCTAGTCATTCAGCAGAGTATGGATGACGACCACAGACTATTCTAGACTGTCCTGTGGAACACTAGCAGGCTCATTACCTGTAGGTGTTGTGAACGACGTGTTCACTGGTGTACTCTATCCCCCACATGGTTGCCTTTAGGACACTTATTGTTGAGGAAGCCCCTCTGCAGTAATGTCCGTCCCGATGAAAGTCCTAAAATAAGTTCCTTATAATAGACGTAATTTTTAGGAACGTATGGTGAGGATAACGGGAATGGGTAATCGGGTTTATTGTTGATTGTTGTAATTAAATATAATTATTGTGGGTTTGAAAACCCTATATGCTCACCAGGCTCCCAAGCCTGACCAGTCAGTTGATTTGTATTACAGGAAGTGGCGCAAGAGCTTAAGATGGGCGAATCATCAAGTTGTTTTGTTTACAAGTCTGTATATGTATATATTTGTTGAACGACTTGTAATGTTATCGTTTATGCTTTATGATCTATATCGGAACATGACATCCCGACTTTTGATTATGAAATGAAATCATATTTCTATATGAAATGTTTTGATAAATATCTATTTTATGATGTTTTGTTTTTGGGAACAAATTCCGCATCTCTTTTAAAATCAAACGGATTTACTCTGAAAATGTTTAAAAAACATAAATGAAATCGGTCTTTTCTGGCCGAGATTTTGGGGATGTCACAGTTGGTACTAGAGCATTAGTTTAAGCGAACTAGGAATTTGTAGGATTTCTAGACTTAAACTTAAGATGCTAAGTGGAGATTGTGAGATGTGTGTCTGATAAATTTTAGACACGAGCACTAGTTTATTTTAGGAAAGTTGCCTAAAATGCTTTTATGTGCTAAATGTTATATGTTGCCATATATGATATTATTTGTTCGGATCTACGGTTTGTTGCCAACCGGATCTAAAGGTTTATGTGTTTAGGATTCTAAGCGTATGTATACGATATTAGTACTAGCATGTAATCGTTTGGAGTAATAAGGTGAAATTATTCGGTGTATAGATCAAAAATGGTGAAAACAAGAAGTGGAGTTGGAAATGCTGATGAAAACAGGAATCAACCGCCTGTAAATCAACAAGTACCTGTTGTAGCTGATGCACCTGAGCCGATAACAATGGCTGGTGTACAAATGATAAATCAAATGATGTTGGATCGTCAGATGGAAGAAACAAGACGCCTGCTTAGGCAGAATCGTGAAGAACCATCAATTCAAGTGGAAGAGCCCGAGGAGAATGGGGGGCAGTCTGAAGGAGAAAACTTTAGTGGGATCATTGGTCAAGACGAACAACCAGTGGTTAGACGCAATAACCAGTATGGAGGAAATGATGGTCGTGGGTGCAAGTATAAGGATTTCATGGCATCCAAACCACCATGTCTATCCGGAAGCCCGATGCCGGTGCAAGTTATGGATTGGGTCTCCGAAATGGAGACTATATTTGAAAGTTGCGAATGCAGCAACAGGCAGAAGACCGCTCTTGCGATCCCTCTGCTAAAATCTGGCGTGTTGAGTTGGTGGAAGCTGTTAGCTGACTCTATGCCCAAGGGAGAAGCAAGCAAAATGTCTTGGGAAGACTTTGTGGAACAACTAAAACTGCAATACTGCTCCGAGCAGGACCTTCTAGAAATCAGTAATGAGTTTCAGAATCTGAAGAAAGGGAAATTGAGCGTTACTGAATACGCTGCAAGTTTCACAGAAAAGATGAAGTTTATCCCATATTTGGTGCCTACAGAACTCTCTAAGGTCAACAACTTTGCCCTTGGACTACCAGCGGACTATGGTCCAATGGTTAAGCAAGCAACCACATTGAAAGCCGCCATCTGGGCTGCTAGAAATGTTGAGACCCAGATCAGGGAAAAAGGTCTGGAAAGGTCAGAGGTTGGCGAGAAAAGGAAAATCGACGGATTTTCAGGGTCCAGCAAGAAAAGTAAATTCTCGAAGTCTAGTTCGAGAGGAAGTGGAGTAAAGGTAGAGGCGAAATGGTGCGACAAGTGCAAGAAGAAGCATCATGGGAAGTGTGGCGGGGAAACCACATGCTTCAAATGTGGAAAGCTAGGGCATTATGCCAATGACTGCACCTTCACCAAGAATGTTTGTTATGGTTGTGGTGAGGAGGGGCACATCTCAAGGGATTGTCCGGAAAAGAAGGAAGCAGCAAGACCCAACATTCCGCCAAAGCCAAAGGCGAGAGCACTTCAGATGACACTGGAAGCTGCTAAAGATGAAGCTGATGTCGCTTCAGGTACCTTTCTCGTTAACAAATTGCCTGCCCAAATTTTATTTGATTCTGGAGCCAACTACTCCTTTATATCGCAAGAATTTGGTAGAAAACTAGCTTTGCCTGTTGTTAGACTAGATAATGCTTTATTAGTCAAAGTTGCTAGTGGCAAGTTTGTACCTGTTAGCTATTGCATGAAAAACATCTTAATTGATTTAAATGGGAATAAGTTCCACGAGGAATTATTACCTATAGAACTTAACGGTTTCGAAACCGTTTTGGGAATGGATTGGCTTAGCGCCAATGATGCTGAAATTTTATGCTAGAAGAAAATAGTGAAAGTGAATCCGCCTGGGAAGGAATCGTTTATGGTGTATGGAGATAAACGCAGAGTAAATTCTGGGATCATTTCTCTAATGAAAGCCAGAAAATGTTTGACCAAGGGGTGTACATCATACTTAGCATTCGTGATCGACGCTAAGAAGGAAAAGAAGGTGATGCAAAATATTCCTGTTGTGTGTGATTATCCGGAAGTATTTCCCGAAGATCTTCCTTGATTACCACCCGATAGGCAAGTAGAATTTCGTATCAACTTGTTGCCTGGAACAACGCCAATTGCAAAAGCACCTTATCGATTAGCACCAACGGAGATGAAGGAGCTGATGATGCAACTTTAGGAGTTATTGGACAAAGGTTTCATTAGACCTAGTTCATCACCCTGGGGAGCTCCGATGTTATTCGTAAAGAAGAAAGATGGAAGCATGAGGATGTGCATTGATTACCGAGAGCTGAATAAGGCAACAATAAAGAATAGATATCCATTGCCAAGGATTGATGACCTATTCGATCAACTACAAGGTTCCAATTATTTTTCAAAGATCGACCTGAGGTCAGGGTATCATTAGCTGAAAGTAAGGGAGCATGATATAGAGAAGACCGCATTCAGAACGCGATATGGACACTATGAGTTCTTGGTTATGTCGTTTGGACTAACCAATGCTCCAGCAGCATTCATGGATTTAATGAACAGGGTTTGTAATCCGTTCCTTGATAAATCAGTGATAGTGTTCATAGATGACATTCTGAATTATTCGAAAAGCCAAGAAGAGCATGGCAGACACTTGCGAGAAGTGTTGGAAGTCTTGAAGAAGGAGAAGTTGTATGCGAAGTTCTCCAAATGTGATTTCTGGATTCGTGAAGTCTAATTTTTGGGTCACGTGGTCAACCAAGAAAGGATAATGGTTGATCCAGCGAAGATCGAAGCTGTGATGAAGTGGGAACAACCGAAAAGTCCCACGGAGATCCGAAGCTTTTTAGGATTAGCTGGATATTAACGAAGGTTTATCCAAGGCTTTTCTTCGATCGCTAGTCCATTAACAGCTTTGACCCACAAAGGAGCTACTTATGCTTGGAGTGATAAGCATAAAGAAGCATTCGAGAGACTAAAGAAGAAACTATGCGAGTCACCGATACTTTCTCTAGCCGATGGGGTTGAAGACTTCGCTGTTTATAGCGATGCGTCTGGAGTTGGATTGGGTTGTGTTTTAACCCAAAGGAATAAGGTGATCGCATATGCGTCTCGACAGCTGAAAGAGCATGAAAAGAACTACCCGACTCATGATTTGGAGATGGCAGCGGTAGTTTTCGCTCTAAAAATATGGAGGCATTACCTCTATGGCATGAAGTGCAAACTTTTCACTGATCATAAGAGTCCCCAATATCTCTTTGGTCAGAAAGAGTTGAATATGAGACAACGACGCTGGCTGGAATTACTTAAAGACTACGACTGTGAGATACTTTACCACCCCGGTAAAGCCAATATTGTTGCTGATGCTCTTAGTCGGAAAGTCAATCTTGAAAGGAGAAGGCCAAGAGCGTTGAGAATTGAAGTTGTCTTGACTATTTGGAAAGTATAAAGAAAGCTCAAAGCGAAGCTTCTAAGAAAAATGACCGGAAGGAGGAACGTTTGGGCAAAACGTTGGTGTTCAGTGTAAATAGTCACGGACTGAAGGTGTTCCAAGATCGGATTTGGATACCTAAGACAGGAGGAGTCAGAGATCTTCTGATGGAAGAAGCTCACAAAACCATGTACTCGATTCATCCCAGTAGCACAAAAATGTATAGGGACCTGAAACCCTATTATTGGTGGCCGACGATGAAGCTCGACATTGCGAAGTATGTGGCCGAGTGTGTGACTTGTGCAAGAGTCAAGGCACAACATCAGAAACCATACGGGAGTTTAGAACCATTACCTGTGCCTATGGGTAAGTGGGAAGACATTGCTATGGATTTTGTCACTAAACTACCCAGAACAAAAAGTGGTCACGACATGATTTGGGTGGTTGTTGATCGATTCACTAAGAGTGCGCATTTTATAGCAGCCAACGAGAAATGGTCTATGGAAAAGCTTGCGAATTCTTACGTGAAGGAAATTGTGAAGCTTCACGGTGTTACGCTAACGATTGTGTCGGATCGTGATAGTCGTTTCACCTCACGATTTTGGAAAAGTCTACAAGAGGAATTGGGTACCAAGTTGTGTTTAAGTACAGCTTACCATCCGCAGACTGATGGTCAGAGCGAACGGACGATACAAACACTTGAAGATATCTTGAGAGCGTGTACCTTGGAATTCCTAGGTAATTGGGATGAACATTTACCTTCGGTAGAATTTTCCTATAATAATAGTTTTCACTCGAGCATAAAGATGGCACCTTATCAAGCATTGTATGGATAGAAGTGTCATACGCCGTCTTGTTGGTTTGAGGCTGGGGAAAAGCAGTTTATGGGGCCGGAGATAGTCCATCAAACTGCTGAAAAGTTGAGAATAATTAGGGAAAGAATGTTAGCAGCTCAGGACCGTTAAAAGAGTTATGCTGGCAAAAAGCGAAGACCGTTGACTTTTGAAGTCGGAGATTCGGTTTTGCTTAAAGTCTCGCCGTGGAAGGGACTTATAAGATTTGGTAAAAGGGGAAAGTTAAGTCCAAGGTTTATTGGACCGTTTAAAGTTCTTCAGAGGATTGGGAACCAAGCTTACAAGCTCGAACTACCAGAAGAACTGAATGGAATTCATAACACTTTTCATGTGTGTTACTTGAGGAAGTTCATGGGAGAAGTTCCCGACATAATTCCACTTTCGGAGTTGAGGATCGATGAGAACAAAAGGTTGATTGAGGAACCAGAGGTAATCGTTGACCGAAAGACTAAGAAATTGCGACGTAAGATGGTTGAGTTAGTGCTTGTCCGATGGAAACACGCGAGTGGGCCGAATCTCACCTGGGAGACGGAGAGTGACATGATGAGTCGCTATCCGCATTTGTTTGCTGGTGAGTGATTCCGGGGACGGAATCATTCTAAGGTGGAGAGAATTGTAACGCCCGTGTTTCTGGGCTTGCCATTTTTAGCAATGTAATAGTCTAGGTTAACCTTTGTAACCCCAATTTGAAATAATAAAAATGTATTATTTGTGAATTATGTGAATTATGTGATTTATGTGTTTATTTTCTTAATTATTATAATTTATTGAATTAAGAATAAAATAAGCGTCAAAATTAAAGTGTGAGATAAGCCCAATATCTTTGCATAAAGTTGTAGTGGTTGAAACAAGGATTTCGGAGATATAAGGAATGCCAAAATCCGAGTTATAACGAAGAAGTTATGACCTGTCGAAGTTTCGCGACAGAACCGGCACGACGTCGAGTGACGTAAAATATGAATTTAAGATAGAGCGATATTTAGCCTTAGCGATCTAAACGAAAGTCGTAGATTTCGTTAAACCGAGAGCGTGCATAAAAGGAACGCCCAAATCTGACTTCGTATGAGGAAGTTATGATTTTTCTAAGTTTCGACTTAGCAGTATGCAGCCCGCATACTCGATTTGAGATCGAGTGGTTTTTAGCCGAAACAATCTAAATGAGAATCGAAGATCTGGTTGTTAGTAGCTAAACGATGAAAAGTTAGGCGAGAACGGATGTCAGACGAAGAAGTTATGAATTTATAACGAAGTTTTTCTGTCCCGGCCTTCTAAAAATAAATAATAAAAAATAAAGTCAAAATTAGCCAACGGAGTCCAAACGAAAGTTGTGGAGTATGGTCTGTCCTTCGCGTGGATATAAAGAACGTCGAAAACGGAGCTCGTATGCGAAAGTTACGCAATTTAGAAGTTCGACGAGTCAATTACGCCCCGCGTAATTTGAGTACGCCCCGCGTACTCAGTCGGATGCAACTTGTCTGACCAATACTCGAGTGCCACCAGTCGACGCACGCAGTGACGTCAAAGTACGCCCCGCATAACTCGAGTACGCCCTGCGTAATTTGAGATTACGCCCCGCGTAATCCCAGACCCTCAGCCTATAAATAGAACTCGAAATCAACCGTTTTCTCTTGTTCAAACTCTTCCCTCTCTCTAAGTTTTGCCTCGATTTGCGTGCCAATCATATCCCGAAGCCCCGGTATCATTCCCGAGCCCCGAAGCAAGATCCGAAGCCCCGAGGATCCCGAACAGCGTTATTCCCGAGCCGAAGCTCTGCCCGCGAGGAGTTCGATTTTGGTGGAGATCTTCCAGATCTATCGAAGTATACTACTTCTATAAGCCGTAGTGTTGTCGAATCATCTTCTGATCAAGTGAGTGTGTAGTTATTTTCTTTCCAACGCAATATTATGAAGTATTTAATATAAAATACGTGCTACGTGTATATATTTTGTGGTTATATGTGTGAATGTATATTCACTCTCTTCTATCTCATAGATCTGATATATTCTCTATGAAATACGTGTTATGTGTGTATGCCTCATCTGTTATGTGGAATATGTATTGATTAAAGCATGCTATACAGGTTTTTAAACAATGTATAAAAATGTATATTTTTATCTACTAATATGTTGGGTAGAACATGGGTAGATAATTGGTGTGAAATAAACAGATGAGAGGCCTCGGTGTTATTGGTGTTATTCTAGTTATTCTGCAGAGTATGGATGATGACCACGGACTATTCTAGACTGTCCTGTGGAACACTAGCAGGCTCATTACCTGTAGGTGTTGTGAACGACGTGTTCACTGGTGTACTCTATCCCCCACATGGTTGCCTTTAGGACACTTATTGTTGAGGAAGCCCCTCTGTAGTAATGTTCGTCCCAATGAAAATCCTGAAATAAGTTCCTTATAATAGACGTTATTTTTAGGAACGTATGGTGAGGATAACGGGAATGGGTAATCGGGTTTATTGTTGATTGTTGTAATTAAATATAATTATTGTGGGTTTGAAAACCCTATATGCTCACCAGGCTCCCAAGCCTGACCCACTCAGTTGATTTGTATTACAGGAAGTGGCGCAAGAGCTTAAGATGAGCGAATCATCAAGTTGTTTTGTTTACAAGTCTGTATATGTATATATTTGTTGAACGACTTGTAATGTTATCGTTTATGCTTTATGATCTATATCGGAACATGACATCCCGACTTTTGATTATGAAATGAAATCATATTTCTATATGAAATGTTTTGATAAATATCTATTTGATCATGTTTTGTTTTTGGGAACAAATTCTGCATCTCTTTTAAAATCAAACGGATTTACTCTGAAAATGTTTAAAAAACATAAATGAAATCGGTCTTTTCTGGCCGAGATTTTGGGGATGTCACAATGTAAATGTGTGTACTTATTTTATTTGTGTATAGAAAATAACTTTGATTTATATATAAAAAAGTTCTAAATGAGTAATGGGTTCTAATGTTCATACGTTAGTATGTAAGTTTATGTTATGTATAACTCGGAGAAAACAAAGCAATCAATGTATAATTATGTTGTGAAAAAAATAAAACGAAAAAAACAACATTTGACCCTTGAAACGTGTAACCCGAGGTACATAGGACTTTTCGAAATCCTCATTAGGATCGACCCCGTAGCCTGCAAACTCCGACTACCCTCAGAACTTAGCGACATCCATCCGGTATTCCACGTCTCTGTCCTTAAGAAGTGCCTATTCGACGAAACCCTAGTAATCCCTTTTATGAGACCGAAATCAATGAAAGTCTGAACCCCATGGAAGAACCAATCGAAATCATAGATCGAGGGATTAAATGTACGAAGCAAAGACGTGTCCCGATAAATGAAGGATCCGAGTTCACTTGGGAGCGTGAAGATCCGATAAAACAGAAGTATCCGTATCTCTTTCCAAATCCTTGAGTCGTATCTAATGTTTGAATTTCGGGACGAAATTCCCTCTAACGGGGGGATAATGTGACAACCCGAAGTTGTTCCATCGCCGTAACTCGTTCCGTCCGTAAAACCCGTCTTTAGCGACTTGTTCCGATTTCGTTTTTGGGCTAATTTATCTAAATTAATATGTTTATTATGATCTCATGAGTGTCTAAACCCTTTAGAAACTCATGTAACGGGCCCAAATTTTTAATTTGAGAAATTTTAGATTCGACCCCGTCGGGTTATGTCAACTTAATCGGGTGCGACCAAAAGCCCCGTTTAACGTCGGTATCGGGTAAAATTCCACCGTGTCTCAAATTCAAACCATATATAAAGTTGATTAAGCCTCATTTGAATCCTTTTAACTCTATCTCTCTCTCTAACCTCTCTCCTCAAATCCATGTTCTTGATCCAAAATCACTCATTTCGAACTCCAAATCATCAAGGTAACGATCCTAGCTCCTAGTATAACATCTTTAGCCTTCAAATTCGTGGTAAATCTATGAAATAGGACCATTAACATCAGTTTACGGCCCTTTAAAAGTGCTAGGCCGTGAACTCACATAAAATTGGTTTTGCAGCCTAGAAAACATTCCAAACCACCTTTGGAGCTTATATATGGCTTAAGGACTTATTGGATTGGACTTGGAAACCCTTAAACTCATCATTTAGGGAGTAAACATGAGTTTATTGCCCAAGAACATGCTTGTGCCGTAAACACCTTTTCATGGGTAGTAAACTCCTTTTAAGGTGTTAAAATGCCACTTACACACCTCCTAAGCCTTGAACTAATATCTAGAAGCAACCACAAACGAATTAGGAGCCTTAAACATGATGAAAACCACTACTATAGGAGCTTACGGCTGTAAACCCCCCAAGGATGGGTTCCTGGCCGTAAACTCCTATAAATGGGTCATTTGGTGCCTTAAATTCAATCCATGGCTTGTAGATTTAGCTAGAAACACTCGTGAATGACCTAGGACCACCAAAACATCAAAGGAAGGTGTGTGGGGGAGCTTACAGCCGTAAACTTTTAGTTTACTACGGTAAACTCCTTATAATGGTCCATATGTTGGGTTAAGCACTTCCAATGCCTTAAAACCAAAACTAACATCACCCCTAAAATGTTATTAGGCCATTTAGCACCCTAGAACACCCCACCATGAGTTTACGGCCGTAAACTCATGGGGAGTGGGCCATAATGGCCGTAAACTCTCTTGGGAGTTTACTCTTGAAGAGTAAACTCCGTATCCAAGCCATATATGTCCATAGATGTCACCCGGGTCACTCCAAACACTTGAATTGAAGTGTTTTCGCGCCTTAGAATGTTTATTCATTTTAAGTAGTATATCAAGGCCTAATTAGATACATTTTATGTATCTCTTCATACTACATAGGTATCTTGTGTGTTTGCAAGCCCCGATCTGACACTTAGCATCCTAGCCGACACATTCCTCGTCAGGTGAGTTCATACCCCTACTCTTTTTTTTGTGTTTTTCAAATGTTTTCAGGGGGGAATACAAGCAAAAGTACAAGGAAATCTTGTACTTAAACTATTATTTTCAGTTCAAATGTTCCATAATTTGTATGCTTTTAATATTGAAAATCGTATTAAACAATAGTTCGAATTGCAGAGTTAACTTTCAGACTAAATGTAGATTCCTTTATAAAGTGGTATAATCTATGTTACATTTTATAATTTACAAAGGATTCATACTAATCTTAAACTAGGATTAATACTAATAAGATACGCCCTCGGATAGTAACAGAACAAATACAAAAGTACAGTTAGGAACAGAACGAATATGAAAGTACAGTTAGGAACAGAACGAATACGAAAGTACAGTTAGGAATAGAACGAATACGAAAGTACAGTTAGGAACAGAACAAATATGAAAGTACATTTAGGAATAGAACGAACACGAAACTACAGTTAGGAATAGAACGAATACGAAAGTACAGTTAGGAATAGAACGAATATGAATACGAAAGACGAATACGAAAGAATGCCTTTGGATGACACTAAGACTTCGGAAATACAGTTAGTGTACACCTTGAGTGTCATCAGAGTTTTGGAAATAATTCGAAAGTACACCTCTGGACATTGACTGAGTTTCGAAAACATACGCCTTTGGATGTCGACAGAGCTTCGGAAATACGTCTAAAGTACGCTTTTGGAAGTCACCAGAACATCGAATATACAGTTAATGTATGTTTCTGAGTGTATCCAAATATTCGAAAATATGGCTAAGTATGCTAGATATTTGACATTCGGGTGTAGGTTAACTAAGATATCAGAATATCTAACTAATACTACAAGTATGGTAAATATGAGTACATTATGTAATGAATGGATAACTAAACTATTAGGAAAATAAGGGATTTTCCTGGGATAACATAACAACTTGAAATCGAATTGTGTAATGAATGATAACTAAACAGTTTTTATAAGAATATATGAGATTTTCTTGGATAACAACTTTTTCAGAAAACCAAAGGAAAGTTATTATTTTCCAAAAATGAACCGCTTATGAACTCACCAGCTTTATGTTGATTTTCAAACTGCTTGTATTCTTAGGTCCACATTAGACAGGTACTCCGCGATCTTTTGGAGAAGACAGAGCGTACAGAAAACTCGTCTTTGCTTTTGTTCTTATGATATATATGTATAACACATGTAACTCTTTGTTTTCAGACAACGTAAATAAATCTATGTAATGTAAAGTTTTGTGTTTACTATGCTTACTATGTACATTGGTTGTGATACTACGCATGACGTCACCTCCGCCCTGGGTTTCGGGGTGTGACAGATTGGTATCAGAGCCCTTGTTTATAGTGAACTAGTATACCAAAACTTACGTGGTATAAGACTATAAAAATTAAAGGGGCCTAAGCACTCTGAACTAAAAGTATACTTCAAAATATAAGTATTTTCAAAAAGTATACAAGTATGCCTAACCGTCGAAATCCATAACTACAAGTAGAACAAAACATAAGTAAATGGGTGTTGTACACTGCAGTTATACCTGGGCAGTTATGTAGTCGTGTCTAGGATCAATATAGCCTGATCAACTATATTCATTCGAGACACGGCCAACATGTGCTTGGGAGTGACTGTGGTGTTCAGCATGCCTAAAACTTACCCAATACCCAAACAACGAGCTGTCGTCAAAGCGAATCATGAAATACTATGGGAGTATTTCTGGAGCCAAATCCGTTATAGAAATCCTCATTCCAACATTGCTCCTCAATCATTTCTTTAGCGATAGTTTATCTGCTTTGGTAACTCTTCCCTGCTTTATCGCTTAATAGAATTCTATATATCTGTCTTAATAAGATATCCCCTGTTCCACATCTCTTGATTCAATTCAGAGGACTTACCATCCTCTCTTTCCTGATCTTTTTAAATCAATATGCCTCCGAGGAAAAGACCCAGCTCAAAGAATAACAATCCTCCTCAGCCACCACCTCCTCCTCAATTTGATCCCATCATGTTTCAAGCTGCTGTTAATGCTGCTGTGGCTGCTACCATATCACAATTAAACCTTAGTGGTTTAGGTGGGCAAGGAGGTGGTCCCCAGACCCAAAACCAGGAAGGTGGCCAGGAACACCAGAAGGCGTGTTCCTATAAGGACTTTATGAACGCAAAACCCACATTCTTCGATGGCACAGGAGGGGTCATTGCTCTAACTCGGTGGTTAGAGAAAATCGAATCTATCTTCGAGATCTGTGCCTGTTCAGAATCCGACAAGGTGAAATTCGCCACCTGCACGTTCACCGATAAAGCCCTGACTTGGTGGAACAGCCGAGTCAAATCTATAACCCTACCTGTAGCCAATGCTATGGGTTGGGAAGTCATGAAGGAACTTCTGTTCGCAGAATACTGCCCTCAAGGCGAAATACAGAAGCTGGAGCATGAACTCTGGAACCTGAAGATGAAGGGTTCCGATATCGCTGCCTACACTTCCAGATTCGATGACTTGGCATTACTCTGTCCGGGAATGGTTACCACAGGGAGTAAAAAGATTGAGAGGTTCATCTGGGGGTTGACCCAGCCCACCAAAGGGAACGTTTTAGCTCCGAAACCGGATACTTACAACAGCGCCAAATGCCAAGCGCAAACCCTGATCGACCATAATGATGACCTAGAGGAAGCAACCACCTCTCCTGAGCCGACAGAGAGAAGTGGTGAGAAAAGAAAGTCTTGGAAGAAGAAGAAGAAGAGTCAACCTTTACAGGAGTTCTCGAAGAAACAACAGATAGTGGCAGTCCACGCTGCCACTACCCCTGCTACTGTTATGGTTGTCGGTTCCTCAGCCCAAGCACCTATTACTGGATATGCTGGTATTCTTCCGTGGTGTAACAGGTGCAGTTACCACCATCGTATCCCAGGTCCATGTCATGAGAAGTTTTGCAAAAACTGTGGCCAAGAGGGTCACCTTGCGCGAAGCTGCAGAACACCAACCAGTCAAGCTTCCGGAGCGGGTATCAGTCAGGCCTGCTACAGTTGCGGTGAAGTCAGGCATTATAAGCGAAACTGCCCCAAGGCAACAACAACTGGCAACACCAGGAGAGTCTCAGCAATTGGACAAGATGAGGCAGCCGCCGACCCTACCGTTGCCACAAGTATATTCCACCTCGATAAATCTTATGCCTGTAATCCTTTTTAGTTCTAGTGCTGAAATAAAATTTGTTAGTATTCATTCAAACACCTTCCTAAACTTAGTTCTTCGTTAGTAACCGAAACGTTTACCGTCGAAATGGATAACAGTGAGAAAGAGAACGTTAACGACATATCCATAGGTTGTATCCTTACTCTGGGCAACTATTCATTTCCATTCGACCTAATGCCAATTTTTCATGAAGAGCTTTGTTATTATCATTGGCATGGAATGACTGAGTCCAATCATACTGATATTCTTGGTTTCGAAAAGGCCATCCGTCTCAATCTCCCCTCTGACCCGACTCTCATGATCTACGGTGACAAGCCTAATTCCAATTTTCGTATCAATCAAATTCTTGGAGCTAACCCTATAACTACGTCTCAGTATCGATTAGCGCCAACATAAATACAGGAGGGTTCCAGTCATCTTAATGAACTACTCAGCAAAGGGTTCACCAGGCCAAGTTCTCACCCCGAGGAACCCCGATATTGCTATTCCTTTCGAATGCGTATTGACTACAGTTAGCTGAATTACTTGACCGTCAAAAACCGATATCCTTTTCTTCGAATATGTCACACCCCCGAACCAGACGGCGGAAACGTCCTGGGGCTGTTGTCACTCAATTGAATACCATCACAATGAATATACATGAAACATAACATCATACAATACCAAGCATTGGAATATTACAACTGGTAGCGTTTACATTCGGTACATTGGTTCAAAATAGTACATTCCCAAAAGTAGATTGTTCAATACTAGTTTAAACAAACAATAAGACATCTCTGAGTACATTTTTCACTTCGGTTTACCTGTTACCTGAGAATACAAGTATTTTAAAAAACGTCAACATATGAAATGTTGGTGAGTTCATAAGTAATCTTTGAAATATAGCGGTTTGTATTGTTTTGAAAATCACCAGAAAATCCAATATTTTCTGAAAAGAGCTTAGTAAATAAAAAAAAGTGTGAAGATCCGTAAGTATGCTTGTTTGTCTCTATAAATGTAAGAGTACAATTTGTAAAAATCGGTATGTAATTCGTAGGTGTATTAATTGAAAACCCTAGGAAAACCCGACGTTTCCCTAATACTTTGCATTAAATAATTTATGTTTTTTTCTTCGTTACGACAGGTGTATTCGTTGAGCTCCGGAGGCGTTGGATTAATTTCGGATTGTGAATTGTTGTAAACGTACATGAATGAAAACAACCAGTTGACAACCGTACAAACGATCCCTTAGGCGTCATTTGCACTATTCACTTAACCCAACCACCCGGACTCATGTAGCCCCACAACCGAGGGGAAAAGAAGAGGATGTGAAACCCCGGTATTTCCCTACGTCGTTCAAGGCTATCGTGAATACGAAGGACCCGTAGTCCGACTCGCATTTGGTGAATTCTCGACTTTACTAGCAGCACCAGAAGGCCCTTGGGGTCCAACAGAACAAAGCCTGTAAAAGTCCTTTTACACGAAATTAGGTCATATAAGACCCAACTACATGTAAGCGAGTTTCCTTTGGGCCTAAAGATCACGCCATTGGGCTAGCTAGGCCCAACAAACATGATTTGAAACTTTTGGGCCCAAAGACGGTGTATCGACGTCTGGTGTATTCCCACGTGTGTATTGAATTCCCGAATTTTTCCGCGTGTGTATTGAAGTTTCGTCGTGTTAGTAATTTCAGATTCTTTATTGATTCGAGACCGAATCAATTCGTTTGATAACGAATTTTGGTGTTGAAGGTGTATTTTAATTTGCCGATAGTCGAGATGCTAATATTTCCTCGTGACGGATTTATTATTTAAAACATTAGTATGTGTCTTTATTTCAGCCCCTTCCTTTTGGATAATTACACATTTAACCCTTTGTATAAAATAAATTTCTATTTTAGTCCTCAAACCATTTTTCTTGACACTTTAGTATCAAAACTTATAGAAAAGTTATTTTTCAGCTCAAAGATTATTTGGAAAACAGTTTTAGTCCACCAAATGAAATTTTTCTCGGCTAGAACCCTCATTTTCGCAGTTTTTACACTTTTGGCCCAAAATAGAAATTTTTTGCATTTTTGGTCCCTTTTAAATATGAAAAGCATTTTTAACCCTTGAAATGGACTTGGGACGCTAGTAGTCCCCTGTTTTACAGGAAAATGCATTTCCAGCCCCTCAACTTTACAATTTTCGCATATTGGGCCTTATTGGGCCGAAAAGTTCATTTTTGGCCCATTATGCTTAAAAATTCACATTTTAATCCTTCCAAAGAGTAAGTGTCTGGAAAATACCTTATTGAAACTGTTTTGACTCATTTCATCCATCAGAATTTGTAATTTGTCATTTTGGGCCCGTTTAACTTTATATTTTCAACATTTTGAGTCCAAAAATGGGATTTTTAGCCCAATGAGTTCATGTCAACCAAGTTGGTTATTTCTCTAGAAATGATTTGTGTGTAATAATATGTTTAACACTTGTTTCATACATCCTAATGCAAATCTCGATTTTTAGGACTTTTTGACTAGTTTCAACACCATAATCACATATAAACATGTAAATAAGCGTAGAAATCATACAAAGCACACATATATTCATAGATCTACACATTTGCTTGTATTCCCCCCCCCCCCCCACAAAACTTATAAAATTCAAAAATAAGGGGGTATGAGGCTCATCTTGGGTGTGTTTTCAGTTTTGGAGAAAAGATGGAAGAAAATGAGGTGATTTTCGGCCCTAGCACACTTTGATGAAGATCTCGTCCTTGAGGTGATTCTAGGATGCAAGATCATGATTTCTTATGAGTTAAGAAGAGATGTTTGATAGATCAAGGAACCTAGATCATAGATTTAAGTATAACCTTACCTTGGATGGTGAGTTTTGTGAAAAATCTCCTTGAAATGCCCTTGAATCTTCAAAAATCTAGCGAAGAGAGGTGAAGGTGTTTTTGAGAGTGTTTGATATGTGAAAAGTGATGAAAGTGTGTGTGTGTGGGTGCTTTCGGCCGAGATCAAGAAGAAGAGAAAAGAGAGAGTTGAGTTGACAATCCTAGATGCATGTTGGTCCATGCATGGAGATATGTGGGGTATAAGTGAGGTGGCAAGGCTTAAGTCAACTCCTTTCTTCTTGGATTTGGGCTTTGGGCCGAGAATTTGGAAGGGAAAGGAGATCATTGGGCTTTAATGCCCCTAAGCCCATATTATAGTTAGTTTGGATGATTTTTGGCCCAAAAAAAATATAATATGATTTTTTTTACACTTTGTTGGGCTAGTTTAGGTTAATTATGGTTCATAATATTTAATTTATTTAATTCTAGGCCCAATATGGCCCAAAATGTTGAAATAAATGAATGTGGATCCAATTAGAGCCCATTTAAAGGTTCTAATCCCATTATAGTCAAATTGGAAGCTTATTGGTCCATTGAGTCCAATAAGGAAGTCCTAGTCCAAAATGGAACTAAACAAGAACTTCTAGGGTTTCCAATTGCTTGTTGACTATTTGTAGTACTTGTATGGTGTATTGGATTGAAATTTTGTTGTCATAGAGTAAGCATCATACATGCTCTTAAGTTTTTGATTCTACATTTTACTTGAGTGTAGTGATTACAAGACACAGAACATCTAGTTGTGACAGAATAGATGACATCTTCTACCAGCTTCAGAAAGCCAGCAACCTCTCATAAATAGACCTTAAGTCAAGGGACCATCAGCTACGAGTTCACGGCAATGATGTTTTCAAAACAGCATTCAGGACTCGATATGGTCACTATGAAGATGTAGTGACGCTCTTCGGTCTAACCATTTCCTTTGGTCATATAGTAAGCGAAGAAGGCATGTTATATTTTGAAACGCATAACCCGAGGTACATAGGACTTTTCGAAATCCTCATTAGGATCGACTCCATAGCCTGCAAACTCCGACTACCCTCAGAACTTAGCGACATCCATCCGATATTCCACGTCTCTGTCCTTAAGAAGTGCCTATTCGACGAAACCCTATTATTCCCTTTGATGAGACCAAAATTAAGGAAAGTCTGAACCCCATGGAAGAACCAATCGAAATCATAGATCAAGGGATTAAATGTACGAAGCAAATACGTGTCCCGATAAGTGAAGGATCCGAGTTCACTTGGGAGCGTGAAGATCAGATAAAACCGAAGTATCCGTATCTCTTTCCAAATCCTTGAGTCGTATCTAATGTTTGAATTTTGGGACGAAATTCCCTCTAACGGGGGGATAATGTGACAACCCGAAGTTGTTCCATCACCGTAACTCGTTCAGTCCGTAAAACCCGTCTTTAGCGATTTGTTCCGATTTCGTTTTTGGGCTAATTTATCTAAATTAATATGTTTATTATGATCTCATGAGTGTCTAAACCCTTTAGAAACTCATGTAAGCGGCCCAAATTTTTAATTTGAGAAATTTTAGATTCGACCCCGCCGAGTTACGACAACTTAATCGGGTGCGACCAAAAGCCCGTTTAAGGACTTATTGGATTGGAATTGGAAACCCTTAAACTCATCATTTAGGGAGTAAACATGAGTTTACTGCCCAAGAACATGATTGGGCCATAAAAACTCTTTCATGGGTAGTAAACTCCTTTTAAGGTGTTAAAATGCCACTTACACACCACCTAAGCCTTGAACTAATATCTAGAAGCAACCACAAACGAATTAGGAGCCTTAAACATGATGAAAAGCACTCCTATAGGAGCTTACGGATGTAAACCCCACAAGGATGGGTTCCTGGGCCGTAAACTCCTATAAATGGGTCATTTGGTGCCTTAAATTCAATCCATGGGTTTGTAGATTTAGCTAGAAACACTTGTGAATGACCTAGGACCACCAAAACATCAAAGGAAGGTGTATGGGGGAGTTTACGGCCGTAAACTCTTAGTTTACTTCCGTAAACTCCTTATAATGGTCCATATGTTGGGTTAAACACTTCCAGTGCCTTAAAACTAAAACTAGCATCTCCCCTCAAATGTTATTAGGCCATTTAGCACCCTAGAACACCCCACCATGTGTTTACAGCCGTAAACTCATGGCGAGCGGGTCATTAGGGCCGTAAACTCTCTTGGGAGTTTACTCTTGAAGAGTAAACTCCGTATCCAAGCCATATATGTCCATAGATGTCACCCGGGTCACTCCAAACACTTGAATTGAAGTGTTTTCGCGCCTCAGAATGTTTATTCATTTTAAGTAGTATATCAAGGCCTAATTAGATACATTTTATGTATCTCTTCATATTACATAGGAATCTTGTGCGTTTGCAATCCCCGATCTGACGCTTAGCATCCTAGCCGACATATTCCTCATCCGGTGAGTTCATACCCTTACTCTTTTTCTGTGTTTTTCAAATGTTTTCAGCTGTCACACCCCGAAAACTGAAGGCGGAAACATTTCCGGGGTTGACTCCACGTTGAGTATCAAATCCAATGCACATAGTAAGTAAAGTAAAACACCCATTACATTACATAAGAAAAGTTTTATAGTTGTTTCAAATGTAAAATTTGTACAGTTGTGATACATAATATATGTGTATATATATATATATATATATATATATATATATATATATATATATATATATATGAACAAAATGAAACGGGTCTTCTGAAAACCCCGTCTTCTGACAAAAGGATCTTCGAGTACCTATTCTAACGCTGACCTGAGAACACAAGCGGTTTGAAAATCAGCATAACGCTGGTGAATTCATAATCGGTTTTTGTTTGTGAAATTGTTCAAGTTTCCTTTCTGTTTTAGAAATGTTATGCACACCAAGAAAATCCCATATTTTCTTAATAAGGTTGGTTATCGTTTGTCAACATGTAAAGTAAAGTTGTACACTGAAAACATGTTTACTTTTGTGAAAACGTAAAGTTAGGTTATCTGGTTTGACGTACTGTTCTGGTTATGTACTAATGTATTCCCAGGAAAGTCCCATACTTTCCTGAATGTTTGTTACCATATGTAAAAGATGTATTCCTATTAGACCTGGTTATGTACAAAGTTTCCCAGGAAAGTCCCATACTTTCCTGAATATAGGTTACCGTATGTGAAAGATGTATTAAGTTGTTCGTTATTACTATAAGTAAATCTCTGTTATCCTAATTGCGAGTTCCATAACCATACAATGGATTAACCTGTGGCAATAAGTAGTCCACATACTTATGACTTTCGTCACCCTTGAACCATTTCAGTTTGGCTGTAGCTAGCAACCAGGTGTGGGGTAGTCAGCCCCGTATAGATCTATACACTCAAGTCACGCTCTCTAAATCCCAGACATTCTGGTTATGAGTGTAGTCCTCCACTCGTGTATCTCTGTGGAGTGTTCACCGAGGACGTGTCTCCAATCATACATGATTAACAAATTAACTAGTAATAATATGATAGTCCTCCACTCGCGTATATATGTAGAGTGTTACCGAGGACAAAACAGTGTACAGGTTTTATGTTCAAATGTCTAATGTCATGGTTTTAACTGATAAAATATGTAAAGCCATTTGTGAAATATATGTAAAACATAACAGTTTAAAACCCATTTCACAAATATAGGTTTACGTGGTCTGCATGTTCAAACGGTTATCAGTTGTAGTAATCAGTGTTAAAAGCATATAAAATGTGAAACACACATTTGAAAACATGTTTTTGAGTACAATTAATCCCTTGTACTTTGCTTGTGTTCCCCCCTGAAAGCAATGAAAACAGTGAAAAAGGGTAGGGGTGTGAACTCACCAGACGAGAAAACGAGTCGATTTGGATGTTAGGCGTTGGTTCGAGGCTTAATAACGCGTGAGGTTCCTATGTAATATGAAATGATATAAAATTGTATCTAATTAGACTTTGAATCACTAATTAGGCATGATTATGCACTCCAAGACGAGAAAACACTTCAATTCAAGTGTTAAGAGTGATCCGGGTAGCATCTAAGGGTGTGTAGGGACTAAGTATGGAGTTTACTCTTCAAGAGTAGGCTCCGTGAGGAGTTTACGGCCCATTGACCATGTCCCCAAGAGTTTACGGCTGTAAACTCATGGGTGGTGAGTTATTGGATGCCAAATGGTCAAACAATGCACACGGGAAGTTCTAGGGTCGATTCCATGGCTTAGGAAGTGATCGGGACTTGAAATGACCTTGGGAAATGAGTTTAAGGTCTAAGGAGATGTTCTTGGGGATTTTACTACCTTAAACTCATGAGTTTACAACCATAAACTCATGTTTGTCCATGAATCAAGGGATTTGGTTGATGCAATTGAATCACATGTGATTCTAGGTCCAAAACTAAGCTTTTCAAGGGGTTTAAGGCACCTTCACACCCTTTGGAGGGTGTTTACAGCCTAAGAAGGTGGGTTTGCGGTCCAAGAATGTTCTTGGACCCTAAACTCATGTTTTTCCCATTTTTATATGATTTGGTGCATTTCTTGAAGGGTTACAAGGTTCTATGCACTCACGGAAGTCCATTTGAGGTGTTTTTGGGGCAAACTAACACCCAACAAGGTGTTTAAGGTCTATGAATGAGGGTTTACGGTCCAAGAACATGCTTGGTCCGTAAACTCATGTTCAAGCCTCATTTTGTGCGATTTTGGGGTCCTAAGCTCATGCATGTAAGTTTCTAGGCCGAATCTAAGCCCTATAAGTGTTTTGGAGGGGTTTTGAGGCTTCAAAACCCTCATATGAGGTGTTCACGGCCTAAGGAGGGTTCTTAGACGATAAACACATGTTCATATGTGTTTTAGATGATTCCAACATGGATTTGCATGCTATTCAAGTTCAATAACAAGTTTACGATAAATTGGTTACCAAAGGATGCTTGAAATGAGAGTTTTTGGATCAAGTTCGACTTCTAGAGAGAGAGTAGAGAGAGAAAGTTTTTAGAGAGAGGGAAAAAGCCTCAAAATGATGTCAGTCAATCCCTTATATAGGGGTTGAGTTTGTGGCCCGGTGGAATTCTACCCGATACCGCCGATATACGATGCTTTTGGTCGCACCCGATAAGGTTGCCGTATTTACGACTTAAATAAAACCAAATATTTTCTAAATGAAATTGAAAATATTTTAATGTCTTAAAATAGTATTCCAACACTTTTAAAAACATTAATAAAAGTCGCAATAATTTATTTCAAACAAAGATTAACGGGACGAATTGTATATGACAGTTTTATTCGACGGGAACAGTTTTAGCTACAGAATAATTTACTAATATCTATTTAGAATTATTTCCTTGAGTTATTTTTATGTTTGAACAACCATTAAGTCATAATAAACAACCCAAATACCATGACTTAATTTAATAACGTAAACGGAAATAATTCGGAAACGACGAATTTAATAACGGAACGAGTTACAATAATGGAAAGAATTTTCGGGTTGTCACATTATCCCCCCGTTAGAGGGAATTTCGTCCCGAAATTCAAAGTTAAAACATGAGACAAGATACAAATCATGGATCTAGAAAGAGTTGTGGATACTTCTGTTTCATTGAGTCTTCCCGCTCCCAAGTGAATTCCGGTCCCCGCTTGGCATTCCAGCGAACCTTCACTAACGGGATGCGACTTTGCTTTGTACGTTTGACTTCTCGATCCATGATTTCGATCGGTTCCTCCACAATGTTGAGGTTTTCATTGATCTCGATCTTGTCCATGGGAATCGTTAGGGTTTCATCGGATAGGCACTTTTTGAGATTTGAAACATGGAAAACTGGATGAATGTTACTGAGTTCGTGAGGTAAACGAAGTTTATAGGCAACTGGACTGATCCTGGAGAGGATCTCGAAGGGTCCAATGTATCCACAGGTAAGTTTTCCACGTTTACCAAAACGTATAGTGCCTTTCCAGGGTGAGACTTTCAACAGGACACGGTCTCCAACCTGAAATTCTAGAGGTTTCCGACGGTTATCAGCGTAACTCTTTTGGCGATCTTCTGAAGCTTTCAATCGGTCTCTGTGACAACCCGATATTTCAACTCTTTGTAATGATCTAAAAGGTCAAGTATTGTAATCACTTTTGAGTTAATAAAATTAACTTTCATAATAAAATGTCCAAATAGTTCTATTTAATTTCCTTCTATATTTAAAAATCTTAAAACCATGATCGTACGTAAAAAGAACGCCCAATCCGACTGTGTATATTGAAGTTATGATTTTTCCAAATTCAGCTTAGCAACAGACAGCTAAAAACTCGAATCGGAGATCGAGTGAGTTTTGGCCGGAATGACCTAAACGAGAATCGAAGGTCTCGACAATGGTATTTCAGCGGTAAAAAGTCTGGCAAAAACCGACGTCAGGTAAAGAAGTTATGAATTTTTGAAGAAATTCCTTAAACACGATGAGTTATAAAATAAATAATAAAAATAATTTCGGAATTTGCCAACGGAGTCTAAACGAAAGTTGTAGAGCGTAGTCTCACCTACGCGTGGATATAAAGACCATCGAAAACGGAGTTCGTATGAAGAAGATATGAATTTTTGAAGTTTATTAAATAAATTATATATTTATTTAATTCAAAATTCAAGCATTATCCGAAGAGGAGTCAGCGTCCTCATCCGAGGTACGCGCTCCGTACCCCTGTACGCCCTGCGTACCCGAGAGACTTGGCCTCGGATCGTCCACGTCGCCCTATGCGAGGCTACCGACCCGTCCGACCGACCCGTCCGACCCGCCGTCCCATCCGACCCGACAGACTGATCCGTCCCATCCGAAGCCGAGTCAGTCGAGGCTTCGGTCATGCATGACGTACGCATACGCGCTGCGTACGAGTGTACGCCCCACGTACGAGGCTTCTCAGACCCTCCTATAAATAGAATGTGAGGGCTTCCGAGAAAAATGCTCATTTCTCTCATTTCTCTCAAAATCTTGCCTCGTTTTCCGTGCCCGTTCAAACCCGAAGCTCTGGTCTTTTTGCTCAAGTCCCGAGGGTCGATTTTACTCCCGAGATTCCCGAGAATCCCGAGAAAATCCGTTTCCCGAGACGAAACTCTGCCCGATTTTCCACCTCGCTATCTTCAAACTTTCAAGTGAGTTCATACCCCTTAATTTACCTTTTAAATGTTCTATAAATTCTTTTATATGCTTTCAAGGGGGGGGATTACAAGTAAAACACACGAGTATTATCGTGTGTTACATAAAGAACTCTTTTATATGCTTTTATATATCCAAATCACATGCGATTTACAAACTTTTAAGGAACTTTCATATATATAACATATGTTAAAATAGAATTCTATCTTTTGAAATATAAATTTGTTGTAATGCATGTATAAACTAAACTTTTCTTAGATTATTTGTATACTTTTCCATCTTAGACTCTACACCAAAAATCTATGCTTTCATAGCAAATGATTCCTTTTCTAGGTATTTCTAAACAAACGAGACATACTTTTAGAAAACTATAATAGGTATAGTTTTACGAACAAATTTCTAACTCTTATGTACTAGAAACATGAATTTCAAGAAGTCACTTTTATGTACAAGAACAAACGAAACATTTTAACAAGTAGATCTGTTTTTATACCACGGTTTTTGTGAGGCACTAACTTCATGTACGTTCGAGTACACATTTCAAGTCCTGTATTATATACCAGAATCCCTTGGAGGGGGAGCATGGTGTTTGTGTATAGATCTATACGGGCTTGACAATCCCTGCCCTGACTGTTAGCTGCAGTCCACCGTTTGGGGTGACAAACGTCATAACATTCCAACGCCTGAAGAACGTTGTGTATAGGCATTCCGAGTCAATAGTATGGTTATAAAACTCACATGGGGTATTAAAAATGCATTGGTTTACGAGGTTTTCAAACACATTGGTTATTTTACACTTACATACATTTTAGAAACAAACATTGGTCTTGAGTGAAGGCTACTTTTATACTAGTAGAAAATATAGGATTTTCTAAACACAATCAAACAAAGACAAAACATTTCATTTCATACAAACATTGTCACTTAAATACTTATGAAACTCACCAGCTTAAATGCTGATCTACTCTTTTAAAATTACTTGTATGTCCCAGGGAATCAGTAATTTCAGGTATTCATTATGCTTTTGATGAAGGGATGCTGCGGCGCCAATTTAATCTCATATTTTGGCATCATATTGTAATTGGTTTTGAACATGTAACTTTTGACAAATGTAAACTTTCAATTATATATATGATGGTTGTATTGCTTTCTTTACTATGTATTCAATTGTTACGTTACCACATGAAGTCATCCGCCCCCGAACGTTTCCGCCGTTCAGGTTTGGGGGTGTGACAGATTGGTATCAGAGCAATGTTTATAGTGAACTAAGTATATCGAACCACATAGGATATACAAACTATAAATGCTTAAGGGACTAATACTCTCTGACAAAACAAATTTTCTTTTTACGCTTAAGCAGCATTGCGTTCAACTTAAATTGATAGTTCATTTAAGTACAATTGCATGCATACCACAAATTATTTTCAGGTTATCCAACTATACAAGTATTTAGACAAGTTGACACTACGATTGAGACTCGATATATGTAATCAGATTTTGGACAAATATAGCGTGATCAACTATATTTGCCCGAGATTGGACCAACGTATATCGAGGAATGATCATAGTAAGCAACAAGTCAAAACTTACCAAACCATTACTAGAATCGAACACAAGAATTTAAATACTATAGGAGTATTTGCTATCTAAACTAGTTTAACTTACATGTTTTGCATGTTCCAACTTTATTCAATTCTTATAACCCTATTTCTCGTACAATCAAATGGCTGGATTTCACCACCCTGGCGACCCCTACTTTCCCAACCAAGGCAACGGAGGATGGATCGAAGATGATCCCGAAGAGGACGAGGAACCCATAGAAGTGGGTGATGACTCCGGTACCGACTCAGAGCCGGAAGTTATCGATCCACCACCCATTCAACCTCCCGTATTCGTAAGGAACTTTCAAGGACCGACTCCCGTCTGGGGAAGTCACCTCCACCATTGGAGCCAACAGCAAAACCTACGCCCTCCCTACGGCATGTGCCGGGACTTCTTTGATGTTCGAGGCGGAGGTTCGGCTGATCGAGCACTCCCGGTAATGGTGGGTAAGTTAGCCAATCAGTCCTATCAGTCTGGAGTTCAAGCTAGTCGACTCCGGGATGTCAACGTGGAAGTGCAGGTTCACACTTCTGACATCCGTAGGCTGGACAAGATACAAGACAATGCTCAACTCCAAACAGAAGCATTTCAAGCGCAAATGATTGCAGCCCTCGCCGAACTGAGGGAGCAACAAGCCGCTTTTGATAGGCGTCTAATGGAGTCGAAGCAATCAGATGCGGAGTCAAGCTCCAAGCGCAACCTACGTCGCAAGTAGTGCTTGTCAAAGACTCAAATTTTGTTATAGCTTAGGACATCGGCTAAAAGTCTTTAAATTTCTCGAACTTTGTAATCGGAGACCCTTATAGGGGTCAAATTTTCATGATCGTTGTAACAACTTTTATATTAATATAAGTGACACTATTACTACTATATTAAGTATTTCGTTCAAACCTTGAAAGGTCTTTGTGAAACCAAATACTTGTTTCATACCTTCAGTCTTACAAATAACTTTCATCCTTCTATTTTAAGACTCATACTATCATCTGTTGTTGAACTATAGCGATTTAGTTCATGAGACACATACATTTTCTATTCTATGAAATTCTTATCCTTGTCTTTTCAACCTATAATTGAAGGATGCCTCCACGTAGGAATCCAAGGCGAAACAACGGTGGGGAAGCACCTGTACCACCACCACCTCCACCACCTCAATTTGATGCTGTTATGTTCCAAGCAGCAGTCACCGCAGCGGTGGCAGCTGCCATGTCACAGATCAATAACTCGAGTTCTAATGGCTCGGGATCTGGCACACACCTATCCAACCATGGCGAGAGTCATGGACCACCTCGAGAATGAACCTATAAGGACTTCACCAATGCCAAGCCCCGGATGTTTTATGGAACTGGTGGTGTGATGGCCCTGAGGCAGTGGATTGAAAGGACGGAGGCAGTCTTTGAAATCTGCTCCTGTCCCGAGCACAACAAAGTTAAATTTGCAACTTTCACCCTTATTGATAAAGCTTTAACTTGGTGGAATGGCCACGTTAAAGTACTTACCCTAATCGTGGCGAACTCCATCAGCTGGGAGAGCCTGAAAGCCATGATGATGAGAGAATACTGCCCACGGGGAGAGATTCAAAAGCTTGAACACGAGCTATGGACTCTCAGAATGGTTGGTACCGACATCGCTACTTATACCAACAGATTCTGCGAGCTGGCAATCCTTTGTCCAGATATGATTGCTCCCGAGAGCAAGAAAATAGAAAGGTACATCTGGGGACTGACGCCCCAAATTCGATCAAGCGTGCTAGCTTCCAAACCTGACACCTTTGAAAGTGCTAAGGAACTGGCACAATCTCTGATTGACTACGGAGGTCATAAGAACTCAACCACTTCTGCACCAAAACCATAGAAAGGAAACAACAACAACAACTACAACGCCAACAACAACAACAGCAGCAACAATAGCAGGAAGAGAGTGTGGAATAAAGGGAAGGGTGGGTCTTCCCAAGAATCCGCAAAGAAACAACTGGTTTCAGTGAATGCTGCCACTGTACCTACTACAGCTCCTACAAATACCTACCCAACAAAGCCTTATATAGGTAACCTCCCAAAGTGCACCAAATGCAATTACCACCACCATGGACCTTGTCGGGAAATGCAGTGCGCCAACTGCAACAGGAAGGGACACACAGCCCGTTTTTGCAAGGACCCCGCAAAGCCGATCACTCAAGTTCCCGGTGCGGGTGTAGGACAGACTTGCTACGGTTGTGGCGAGGTGGGCCACTACAAGAGGAACTGTCCTAAGGCAGCAGGCACCGGCGGTGTGGGACGAGTTTTTGCAATAGGCCACACCGAAGCTGTAGCTGACCCAACTATAGTTGCTGGTACGTTCCTTCTCGATAATTCATATGCATGCATATTATTCGATAGTGGAGCGGAGAGAAGCTTCGTGAGTCAAAACTTTATTCATTTACTTAAACCTAAACCTAGCAAATTAGAAAAATCATTCACTGTAGAGATGGCCAATGGAAAAACCGAAAACACTAACTGCATATACATGGGCTGTACGTTAACTTTAGATGGCCATTCTTTCCCAATCAATCTCATGCCGGTCCAAATTAAAAGTTTCGACGTCATAGTCGGCATGGATTGGTTGAGTCTTCTTCGCGCCGACATCGTGTGCTTTGAGAAAGCAGTCCGTCTTAGTCTCCCTAACAACGAAACATTAGTTATCTACGGCGACAAATCAAGTACAAACCTTCGCATCATTTCGAACATCCAAGCTCGAAAGTGCTTGCGGAAGGATTGTCGAGCATTCCTAGCGCACATCGTTGATACAAGTCAAGAACTGAAGGACATCAAGAGCATCTCGGTAGTACGCGACTTTCCCGATATCTTTCCAGAAGAACTACCAGGATTACCACCGCAATGCCAAGTCGAGTTCAGAATCGACTTAGTTCCAGGAGCTACCCCAGTAGCGAAGTCGCCTTATCATCTTGCACCAGCAGAGATGCAGGAACTTTCCGGTCAACTTAATGAACTCCTTCAAAAAGGATTCATAAGACCAAGTTTCTCACCTTGGGGAGCACCGGTCTTGTTTGTAAAGAAGAAAGACGGATCGTTCCGTATGTACATCGACTACAGAGAGCTGAACAAACTTACTGTCAAGAACCGCTATCCTCTACCCCGTATTGACGACCTATTCGATCAACTTCAAGGAGCGAACTACTTCTCAAAGATAGATTACGATCCGGATATCACCAATTACGAGTTCTAGAGGGGGACATTCCAAAGACAGCTTTCCGAACTCGTTATGGACACTACGAATCTGTAGTGATGCCGTTCGGATTAACCAATGCACCAGCAGTATTTATGGACCTAATGAATAGGGTATGCCGCCCTTACTTGGATCAGTTCGTCATCGTCTTTATCGATGATATACTTATCTACTCCCAAAGTGAGGAAGAGCATAGTCAGCACCTACGAAAAGTCCTAGAAACACTGCGAACGGAGAAACTCTATGCGAAGTTCTCTAAATGCGAATTTTGGATTCGAAGAGTCGAATTCTTTGGCCACGTTGTTAGCAAGAAAGGTATACACGTGGACCCCTCCAAAATTAAGGCCATTGAGAACTGGTCGGCACCAAAGACACCTACAGAAATTCGTCAATTTCTAGGTCTAGCTGGCTACTATCGCAGATGCATAAAGAACTTTTCGAGCATTGCGAAACCTCTTACTACATTAACCCAGAAAGGCGTGGCCTTTGACTGGGAAGCGAAACAAGAGAAGGCATTCCAGACACTAAAGCAGGCCTTGTGCACCGCACCGATACTATCCCTCCCCGAAGGGATAGAAGATTTCGTAGTGTATTGCGATGCGTCAAATCAAGGACTTGGTTGTGGTCTTATGCAGAGAGGGAAGGTTATTGCTTATGCCTCCCGACAACTTAAGACACACGAAGTAAACTATACGACAAACGATCTTGAGTTAGGAGCAGTGGTATTTGCTCTGAAGATCTGGAGACACTACTTATACGGAACAAAGAGTACTATTTTCACCGATCACAAGAGCCTTCAACACATTTTCGATCAGAAGGAACTCAACATGCGACAACGACGATGGGTTGAGTTACTAAATGACTACGAATGCGAAATTCGTTATCATCCTGGCAAGGCCAACGTAGTAGCTGACGCCCTCAGTCGAAAGGAATACACTGGTCGGAGGGTCAAATCTCTGACCATGACTATCCATTCCCACTTATCCGCACAAATTAAGGAGGCACAAATGGAAGCTTTGCAACCTGAAAATGTGGCGGGTGAATCCCTGCGTGGAATGGAAAAGAATCTTGAAGTCAAGGGTGGCGGAGCCTACTATCTCATGGACCGAATCTGGACCCCGAAACATGGTGGTTTCAGAAACATAGTCATGACCGAAGCTCACAACTCAAGATATTCCGTTCACCCGGGTTCAGATAAAATGTATCTGGATCTTAAGAAACTGTACTGGTGGCCTAACATGAAAGCAGAAATTGCTACCTTCGTGAGTAAATGTCTTACTTGCGCTAAGGTTAAGGTCGAGTATCAGAAACCGTCAGGATTACTACAACAACCAGAGATACCAGAATGGAAGTGGGAGCGGATTACTATGGATTTCATAACCAAGTTACCCAAGACGACAAGTGGACTCGATACCATATGGGTCATTGTCGACAGATTGACCAAATCCGCGCATTTCCTACCCATCAAGGAGACTGACAAAATGGAGAAGCTTACAAGAACTTACTTAAGGGAAGTAGTGCGACTGCATGGTGTTCCGATATCCATTATCTCCAACAGAGATAGTAGATTCACTTCAAGATTTTGGCAGTCACTACAAAGTTCCCTGGGAACTAGGCTAGACATGAGTACAACCTACCACCCACAAACAGACGGACAAAGTGAGAGAACAATACGAACTTTAGAAGATATGCTGAATGCCTGTGTGATTGACTTTGGAAAGGCATGGGATATCCATTTACCCCTTGTTGAATTTTCATACAACAATAGTTATCATACAAGCATAAAGGATGCTCCGTTTGAAGCCCTCTATGGTCGAAAGTACAGATCCCCTCTGTGCTGGACTGAAGTTGGCGATACCCAGTTAGCTAGAGGAAGAGTTCCTAAAAGCACTCTCACCGGTCCGGAAATCATATGAGAAACGACAGAGAAGATCGTTCAGATTCGTGAACGATTGAAAGCCTCTAGAGACCGACAGAAAAGCTACGCTGACCAAAGGATGAAACCTTTGGAATTCCAGGTAGGAGACCACGTCTTATTAAAGGTCTCACCGTGGAAGGGTTTAATATGCTTTGGAAAGCGTGGGAAACTAAATCCAAGATACATAGGGCCTTTTGAGATTCTTGCCAGAATCGGCCCTGTGGCTTACAAGCTTAACCTACCGCGCGAACTTAGTAACCTCCATCCAACCTTCCACGTCTCAAACTTGAAAAAGTGTCTGTCCGACGAGACTCTTGTTATTCCACTCGACGAGATCGAGATCAACGAGAGCCTCAACTTTGTGGAAGAACCAGTAGAAATCATGGATCGAGAGGTCAAACAAACAAAACAAAGTCGCATACCCATCGTGAAGGTTTGCTGGAACGCCAAGCGGGGACCTGAATTCATATGGGAACGTGAAGATCAGATGAAACAAAAGTACCCTCATCTCTTTCATATTCACTAGTATCTTTACTACTTTAAATTTCGGGACGAAATTCTCTCTAACGGGGGGATGATGTGACAACCCGATATTTCAACTCTTTGTAATGACCTAAAAGGTCAAGTATTGTAACCACTTTTGAGTTAATAAAACTAACTTTCATAATAAAATGTCCAAATAGTTCTATTTAATTTCCTTCTATATTTAAAAATCTTAAAACCATGATCGTACGTAAAAAGAACGCCCAATCCGACTGCATATATTGAAGTTATGATTTTTCCAAGTTCAGCTTAGCAATAGACAGCTAAAAACTCGAATCGGAGATCGAGTGACTTTTGGCCGTAATGACCTAAACGAGAATCGAAGGTCTCGACAATGGTATTTCAACGGTAAAAAGTCTGGCAAAAACCGACGTCAGGTAAAGAAGTTATGAATTTTTGAAGAAATTCCTTAAACACGATGAGTTATAAAATAAATAATAAAAATAATTTCGGAATTTGCCAACGGAGTCTAAACGAAAGTTATAGAGCGTAGTCTCACCTACGCGTGGATATAAAGACCATCGAAAACGGAGTTCCTATGAAGAAGATATGAATTTTTTAAGTTTATTAAATAAATTATATATTTATTTAATTCAAAATTCAAGCATTATCCGAAAAGGAGTCAGCGTCCTCATCCGAGGTACGCGCTGCGTACCCGAGAGACTTGGCCTAGGATCGTCCATGTCGCCCTATGCGAGGCTACCGACCCGTCCGACCCGCCCGTCCGACCGACCCGCCGTCCCATCCGACCCGACAGACTGATCCTTCCCATCCGAAGCCGAGTCAGTCGAGGCTTCGGTCATGCATGACGTACGCATACGCGCTGCGTACGAGTGTACGCCCCGCGTACGAGGCTTCTCAGACCCTCCTATAAATAGAATGCGAGGGCTTCCGAGAAAAATGCTCATTTCTCTCATTTCTCTCAAAATCTTGCCTCGTTTTCCGTGCCCGTTCAAACCCGAAGCTCTGGTCTTTTTGCTCAAGTCCCGAGGGTCGATTTTACTCTCGAGATTCCCGAGAATCCCGAGAAAATCCGTTTCCCGAGACGAAACTCTGCCCGATTTTCCACCTCGCTATCTTCAAACTTTCAAGTGAGTTCATACCCCTTAATTTACCTTTTAAATGTTCTATAAATTCTTTTATATGCTTTCAAGGGGGGGGGGGATTACAAGTAAAACACACGAGTATTATCGTGTGTTACATAAAGAACTCTTTTATATGCTTTTATATATCCAAATCACATGCGATTTACAAACTTTTAAGGAACTTTCATATATATAACATATGTTAAAATAGCATTCTATCTTTTGAAATATAAATTTGTTGTAATGCATGTATAAACTAAACTTTTCTTAGATTATTTGTATACTTTTCCATCTTAGACTCTACACCAAAAATCTATGCTTTCATAGCAAATGATTCCTTTTCTAGGTATTTCTAAACAAACGAGACATACTTTTAGAAAACTATAATAGGTATAGTTTTACGAACAAATTTCTAACTCTTATGTACTAGAAACATGAATTTCAAGAAGTCACTTTTATGTACAAGAACAAACGAAACATTTTAACAAGTAGATCTGTTTTTATACCACGGTTTTTGTGAGGCACTAACTTCATGTACGTTCGAGTACACATTTCAAGTCCTGTATTATATACCAGAATCCCTTGGAGGGGGAGCATGGTGTTTGTGTATAGATCTATACGGGCCTGACAATCCCTGCCCTGACTGTTAGCTGCAGTCCACCGTTTGGGGTGACAAACGTCATAACATTCCAACGCCTGAAGAACGTTGTGTATAGGCATTCCGAGTCAATAGTATGGTTATAAAACTCACATGGGGTATTAAAAATGCATTGGTTTACGAGGTTTTCAAACACATTGGTTATTTTACACTTACATACATTTTAGAAACAAACATTGGTCTTGAGTGAAGGCTACTTTTATACTAGTAGAAAATATAGGGTTTTCTAAACACAATCAAACAAAGACAAAACATTTCATTTCATACAAACATTGTCACTTAAATACTTATGAAACTCACCAGCTTAAATGCTGATCTACTCTTTTAAAATTACTTGTATGTCCCAGGGAATCAGTAATTTCAGGTATTCATTATGCTTTTGATGAAGGGATGCTGCGGCGCCAGTTTAATCTCATATTTTGGCATCATATTGTAATTGGTTTTGAACATGTAACTTTTGACAAATGTAAACTTTCAATTATATATATGATGGTTGTATTGCTTTCTTTACTATGTATTCAATTGTTACGTTACCACATGAAGTCATCCGCCCCCGAACGTTTCCGCCGTTCAGGTTTGGGGGTGTGACAGATTGGTATCAGAGCAATGTTTATAGTGAACTAAGTATATCGAACCACATAGGATATACAAACTATAAATGCTTAAGGGACTAATACTCTCTGACAAAACAAATTTTCTTTTTACGCTTAAGCAGCATTGCGTTCAACTTAAATTGATAGTTCATTTAAGTACAATTGCATGCATACCACAAATTATTTTCATGTTATCCAACTATACAAGTATTTAGACAAGTTGACACTATGATTGAGACTCGATATATGTAATCAGATTTTGGACAAATATAGCGTGATCAACTATATTTGCCCGAGATTGGACCAACGTATATCGAGGAATGATCATAGTAAGCAACAAGTCAAAACTTACCAAACCATTACTAGAATCGAACACAATAATTTAAATACTATAGGAGTATTTGCTATCTAAACTAGTTTAACTTACATGTTTTGCATGTTCCAACTTTATTCAATTCTTATAACCCTATTTCTCGTACAATCAAATGGCTGGATTTCACCACCCTGGCGACCCCTACTTTCCCAACCAAGGCAACGGAGGATGGATCGAAGATGATCCCGAAGAGGACGAGGAACCCATAGAAGTGGGTGATGACTACGGTACCGACTCAGAGCCGGAAGTTATCGATCCACCACCCATTCAACCTCCCGTCTTCGTAAGGAACTTTCAAGGACCGACTCCCGTCTGGGGAAGTCACCTCCACCATTGGAGCCAACAGCAAAACCTACGCCCTCCCTACGGCATGTGCCGGGACTTCTTTGATGTTCGAGGCGGAGGTTCGGCTGATCGAGCACTCCCGATAATGGTGGGTAAGTTAGCCAATCAGTCCTATCAGTCTGGAGTTCAAGCTAGTCGACTCCGGGATGTCAACGTGGAAGTGCAGGTTCACACTTCTGACATCCGTAGGCTGGACAAGATACAAGACAATGCTCAACTCCAAACAGAAGCATTTCAAGCGCAAATGATTGCAGCCCTCGCCGAACTGAGGGAGCAACAAGCCGCTTTTGATAGGCGTCTAATGGAGTCGAAGCAATCAGATGCGGAGTCAAGCTCCAAGCGCAACCTACGTCGCAAGTAGTGCTTGTCAAAGACTCAAATTTTGTTATAGCTTAGGACATCGGCTAAAAGTCTTTAAATTTCTCGAACTTTGTAATCGGAGACCCTTATAGGGGTCAAATTTTCATGATCGTTGTAACAACTTTTATATTAATATAAGTGACACTATTACTACTATGTTAAGTATTTCGTTCAAACCTTGAAAGGTCTTTGTGAAACCAAATACTTGTTTCATACCTTCAGTCTTACAAATAACTTTCATCCTTCTATTTTAAGACTCATACTATCATCTGTTGTTGAACTATAGCGATTTAGTTCATGAGACACATACATTTTCTATTCTATGAAATTCTTATCCTTGTCTTTTCAACCTATAGTTGAAGGATGCCTCCACGTAGGAATCCAAGGCGAAACAACGGTGGGGAAGCACCTGTACCACCACCACCTCCACCACCTCAATTTGATGCTGTTATGTTCCAAGCAGCAGTCACCGCAGCGGTGGCAGCTGCCATGTCACAGATCAATAACTCGAGTTCTAATGGCTCGGGATCTGGCACACACCTATCCAACCATGGTGAGAGTCATGGACCACCTCGAGAATGAACCTATAAGGACTTCACCAATGCCAAGCCCCGGATGTTTTATGGAACTGGTGGTGTGATGGCCCTGAGGCAGTGGATTGAAAGGACGGAGGCAGTCTTTGAAATCTGCTCCTGTCCCGAGCACAACAAAGTTAAATTTGCAACTTTCACCCTTATTGATAAAGCTTTAACTTGGTGGAATGGCCACGTTAAAGTACTTACCCTAATCGTGGCGAACTCCATAAGCTGGGAGAGCCTGAAAGCCATGATGATGAGAGAATACTGCCCACGGGGAGAGATTCAAAAGCTTGAACACGAGCTATGGACTCTCAGAATGGTTGGTACTGACATCGCTACTTATACCAACAGATTCTGCGAGCTGGCAATCCTTTGTCCAGATATGATTGCTCCCGAGAGCAAGAAAATAGAAAGGTACATCTGGGGACTGACGCCCCAAATTCGATCAAGCGTGCTAGCTTCCAAACCTGACACCTTTGAAAGTGCTAAGGAACTGGCACTGATGGGATTAAAACAACTTTTAATCTATGAAGATCGATTAGATCTTGAACAAGTATATGAACAAGAAACAGCAAGAACGCAATAATAATAGCAAACCAGAAAGCAATATTAAGAACAAAACAGCTTGAATCAATCGTGTCGAATGATTAAATAAAATCCTTAGAAGAGCTCGATTAAGAACATCAACTGTAAAGGATTAGAAGATTACAAGAACGATTACTGGAAAATAGAATACTCTTGATCAATCTCTATATCGACAGTTTCTAGAATCTTGACCTAATATGTATGCAAGCATTAAACTTATATACAATACATAAAAGGCTCTCGGTTGGACAGGCCCAAACCGGAGAATACAAGGCTAATCTACGAGCCTAAAAGACGCAACATCAAAACTCTTTTCAGCCCAACAATCTCCCCCTTTGCGTCAATTTGGAGCGAGACCTTCACTTCCTACTTGGGCCGGCGGCTGAAGCTGGTACCTTCTTCTTCACGGTACTAAACAGACATTTGGTTATGGAAAGGATGGTCTGTCTAAACCGAATGTACCAATTGATTATATCATTGAAGTACTTGATATCATCAGCCGAATTGTCTTTACACCGCTTGACGATTGATAGGACGTGCTCCAAGCAAGTTGTGGTGTAAAGATGTTTGTCAGCTAAAGCGAAGAGACATTTCTGTCCTTCGGCTCTAGTGAACATCATAGAGTTTCGCCTCGAATCTATCTTGCCCATTTGCATTTGATTTAGATCACTGGCCGATCCCACAGGTTTGACTTTCGGTTTCTTCTTAAAAACTGTGGCAACCTCCTGATCCATTAGGGCCACCTCCATGATATAGCATGCCAGCATCCTTTTGACATGGTCTATGATGGGACCAAATTCTGATTCATTTGTCAGCAGGATATTGTACAAGACTATCCAATCATGAGGGTTCAGATTGGGCAGATCCGCCAGGGTGATCATGTGAGCAGTTCTTGCAGATCCTCGGATGAGCTTGAACTTTACGTTAGTGAATCTCCCCACGGCATAAGGCTTCAGCACCCGAACACTGACGATCTTCTGGGCGCTCCATGTAAGGTATTGAGGGCGAGCGGCCTCCAGGTAGAAGTCAATGAGCTCCCTGTCAACCTCATCGTTCGGATGCGGAACTTCGAAAATGTTAGAGAACGCGTGGAAGATGAACGCCTTTCGAGTCAGTGGCATATCGAACTGCGAATCGATGGTGTTGTTGCAGTCGAACGAGATCACCGGCTCGAGCCATAGTATGCTTGGAGTCTCTATGGCCTCTTTTATCAAACGATCCCTGGTCCAGGCAGGGAAGAGCAACTTTCGGCTCTCAAGGAGATCGTGGGCTTCTTTTTGCTTTCGTTCGGCTTCTTCAGCTTCACGTGCCACACGACTGACATCGTCATCAGTATTGCGATTGTTCTTTCTCTTTAACATGTCCGCAATAGTCTCCTTGTCTTCATCTTCATCTTCATCTTCATCCTCTGCTATGTGTTTGCCTTTGTTCTTCACACCCGAACCCGAGGCATGACCAGTTGGGGGTGGTTCGGTTGTGTGAGTAGCTTTGGAGGACGGAGGTGGTTTCGATCCTTTCTTCTCATCTCCCCCTTGTTTCGGAATGGACACGAAACTCGGAAGGCCTTCAATTTTGCTTAAGAGGTCCATGGCCAGGGAGAGCTTTTCAGCGAGGGTGCGCCTCACCGAATGATTAAGGATGGGGTCGTGTGCTTCCAGGATGTTGGATAGAGCGGCGTGGACATTCGAAACACACGTCTTTATGACTTCCCTCTCGGATCGAAGAGCTTCCAATTGTTCTTGAGAGTTGAAAAGCTGTGTGCTCTTGACCCTTAGGGCAGTTGTTTTACTCGCCAGAACGTCCATCAGAGAGTTCTCTGCCGCAAGATCCTCTTGTAGTTTTGCCAGACGGGCATCGATGGAGGCACAGAGTGCCGAGTTGTCGTCGCTGAGATTTTGTCGGAGGGTAGCGAACGAAGTCAACTCCGTCGAGACGAACTTGGCCAATTGCTGAACAATTGGTTCCAGAGTTGTCTTTGTGGCATTGGCGCTTTCTTGCAGAGACTTTAGCAGGTCAGAAGCGTCGGAGAATAGTTTATCGACTTTTTCGGTCGCTGCCTCACAGGCTCGGGTGGAGGCGTCTATCGCAGCAGTTGCTGAGGCCACTGAGTCATGTTGAGCCCTGGAGAAGGCATCAACGATCTTCTGAAGGGCAGCTTCAGACAAAGAGGACTGCTGGTTGGAAGAGGAGGCGAGAAGTTGATCAATCTTCTCGTTAAGCTCACGAAGATGCTTCCGTGTGACAGGAGCATCATCCTCCTCATCACTCTGAACTTGAAACGGACTATAGTAGACCGAATCAAAGTTCATGTGATCACCACCAAGGTATTGATCATCGCCATCGGAGGCGTCTTCTGGAGATTGAGGTGGTGGTGAAGCTGGGGGTGTTATGGGTTTGGTTGGTTCAGGTTGAGTGGGTGGGGGGTTAGTTTCGGGGGGTGGTGGTGTATGGGTTTCGGTTTGTGGAGGTTCGGTTACGGGAGGGGTTTCGGTTACAGGTGGTGTTTCGGTTGATGTGGTGAATATGGGTGGAGGGATAGGGATAGAGGTTGGGGGAATTGTGGGGTTTATGGTGGGAATTGAAATAGGGATTGTGGGTGGAGGGGAAGGAACTGGGGATTGAAGTTCCATCTCCGGGGTTGGTGAGCGAGGGGGTGTGTTACCTCGCTGAGGAGATTCGTCTCCTTGGGATCCCTCAGAGTCCGAACTCCCACCTTCGGATTCACTTGAGGAGGAGGGAATGACGAGCTTTCGCTTTTGTTGGGTCTTCCTCCTTTTCGGTTGTGGGGATGAAGCAGCCTTTGGTTGTTTGCGCTTCTTGGGAGAAGGTTTTGGGGCTTTGGATGGTTTCTTCCCCTTGTCTGCCTTCTTACCCCTGGCCACCGGTTTGTCGGCATCATGAATCGAACGCAGCATGTCCGGTGTCAGGTCCCTCGGACCAGATGGCCCTAACTCCTTGATCGCCTTGATCATACTGCTGTCTGAAGGCACACTTCCATACATAGTCTCCGGGATGGAGCCAATGAAGGAGAATTTTGATGCATCCGAGACGATGATCTTCTTGGTATGGAACGTACCAATAGAAGACATCGATGCACCATCAGCAGTTGGGACATCAAACCTGTCCATAGCCCATCTTGTGATCAAGATCCAGAACCGGGCCAACGACACCTCGGAGTGTCGAGAAGTAGAAGAGAGGCTCTGAAGCAGCTGTTGCCAGAGGACAAACCCATAATCCAGGTTTATCCCATTGTACACTCCGTACATGATGGAAAGAAAAAGACGACTTGCACCGTCAGATCCTGAGCTCCTCTCTGACAGTCCTTTGAAGAGAACTGTAAATAACCCATTCCACTGGGGCGGTAGGCATGACTTCTTGAACCTGGCGACGGAGGTGAGAACTTCCGTGTAGCCCATGTTGTAGAACATGCTGTAGAACATTCCAACCGGAATCGTCTCCGGGTTAACTCGCGATGAGTCAGTGGCAAACCCTAACAACGTGCAGAAACGGGAGCGAGAAATGGAAGTCTTGTGATCTCCCACTTCAAAGAATACCCTGTCGACGCCCTTGTCGTAGTAGGCCGTCGCATAGACCTGAGATAGAGCCACCAGTGGCACCGTTTCAATTCTGGACAATGTCGGAGCAAGCTGGGAGTACTTGAGGCATTCGATAACCGGCGACATGTAGGGATCATAGGCCAGTGGGTTCAGATCAATGACGAGGCATTGTTGAGGTCTGATGGGAAGAATCTGAGAGGTGGCATGAACAGATGAAGATTCAGCCATTGTTGCAGGTGTGGAGAAGAAGAAGAACGGGAGAGTGTTTTGGGAGTAATTTTGCTTTGTGAATTATGGGGGCAGTAAAGAGGTAAAAGGTGGTGTTGATGGGTTTTTATAGTGGGAGAGAAGAGAGAAAAATCGTTTCAAATCTCTTATGGAAATATGAAACGGGTTTTTGAGTGACTGATTGGTGACAGTTG